>NC_054375.1:43737808-44054683 GCF_017654675.1 Xenopus laevis
TTGCTCTTCTCTAAACAATGGCTAAACAAACACAATGAAAATAATGCAAGCAGGAAACTCTCGGGACAAAAGAAAACTCCATATATTCATTAATATTTTAATTAGTAAGACAGTGGTCCTTGTAAGAGAAGCAGTGAAACAAAGTTTGTCAATTCTACATCCAACTTTGCTACTGAACCAATTCAAGACCAACTTAAAGTCCCCAAATGTGTTACCTTTTAGAGCAAAGTACAGATTATAATAATTTTCAGACGGTGCCTCCAACCCACCCTGATGATTTTTGGGGTCTCCCTCCATTCTGCCCAAAATACCCTAATCTTTTGGGATCTATGAATCATGACCATTGGGGGCTTTTTGGCTGCAACATGTACTAAGAAGGTCTTATACTGGTTTGAGACTGAAATATATTCTTCCAAGGATATTGACATTTAGGAGGTTATTTATCAAAATCCAAATCTATCTCATTTTCTGAAATATACTCCAACCATATCCGCACAGGTTATTACCCCTTATTTATTAAAACTTTTTCCCGAAAATTTCCTGTGCAGGAAAAAAACTTTAAAAAATAGTTGAAAATTCGGATCGTACACATTTTTCAGATTTTCCACAAAAAAAAAATCAGTTTTTTTGAAAGTTTTGCCCGAAAACTATGGAATCTTCAGATAATTGCATGAAACCCATCGCAGATCACGATATCTTTGGGACTTCTCCCATTGACTTATATACAACCTTGGAAGGTCTGAGATGACAGATTTACTGATTCTTACTTTTTCCATCCTCAGGGTATAATAAATCCCAAAAAATGTAAGGTTTTTTTTTTCACTAGAAATTTGGATTTTAGAGTAAAAAAAAAAAAAATGTATTTGTGTTTTTGGCATTCAGACTTTAATAAATAACCCCCTTAGTGATTTGCACCTTCTAGTGGCATAGCCATAGAGCAGACATACTCAATTCTTGCCTTACCAGGGCTTCTTCGTTGCTACCAACTGGCTTGGGTTGTAACATCAGATTTGTATTATTGAGTTTGAGAAGAGTTTGTGCTTTTGGCTGGGGGATGGGGTATAGCTTATATGACAGTTCTTGATAGAACACATCCAGTGGAATAACTAGATATTACTGGGCCTCACAGCAAATTATTTTTAAGGCCCCCAAAATGTTGACTTGTATTAACAATATTTATTGAAACTGTATATGAATTAGGGCCTCATGGGGCCCCTATACCTCTTGGGCCCCCTTGCAGCCACAGGGTCTGCTTCCTCTGTAGTTATGCCCCTGAACACATCAGTAATCTGCAGCAGTGCTTGAAATTGTGGGTGCTCTTGGTTTCTGAGGCCTTATCATTATCCTGCTGTAATCTGTCCAGTGTTACTTTAGTAAGGCCGTATCCTTACTAATCTAACACTGGACATATTGCAGATTTTAAAAATAGGACAGTTGGCAAAAAATGATAACTAGCACCAGAGAAACAAACCCTGATACCCAAACCCCTTAGGGTCGGGTGGGTTCAAGCCAACTTCCACACACATTTTGCAGGTTGCGGGCAGTTCGGGTTGAGTGCTTCTTCCTGGGCACAGTTCTATTAAAAGAGGTGCCTGGCAGGTTGGGGTCAGGTTTGGGTTGGGAGCTGGTGGGTTAGGGTTGGGCACAGGTTTGAATTTTTGTCAACCAGCACATCACTAACTCCCACCCTGCCACTTCTGGGACAGATAATTTCTCTCACACTACTTTGAGCCATTTAACTTAAAGGGATACTCTCATGGGAAAAACATTTTTTTTCAAAATGAATCAGTTAATATTGCTGCTCCAGCAGAATTCTGCACTGAAAACAGATTTTTTTATATTCAATTTTGAAATCTGACATGGGGCTAGACATATTGTCAATTTCCCAGCTGCCCCAAGTCATGTGACTTGTGCTCTGATAAACTTCAATCACTCTTTACTGCTGTACTGCAAGTTGGAGTGATATCACCCCCTCCCTTTTCCCCCCCCAGCAGCCAAACAAAAGAACAATAGGAAGGTAACCAGATAACAGCTCCCTGACACAAGATAACAGCTGCCTGGTAGATCTAAGAACAACACTCAATAGTAAAAACCCATGTCCCACTGAGACACATTCAGTTACATTGAGAAGGAAAAACGTCAGCCTGCCAGAAAGCATTTCTCTCCTAAAGTGCAGGCACAAGTCACATGACATGGGGCAGCTGGGAAATTGACAAAATGTCTAGCCCCATGTCAGATTTCAAAATTGAATCTAAAAAAATCTGTTTGCTCTTCTGAGAAATGGATTTCAGTGCAGAATTCTGCTGGAGTAGCACTATTAACTGATGCATTTTGAAAAAAACATGTTTTCCGATGACAGGATCCCTTTAAATATGCCCCTTCCCCTGTAACCCTGGTCTTTAGTCCCTTCCTCACTGCCTTTCTAGCCTGGTCAAACTTCCCATGTGCAGATACCTTCATTCTTAGCATTCACGCAAATGGAGTCTTGGATGAAGTAAAGAAAATGGATGCATAGAATGTATACAATCCATAGATCTCTAACATAAGAAAAAGAGGAGCATTTATACCTTAGTTAAAACAAAATGTTATTACAGGTGTATTCTAAAAATAGAGATAATTTGATGACTATATCCCTTTAACAGTGCAACCACAAAGATGTTAGCAGACAGTTATATACAGTTAAAATACATTGTTTGTAATAGGACTTGTCAGTAAAAAAAAATCAAGTTTATGTCATGATTTAAAAAAAAAAAAACAACATCACAAAATGTTTTTTCATTCGTAGCTTGGTTCAGGAAAAAAATCTTGTCTCTGTAATAGAGATATTAGCCTCTATAAGGTGAGAACTTTATTATCTCTACGTTTTCACCGCAGGTCTGTAGGCCTTTCCCCTTTTGTAGTCTTACGGTATTGCATTGGTATATGCATTTACTCTGACTGGGTTTGCTGCACGAGATTGTAAGGGTATAGGAGTTGTTATCTAGAAATAGGGATGTAGCGAACGTCGGAAAAAAAGTTCGCGAACATATTCGCGAACTTGCGTCAAAAATGCGAACGGTTCGCGAACGTCGCGAACCCCATAGACTTCAATGGGAAGGCGAATTTTAAAAGCTAGAAAAGACATTTCTGGCCAGAAAAATGATTTTAAAGTTGTTTAAAGGGTGCAACGACCTGGACAGTGGCATGCCAGAGGGGGATCAGGGGCAAAAATGTATCTGAAAAATACATTGTTGACACAGCGCTGCGTTTTGTGCTGTAAAGGGCAGAAATCACACTACGTCACTCAGGTGATGTTTCTGGACATGGAATGTGAAAAAGCTCACACAGCTAGATGGTTGTTGTTTGAAAATGAAGAACACACTGAGCAAATAATGCCTACAAGGTTAACGTATACACTACTACAGCAGTGGATACGATATATATGATTGCTGCCTGAAAAACGTCACTCGGGTGGTGTTTCTAGAGACGGTATTATTATTGATATTTAGACAGAATGTGAACAAGCTCACACAGCTAGATGGTTGTTGTTTGAAAATGAAGAACACACTGAGCAAATAATGCCTACAAGGTTAACGTATACACTACTACAGCAGTGGATACGGAATATATTATTGCTGCCTGAAAAACGTCACTCGGGTGGTGTTTCTAGAGACGGTATTATTATTGATATTTAGACAGAATGTGAACAAGCTCACACAGCTAGATGGTTGTTGTTTGAAAATGAAGAACACACTGAGCAAATAATGCCTACAAGTGCACTACTATTGGTGCACTACTATGAAGAACAGCAACAGCACTGTACACGTTAAAGAACAGTAAGATAAGTAAAAGAAAAAAAAAATATATGTATATTAAAAAAAATATTTTTCTCGGGTTGGTGCTGCTGAACTACTAGGAGCAGCACAGTAGCACACCAGTCCCACTCCCCAACACTGCTAGACTAATAGCACTGGGCTTATAGTAGCAACTAGCAAAGTAAAAAAACAAAAAGAAAATAAAAGCAGTCCTTACAAGGACTATTGGGTTATTACAGCAGTCAGCAGATGAGATCAGAAGAGATCAGTGCCCACAGCAGGCAGCTACATACAGAGCACTGCAGTAGAAGGTAGATTACTAGCCAGCAAAGCTACCCTAAAATGTCCCTCAAATCCCTGCAGACTTCTATCCCTCCAATACAGAGCAGTATCAAGTAGATTACTAGCCAGCAAACTTACTATCAACTGTCCCTCAAAGAAATCAGTGAAATCAGTAACAGCTCTCTCCCTACACTAGCTCTTGCAAGCACACACAGGCAGAATGAAAAAACGCTGCAGGGCTTCAGTTTATATATGGAAGGGGAGTGGTCCAGGGGGTGTGGGGGTGGTCCAGGAGGGAGAGCTTCCTGATTGGCTGCCATGTATCTGCTGGTCTGGGGTGAGAGGTCAAAAAAAAGCGCCAGGTAAGGCGAACCCAAAATGGCGAATGTCGCGCGACGTTCGCGAACATTCGGCGAGCTCGAACAGCCGATGTTCGCGCGAACAAGTTCGCCGGCGAACAGTCCGCGACATCCCTATCTAGAAACCCGTTATATAGAAAGCTAAGAATTATGGAGAGGCCGTCTCCCATACACTATATTATAATGAAATAATTCACATTGTTAAAAATTATTTCCTTTTTCTCTGTAATAATAAAACAGTAGCTTGTACTCAATCCCAACTAAGATAAAATGAATCATTATTGGAGGCAAAATTATCCTATTGGGGTTAATTAATGTTTAAATAATATCTTAGCAACGAATGTGTATAGAAAACGGATCCGCAAACACACACTGGTTAATGCAGTCAGGGAGTATCCCCTTTTATTCAGCCACCAAACATTGAATGTTGGTGGCTGAATAAAAGGGGATACTCCCCGACTGCATTAACCAGTGTGTGTTTGCGGATCCGTTTTCTATACACATTCGTTGCTAAGGGACCCAGCCGGGTCAACGGAAGAAACGCACCACCAGTTGCAGGATTGGTGAACTACAGGTGTGCGGTAGGAGAAATTACATTGTAAACAATATCTCAGTACACTTAAGGCATGGAGATCCAAATTATAGAAAGACCCCTTATCAGGAAAACCCCAGGTTCCGACTATTCTGGATAACAGGTGCCATACCTGTATTAAGGCATGAGGATTTGACTTTCGGCATTAATATGTTTGACCAAGTATTAATATTTAAAGTGCTCAACTCAGCTGATTATCTTTCTAGATAGCATTCAGATGCACTGTTGCACCCCTTAGTACTCTTGCACTTCTGCCCGGGACATAGTAAATGTGTTCCGCAGAGTTACATTTTTAAAATCAATTATTAGAGAGGCATCTAGAGGGACTCTTGCTGACTTCTGTCTCATACTGGTAAATTATGGGTTTTTATTTGACAGCCAGTGCTTCCACAGGTTTCCAAATACTTGATTCAGGGATTTCGCAAGATTGGAAAGGTTGATAAGCCTTTGGAAAGCATTCCAGTTTGAGCCAAAAAAAAAAAAAAGAGGGATGGGTGGGTGAGGTACATTATAATTCAGGGTGTATTAAGGATTAATAGCTGCTAAACTGGTTACATTCATCACTTCAACAGGGACAGACAGAATCCAATTATCGGCTCATTAACAGTAGCAAACGCAGTTGTCAGGGGGCAGTTATGAGGGTCTCAAACAGAATCTTGTATTCACTGTCCCTATAGTGTGGACCTTCTTACAGACAGTTTATTAGAGATGAACACGTCTACAGATTTCGGGGAATGGCTTCTTCCACTTTCAATACTAGAAAAATCGAACTGAAACCACCAGAGATTAAATAATATGAACCAAATGCCAACTCTAAGGGGAAGTGTAACGAGGAATTGGGGTTAGTGTAAAACTATTTCTGTTTCTAGGGATAACAAGCGTCAGCAACTGGGTTTCTTATTGTGCTGTGATGGGCTGTTTTCCTATATAAAAGTATATTTGTCTATTGTACACTTCTTTATTGTAACCTGTCAAACTCTTCCTAACAGATTTAGAATGCCAGGTTTCTAACACAGAGCTCAACCTGTTCCCATATGTACTGTAACAGCCACAGTATCTGAATGAAATTCACAAAGATCAAACAGTGACCTCCCAATAGTGGCCTCCTGACTAGAGCTCCACCGTATAGGGTCACTAACCTACCCAAAAGATCCTTCCCAGGTGCCATCTACCTCCTGGCTTAATCCACTCAAGAGACACACAAACATGTTAAGGTGATTTAGAATTCACCTATTCATCCAAGCCTATGATTGTGTCCTAGTGACACGAAACATGTCAGGCAATAGATGATTGTATAAATAAAGTATCCATTTTTTATCTACAAACTGTGGTCTGATTTATACAGGAGTTACCAGTGTGCCCTGCACCTGCATTTACTTTTTACATAAGGTGATTTAGAAGCCACAGGCCCGCAACTGGTGTTCCTGTGTCAGCCCCTTTAAACCTCCCAAAGGGGTGAAACCTGTCCCTTCTAGATGGTCTAGTCTTGCTGTTGAAAACTAAAAGCCATTTAGTTATTCAGTGCTTTGTTTTAAGCTGGCCATAGACGCAAAGTTCTGATTGTACGAATCGAGGATTCGTACGTTTTTCAGACTGTGTGTGGAGAGTCCCGACATTTTTCGTCCGGTGGAGATCAGTCATTTAGTCGATGGGACAGGTTAAACGATTTCTGTCGGCTACCGATAATATCTCTGCGTGTATTGCCGATCGTACGTTTTTTCAGAGGGAGACTGTCACCAGCTTTGGTCTGACATAACTATCGTACGATTGCTGTCAGGGGCAGAACATCGGCTGATCTGTTCTTTTGTACTTTAATTGATCTGAATGGTTAGTGGCAGGTCGGGAGATGGGAAAGTCCGATCGTACGATGATTTGTTAGATCGGATCTTTGCGTCTATGGCCAGCTTTTGTGCAATCTGTTGCATTTATTTGTTCACTTATCTGCTCTCTGTGACTTTTTCGGCTGATAATATCTTACACTATGTGGACTAATCTGGTGTGACTTGTGGCGTGTTCAGTGTTCTTTATGATTATTTTTATATTTTGTGACAGGCAGACTTTGTAAGTATGATCCATCTGATTGCAGAGAGACTATCCAAATCTACTCAAATTCCAGCAAATCAGGGGCAGGCCCTTAAAGAGGTTGTGTACCTTTGAATTATGGTTTGCTTGTATCCCTGCTAGTTAACTGTGCCAGTTGCACTACATTTTAAACTAAGAACACTCCTTAAAAAGTACACAGTATGAACCTCTGGCTGAACTCCTATATAATGACATATACAGTATTATGTAGTTCATTTGGATGAGATCAGGACTATAAGATTGATGATTAAGGTGGCAATATGTACATATTCATACACGGTGTGCTGATCCAGCTATATTATCTCACGGCTGTGCTGATGCCAGAGTGCTGTGGGAACCTTGGAGTTACTGCCTAGTTAGTAGATCAATGGTTCCCCTGCATCAGTAGGTGCAGAAGCGCCTGGTTCAAAATGGATGGCAGAAAGGACTGAGTAGTGCAGAGCACAACTGTACAAAAGTATACAGTATATGCAATAACTTTAATAAAAATTGGTTTACGTGCAACTCACTTTGGGGAAAAATGTAAGTTGCTCACTGTCCTCAAAGCCAAAAATGAGCCCTATGATTTTTATCATATAGAAAGATTTTATTCCTATAGGCTTTCTGATTTTAAACTCATTTGGGCAGGGGCCTCTCTGATTCTTGTACTGGTCATTGGTTGTGTTTGTATGTAACATAAGGGAAAAGCCAGGGTATGTCAAATTGAGATTTCACGATTTTATAATTTATACATTCTTTGTGTAGGCGTTTTAGTAACACTAAAATAATGGGTTTGCATTTCCACCAACTGCACAGTCAACTACTAGAGGCTTTAAATTAAAACCGTTGAGCAGAATATATGAATATATGTTATAAAAAAATCACATTCTGCCACTACTGGAAGAGAAGGCAGTAAATTCTTACCTTCAGAATATATAGTAAGTGTAATTCACATGAGCTGGTCTTGCTTCAGTTATTTCACCTTGCAGCAAAAATAAACATGGGCAGATTAATCTACAGGATCCTCCGCTAGCGGCCAGCCTATAGCATAGGGGCCCATTCTTTCTGCCCAGAAGGATGGCCTGAGGATGTAACCTAGGGCCCCACATCTCATTAATCGCCACTGAGAATAAGTGATGTTAGTCTTTCAGACTTGTTCAGGTCTGATCAGATGAACCTGCACCTGGTCCAGACTTACTAACAATTGGCCTGCACTTACAACCCATATTCTTAACCATTGCTATCCAACCTGCAGCCAACTGCCCACCATGAAACCCAAATGTCACACCATCATAATTGGAATTTTCACCCAAGGCAGGCAGTAGGGAAGAAGGAGAAGCCTATTCTGAGTAAAGTAGACTATTTTAATATATATGAACTGTACCTACCCACTACCAGTCCCTACATGAACCTACACTGGTGTCTAAAGATGGCACTTACAGAAAGCAGAGCCCCCCAAAAAATGTGAATCCATTCCGGTAATGATTAACTGATTATGAAATCGGTGGTACTACAGCTGACCAAAATATAAGCCCACAGAACTGCAACCAACATTAAACTCTTGAACATTACCTGGATTGCAAAACGTGGTCTGTATACAGAGGTGTTACTATAGAGGAAGCAGACCCTTTGGCTGTATGAGGACCCAAAAGGTATAGGGAACCCCATGAGGCCCTAATTAATGAGCAATTTCAACATATAAAAACAGGACAACCTCTGGATATGTAGGGGCCCCTAAAATGTATTGCTGTGGGGCCCAGTAACATCTAGTTACACCACTGTATACCTTTACCTAAATAATACTATTTCACAGCATCTTGCTTGTACAATAAGAGATATCTTGTCAGGAAGCAATGATATTGACTTAACGCCACCTCTCTTCATTCTGATAAACACTCTGCCTGTGTCTACAAAATAAATAATAAAGCAACAAATTGTCAGTTATTACCATGTTGATCAGTAGTGTTAATTTTAACATCTACCACGTCTATCTTTTTTAATTTTCTTATAAAATAAGTTAAAGAAAG
This sequence comes from Xenopus laevis, assembly GCF_017654675.1. NCBI lineage: Eukaryota > Metazoa > Chordata > Amphibia > Anura > Pipidae > Xenopus > Xenopus laevis. The sequence continues at coordinate 43,746,924 of NC_054375.1, forward strand.
AACCTCACAGGCTCTGCATATTGCAGATTGTTTATGACTCATTCAGAAGAAAATATAAGAAAACAAAAGAATCTTCATTATTACTATAATCATTTTTATTATAATCATTTCACACTGTTATGGATCAATTGGACCAAAGCAACTCCAAGAAATGGAACAGAGTAGCTCCAAAGCATTATTCAAAATGAATAATATATATATGTAGAAGGCTATAAGACTGGGGTCCCCAACCTTTTTTACCCATGAGCCACATTCAAATGTAAAGAGAGTCAGGGAGCAACAAAAGCATGATAATGGTTCCGGGGGGTGCCAAATAAAGGATGTGGTTGGCTATTTTGTAGCCCCTATATGGACTGTTAGCCTCTACATGATGCTATTTTTGGCAGTACCCCTGGTTTTTATGCAATCAATCAATCAATCAATCAATCAAAGAAGCATCTGCTGTCCTGCTTTGAGGCCACTGGGAGCAACATTCAAAGGTTGGTGAGCACCATGTTGGTCACAAGCTATTGCTTAGGGATCACAGCTCTAAGAGGTGCCCTAAGGCTTGTATTTGAAAAATAGGGGGCAGATTGTAAGAGAATACAATGGAGCATGAAGAGGAGGCCTACAGTGAAAGGCAAGCAAAGCAGAAAGCTAACAGAACAATCAAGATGCTAAGAAATGGTGATTGCCAGTGAGTTATTTCTCCATGTAAAGGGAATATTTGAGAGCACAAAAGCTGTCTAATCCAATGCAATACTTTGTGATGAGTAAAAGGACTCATAAGAAGAATAAATAAATAAATGACCAATAAAGCAAAGAAGGAAGTAGTTCCTAATTGATCAAAACTTCTCTGTAAGTGACATGCTGAATAATGGCAGCTGTACAAAATGGATAGGAATATTTAAATGTTTTGCAATGAACCAAAGATCATAAGGTACAAATCCAGAAGACTAATACAGTAGACGATAATGTGTATAATTAATTATAATGATAATTAAGAAATCTACTCTATCACTACAACCCAAATAATTCTTCCTTTTGTGTTCACACAAACTGGATTCCTGCAATACTCCTTGAATTTGGTCCCTGGTTAACAATGTGCAACACTTGACTACTATGACAGTGCCCCACCTGAGCACCTTCTATTCATAGGAGAACACAATCTTTAGACCTAAGTGATCTCAAATACACTAGCTGAGGCAGCTTGGGTGAAATCTTTCTGGGCTAAATACTTTAGGCACATGAAGTCAAAATTACTACCTATGACACAATTTACTACCAATGGCCCTTCTGCATCTGTTCCAATAAATTCATATTTGATACATAATGGATACAAGAGAACAATACAACATAATATAACATTTTTGAAACAGAATTATTAAACATTGCAAACTATTTCAGCACCATCATAGATCCTTTTCCCCCCAATATGTTTTAAATTGTTTCATTTTTATAAATGTAAATAATTATGGGTACTGATAAAGATCAAATTTTACTTTATACTACTATTGGAAATAATAAAGATATTTATTTTAAAAATCAACTGTGACCCCTAAAATGTACAAAGAGGAAAATCCTGTAAGGTTCTGCTGGGAATCGAGCCAGGAACTTCTGGTTTCTGGTTAGGTGCCTTAACCATTGGGCCAGGTGAGTAGCCTGCAGGGTTGCGCACTGTCTATTACCTGGCCTTTGCAGCCCTAGCCCAGCAGCCGCCTGATTGGTTTGCAGTCAGCCAATCAGAGCAGACTCTGCCCTATTTAAGGCCAGCCTTACTCACCCTCCTTGCCTGAGCATTGGTTCCTACACTAGCACTGTGGCATCAACCCTAGCTAAAGGTTCCTGCTCTAGCCTCCTTTCCTTGTCTTGCCTTACCTTGAACCATGCCTTGTTCTGATCCTGTCTTGCCTTAACCTTATTCTGCCTTGTCCTTACCTGACCTTGACCTGCCTTGCCTTCCCGGTTCTGCTCCTGTCCTGCTTTAAACCTTGCCTGTTCCTATACCGGTTTCAGTCCTGCTTTGACCTTTATCTTGTGTTGCTTTAACCTTGCCTTGACCTTGCTTTGCCTTGTCTTCCTTGCTATTCTGAAACTTGCTCTATTCATCATCCCAATCCTGACCTTGCATTGTTCTGCCTTGACCTTACCTTGCACCCTGCCCTATATTTTCTTCTCCTGACTGAATCTCATCTGCCTAGCTTGATCCTTATCTATCCAGTCCTCTCCTGCTATCCAGTCCTCCTGCTCCCAATCTCCAATCTGCTCCTGATCTACGCCCGCTCCGTCCTTGCTCCTGTCTAGTCTGCTCCTGTCTCCTGATCTGAACTACACCCACTCTGTCCTTGTTCCTGTCTGGTCTGCTCCTGTCTCCTGATCTGACCTACGTCCGCTCCGTTCTTATTCCTGTCTAGTCTGCTCCTGTCTCCTGATCTTAACTATGCCCACACTGTCCTAGTTCCTGTCCAGTAGCTTCCCATCCTGTTCTGACTCTGTGCCCTTGTCACCCTGTTCCTGCCTTTTCCTTGCTGTGTCTCCTTAGGCACATACAGCTCCTGTCACAAGAACTCACCCTTCCTTCGTCTGCCTCCACAGCGCCCCCTACCAAAACATTGACAAACTTCTTTGGTTTATCTTGTAAGGCCTGGCAATTGTCATTTAAGGTCACAGAATCATTCTGGCAGATGTTCAATACAGCAAATATACAGTAATAAAAACAAACATCTCAGTAACACTGAGAAAAATATATTTTACAATGGGATGTGATAAAGCGTTTAGCAAACATGAATACATTTATGGATCATTGCAAGAACAGGAACACTGGAATTGTTGATTTACTCAGTGACCCAAGTCATGTATTACCGTATAATCTATTATAAGCCATTTATGGTGGATGAAGTACATAGGGTTACTCCAGGTGAGCAGCTTGTCATTATGATGAGTTCTTTCATACTTTGCACACATCTTATTTTTGTTACTTTTTAGATTAAAGGAGAGGTGGGTGGCTTAAAAGCAGTGAGTCGTGACCCTGGGTAATCATTTGCACAACAGAGCTACCATCTAAATGTTGCAACTGCATGATCACTATTTCCACAAAGAATATTTCTGGGCAAAATTGACACATAATAATTTGTCCTTGTTATGATAATGGCAGACATGGCAGACATGGGTTTAATCCGTATTCTTCAGTGACATGTTACCATAAGGGCACCCCCAAAATATTTTCCAGGAGGCTCAGCGTCATGGAGCAGGTATGGGTCTTGAGAAGGCACTACCCAGGGCCCAGTAGGTATTATCAAATATAATAGCTTTCTGTAGAGGAGCGCAAGCGGAGTTTCGGAATTTCTTAATAAAGACTTTGCGATTTGAAAGTTTCATTTGTCTTAGTGTTTTTTTTTCTAGATATTCTAACGGATTTTTAAAAACATTTTTTGATGTTATTGGTCCTTTAAGGAAGGTGCTAGCTACAGGGCTGCTGTGTGGTGGAGGCCTATTTTCAAAGGTCAGCTTTTAGTGGTTTTTGAAACCATGACTAAATTCACTTTCTCTAAAAATACGAATGTTATGACATTTATTAAACGATCGAAATAAAAAAGTATGAACAGAAAATTACAGTCCAATAGGATCAGCGCAGTTCCAACTAATTTATAAATTACCTCAACAACTTTTACCTGGTAAAGTTTTGTATTAGAGGTTTTCGTGGTTTTTACACTTATTAAATCTTATATTTTTAGAGCGTTTAAAAAAAATGGGAAAACCACACATTTTTAGAGATTCGTGGGGAAAAAATCAAAATTTGATTGTTAATAAATGGGCCCCTAGAGTGAGCTTCACCTATACCCTTTTACCTCACTGCCCCAAACTTTGTGCAACTGGCAAATCACATGCATTAGTACAGATGAACCTTAAGAGCAAGAACATCATCATTGGCACAGATATATGCCCATTTTTGTCCCTTGTATTAATAGGTTCAAATGATTTAGTCCTAGGCTCACAATGTTCACTGTATGTTTTTTAGCATTTTTAGAAAATACACATAATATCCTGGTACATGTTTATTTCTAAACTGGCCTGCTATCCACTTTGCTTTATCAGAAATGTAACGGCTAGGGCATTAAACAGGAGATGAGGAGGAAATGCGCCACATAACAATTCCTGAGACTGCCTTTTCCAGCATCCGTTACATGAAAACATACTGTAATAACTCACTGCATTTGCTTTAAAGCAAAACTCCAAAATGTAATAATAGACCAGTCCATGCAACATCCTTTTGCACCACCACCAACATACAGTAATTTAACCTGTTCTGCTGCTTGTCACAGACATACACATAAAGCGATCTATACTGTCATCATACAGATGGAGCAAATGGTTTTATTTTTTTTAAATAACCTTTTATTGAAAACATACAGGATAAAGTAAATATATACAGTAAATAACATCACAGTACTGTTTCTCAATGTCTAATAAAAAATTAAAATGCTATTTGCCTGTCTTTTGTCATAGGTATATAGACATGGAAATGAGAATTATGGGTGTGATTTAGGGGTTGAAATGTTGGAGAGGGAGAGAGAGGTACTGGTAGGGTGTAGGGGGAAGGAAGAGGGATAGGTGTTGTATGGGACCAGTATGTTCCCTTATTGGATTGCTTTGAAAGAGTCTGTGTCTTTAAATACTAACCATCTTATCCAAATGGCAGAGTATTTCGTAAACTGTGTAGGCAGTGAGTTCTTCAAATCTATGAATTTCTGAATTTTTTTAAACCAATCTTTAATTGTTTTTTCGGTGCAACGGAATTAATAAACTGTGGTTCTAGACTCAAGATAAAGGTTGAGATAGGCTTGAGACCATATAATAACAGGACATACGCAGGGTCTGCAGGTATTTTAGTCCTGAGAATTTGGCTGGACAGTGTAGGAGTATATGTGGAGTGGAGTGCCCTTTTCTCTGTTGCAACACCCCCTTTTACCATTTGAGTTTTTTTAAATACGCTGGGAGGGTGTATAATACCACCTTGTTAATATCTTGTAATTCAATTCATCATTTCCGCTGCATTTCGAGCTCTCGAGTAATTTTGAAAGCATTTTTCCAGTCTGTTCCTCCTCTAGCTGAATATTTAGCTCTCTTGGACCATGTGTTAATATATGGCACTAATGCCCACTGGGTTGGTAATTGGAGCAATTTGTTTAAACCTGATATGAGGATTTTGAAGGCAGTACGGTCACGCCCCAGTGTTTATGTGCCTCTGTAAGTGCCAGACTGAGATAAAAAGTGTGCAATTTGTGCACATTTTAGGTGGTTTATTGGCATGAATGGTTTTAGTTTCTGTAAGTTTTATATAGTTATTAGTGATTTGGCATATTCTTAAAATTGTTGTCTTTTAATCCTGAGGGGGGAAGCTGGGTTGTTAATTAAGGGAATTAGAGGTGATGGATATGTGGTGAGTGAGTTTTTTGCACAGCATTTATCCCATATCATCATGGTATTAGAGAGTAAGGGGTGGTCGGGAAACTTTAGTCTCCTGTATAGACAGTCGATCCAGAGGAGATGAAGGAGATATGAGTGGGAGGATTGCTGTGCAACTTCTATCCACAGTTTTGTATTCGTATAATGCGACCCATATGTAATTCAAAGTAGGACTGAAGCATAGTAATAGTGCGACAATCGGGTCTTGAAACACCTCCCATTTGTTTCTTTTTAATTAAGGATTTGTAACATATTCTTGTTTTTTTCCCTTGCCAAGTAAAGATTTGTAATGGTTTTTGTAGTTAATTTATTAATTCATTCATTCATTGAGGCCTGTGAACAGAGATAGACAGTCATGTGGAATCAGGTACAATACGTGTGCATAGGAAAAATAGCTTCAAATAGTGTTTATGCATCTTTTCTACATAAGCCCATCTGAATGAGTTAACAGGAAAAAGAATGGTTTATTTTCTCTTTAAGACCTACATTAGCTTTTAATAATCTTTGTACCTACTGCAAAGAGGATCACTGCTAGAAAAGAAACATTGCTGCATTTGTTAGCAATTTCTCTGGGAATGCAGTCGAAAAAAATTCCAATGCTCCTAATTTCTACTTCTGCGTTGGCGTTGAGAAAGAAATTCTAAACTGATCATTTTCAGGTTTGCCATTAATTGAATTCAGATTTGAGTTGCTGCTGTAGACATTTGGGTTGCACGTCAAAATATACACAGTCAGCACCACTTTCATCAAACAGTGTTGTCCTGGACATGCCCACTCTACGAACCCCTTTCTTTTTCAGCTTGTGTCTGAAACAAATGTATGAACCCAGGTTTCCTAAAATATATTTAAAATATATTTTAAATAAAATGTATAAAAAGTTGTATTCCAATTATCTCAATGCACATAATAATTTTGTAACAAACAGTAGATGCATCATTCTTCCTCGACATGATGACTTATCTCAGCAATTCCAGAAATCCCTTGGGAATGCTGGTACATGATGGAACCATAAACTCTTTTACTATTTAGTGATCATTTTTCCCCCTAATTAAAGAAAACGTTTGCATTACTATATTGGATTATACCACCTTTTTATGGAAACAGATTTGTGGTTTAACACTTGCAAATTACTACAACATGTATAATATGTATGTATGTCTGTAATTCTTGGGAAAAGCTTTAATCAAGGGAAAACTGTCCAGAAGTGGTCGAAGTTTTACTGTCCATAGTATAATATCTATTGAATAAGATCTGAAGGAAACACCTCCTAGGAAGATATTATGTCTCTATAAGAACTGTAATAGCAAAAAAATAGGATGCTCTGTAGAAATTCTGTCCAATATATAAAAGAACAATAAAATGTTGTGTTTTAGTAGCCAAGGATGAGTAGAGTATAACATTGCTTTATTAGCAGGTTCATTCAGCCATTAAAACAGTCTAGAAAGTACTATGTACACATTATAACTCTTCTGCACAGTGACACCTACAAGCCCTTTGTATAAACACCACATATTCCCCCTATAGTAGGAAAGCATTTGGGCAAATGTAATAAACAGCAACAATTAAACAGTATGCATCTTAAAGCAATATTATGCATTATTCACATCACATAGTCCTTGGTTCATGCAGGTAGTTTTCTGATTCTCTCTACACCTTATAGGTTCACTTTCTTCAGGCCTATTGCAGTTGGCATCAGGAGTAGGAAAATGTCCTTCATCAAATGGAGCTTCTCCAAAGTCATATCTAACAGGAGCAAGACGACTTTCATTCCATATGCAACCATCAGACAGTTCATATGTGTATGGTCCTCACTGGCGTCTCTCAAGTGGTGTAGTAAATTTAGGTTGTCCTTGTTTCAGTATTCCTGGTTTCTTAATTCTGACTAGAGATCCAGGCTGAAAGGTCACTTCTCTTGCACCACGTTTTCTGTCCGTATAAGCCGTGCATTTGGCTTGTTGACGTTTGACAATGTCAGCAGTAGACGATTTTGTAGGCACAGTATTTTGTGGAAGTTTAATGCGTAGTGCGCATCTGTCTGCCATGTAATAATTCAGCTGGAGATGATTGGGTTGTTGCATGGCACGTTGCTCTGTAGTTATGTAGGAACTCTGTTGTAAATACTTTCCAAGATTTCCCAGTAAGATTCGCTGTCTGTAGTGCTTCTTTTAGACTTCTGTTGAATCGCTCAATTTCTCCTTGTGGGTAATACACTGAAGATTTCTGATGCACAATATTTCTCTCTATCAGAAAGAATCCAAACTCAGATGAGACAAACTGTGGTCCGTTGTCTGATATTAACTCCTTTGGATTACCTTCTCTGCTGAAGACTGTAGACAGAAATGTTATTACTGTAGCTGATGTTATATGAGAAACAAATGCAATTTCAGGCCATTTTTTGTAATAGTCTATCAAGGTTATAGCAAATCTGCAGTCTATAGGAGCAGCTGTAAAAGGACCCACAATATCAATAGCAAGTTTTTCTCATGCTGAATCAGGAAATGGTACTGGCTGAAGTTGTGGTATATGTGTGATAGTTGTTTTGTCATAAGGTGTTCACCTCTATTTCTGGCATAATGGTTTTACAGCTGGTCTCCACTTAACTTTGTGTACACAGTTCTTTGCACAACCCAGTGAAGTGTTGCTTTGTGGTGAAATTGTAGACACTGGTTGTGTGGCAGGCACTGGTGCTGTAGTAATGAGACCGTCAACTAATTGTAGGTTTAATTCAGCAAAGAGATCCCTTCCAAGTATAGCAGTACCCTTATTAACAATGTAAAAGTCACATTTTGCAGTCTTTGATTCAAATTGTACAGTCACTGGCAAGCAACCAAGCACAGGGATTGGATCCTTTAAGTAACTGACCAGTTTCAGGGCAGGTGCAACAAGCAGATCATTTGCAAAGTATTTCAAGAAAATATCCTTTGGTAGTATAGAAACAGCAGAACTTGTATCAGGCATCAGGTTAATGAAGTGTCCCTTGTCAGCAGAAGCAGTACTGACAATGACTGCATATAAACTTGTCTGGAATAAACGTACCAGCTTTATCCACACTTAATACTGTGACATTTGTAGTAGTGACTTCATGAGCATCTTTAGCAGAACTATGGCAGACCTTAGCAAAATGTCCTACTTTTTTGCATTTGTGGCACTGTACAGCTTTTTCAGGACATGTAGCATAATTTGCAGTGTGTTGTGTTGAACCACAGCGAAAGCAGTATTTTTTATGTTTATTTGCTGCACGGTTTTGCAGTGAATCCCTTTCCTCATCACTGTATTTTGCTTGTGACTGTGAATTATTTAGGCCACAGTGCTGAATTCACAGTCTGTACATTCCCAGCAGTTCCCTGACTGAGAGTTTTAGCCTCTGCCACTGCTGTTTCAATTTGGCTAGCAACTGTAATAGCCTTTGCAAGGGTTAAATCCTGCTCTAGGAGCAGTCTCTCTCTTTTTCCACTATTTGGTCTCTTAGCATTTCATCTGTTAGTCACAGGTAACAACCAGCTCCCTCAAAGCTGCTACAAATTGTTCTGTGGATTTGCCATTACGTTGTCCATGTTGGCAGAATTTACATCTTTCAGAAACCACATTTACTCTTGGAATGAAAAAGTTCTTTATAGCAGTAAGTGCAGTTTCATAAGTCTCATCAGGTAATGGTAATGTATGGAATATATGCAGTCCCTCTGCTCCCAGGCAGTGAATAAGTAAAGCACACTTTCTAGCAGCAGAAATCTCCCCTTGGCCAGCAGCAATAATGTAATTTTCAAACATACAGATCCAAGCAGCAAAAGGTATGATAGGCTCACCAGAAATCTGCAGGCTGCTGCAGAGGTAGAAGAGACATCTCTTTGCCAATTTGTTGTGTTTTGGTAGCCGAGGATTAGAAGAGTATAACAGTGCTTTATTAGCAGGTTCAAGCAGCCATTACACTTCAACTCTAATACTTTAAAACAGTCTAGAAAGTACTATGTACACAGTATAACTCTTGTGCACAGGCCCTTTGTATAAACACCACCGAATTTACATTGCATTAGACACATTCTTCCTAATGTTTCATTTTACAGTACAGTAATGTTTTAATGTAAATTTTTCAAGGAATGTGATCTATGGTAATAAAGTTAATTTTATCCATCTGGTGTTCTTATATTGTGCTTTGCAAGGCTTGATTTTTCTTCAGAACATGCAGTTATTTAGAGGACATCATTCTGGGTTAGTTACAATTGTTAGCTGTGCTCTATATACACAAAATATTTTTTGTTTTTCATCCACAGCCATGTACTTTATGTGGTTGTCTAGGGGACTGCCTCCCCCCTTTATCTTTATCAATATTCAGACTAGTGATATCCGGGCCAGCACAAAAACCCATGGGTTGGGAGGGTTCAAGCTCAAAAAATGAGCCACCACTTCGGAAGCAGGTCACCAACACCCAGCTGCTTGGGTCTTCACATCCCTTCTCAACCTCAGTCTCAAGTTGAGAAAGAGCATCTTAGGCTGGGTGTAAATCAGACATTTTCTGATCTGAGCAACCAAATTGATGAAACTACAGAGCGGATAAATATGAAAAGGGAACATTGCCATGAAAATATAATATAAGCTTCAGCTCATGTAAATAAGAGACTTTCTCATATGTATGTAATATGTATGTAATCAATTAAAAAGTATTTCTGTAATACTCAAGTTACTCTTAAATCACCCCTTCACGGCACATCTGCTGGAATTGGAGTCTCTGAAAGTTAGCTGCAACACATTGTGTAGGCACAAACCTATGATATGAGAGAGAGAGTAATAACAGTCACATTTGCAAGTGATGCCTGGCATTTTTACACTCATGTTTTCCCAATAGCCTGTAAAAGAAAAAAAGTCTGCTAGCCATTTCCTAATTATAGCACCTGGGAACTCAATCCCTGCGCTGTTCTCCTCTCCTCTAGCCAGTTGCCTTTTTTCTTTGCTTTTATTTCAGCTGTTGCTTGGATCTGATTGATTGTCTTCTCCTCCTAAATCAGGGGTCCTCAACCTTTTTTACCCATAAACCACACTTAAGTATAAAATAATGTTGGAGAGCAACACAAGCATGCAAAAAGATCCCAGGGCTTCGAAATAAGGGCTGTGATTGGGTATTGGGAGCCCATATGTGGACTTGCAGCCAACAGGAGGCTCTGTTTGGCAATATACATGTTTTTATTGCAACTAAAGCTTGCCTTTTAGCCAGGAATTCAAAAATAAGCACCTGCTGGGAGGCCAGTGGGAGCAACATCCAAGGGTTGAAGAGCAACATGTTGCTCACGAGATGATAGTATTGTTGACTTCTAGAGATGTCGCGAACTGTTCGCCGGCGAACTTGTTCGCGCGAACATCGGGTGTTCGCGCTCGCCGGAAGTTCGCGAACGTCGCGCGACGTTCGCCATTTTGGGTTCGCCATTGTTGGCGCTTTTTTTTGCCCTCTCACCCCAGACCAGCAGGTACATGGCAGCCAATCAGGAAGCTCTCCCCTGGACCACTCCCCTTCCCTATAAAAACCGAAGCCCTGCAGCGTTTTTTCACTCTGCCTGTGTGTGCTGAAGAGATAGTGTAGGGAGAGAGCTGCTGCCTGTTAGTGATTTCAGGGACAGTTGAAAGTTTGCTGGCTAGTAATCGTTTTGATACTGCTCTGTTATTGGAGGGACAGAAGTCTGCAGGGGTTTGAGGGACATTTAAGCTTAGGTAGCTTTGCTGGCTAGTAATCTACCTTCTACTGCAGTGCTCTGTATGTAGCTGCAGTGGGCAGCTGTCCTGCTTCTGATCTCATCTGCTGACTGCTGCAATAACAGTAGTCCTTGTAAGGACTGCTTTTATTTATTTTTTTGTTGTTTTACTACTACTACTACTACTACTACTATAAGAGCCCAGTGCTATTAGTCTAGCAGTGTTGGGGAGTGGGACTGGTGTGCTAATCTGCTGCTCCTAGTAGTTCAGCAGCACCAACTTTAATTTTTTTTTTTTAATATTCATTTTTTTTTATTTTACTTTTTTTATTTTACTACCGCTGTAGTAGTGTATAAGTTGACCTTTTAGGCATTATTTGCCCTGTAGGCATTATTTGCACACTGTTTTCTTCAACCCGCCATCGAGCTGTGTGAGCTTGTTCACATTTTGTCTAAATATTGATAATATTATCGTCTCTAGAAAAAACCACTTGAGTTACTTTTTTTCAAGCAGCATTCATATATTTTACGTAATCCGTATCCACCGCTGTAGTAGTGTATACGTTGACCTTGTAGGCATTATTTGCACACTGTTTTCTTCAACCCGCCATCGAGCTGTGTGACCTTGTTCACATTTTGTCTAAATATTGATAATATTATCGTCTCTAGAAAAACCACTTGAGTTACTTTTTTCAAGCAGCATTCATATATTTTACGTAATCCGTATCCACCGCTGTAGTAGTGTATACGTTGACCTTGTAGGCATTGTTTGCCCAGTTTTTTTGGCCACAGCCACTGAAGCACAGAGGCCAGAAAAAATATGCCATATAAATGCTGAAAATAGTCATTTTTTGCCATACGTTGACTCAACGTATATGGCAAAAAATGACTATTTTCAGCATTTATGTGGCATATTTTTTCTGGCAACTGTGCTTCAGTGGCTGCAACCAAAAAAACTGGGCAAACAATGTCTACAAGGTCAACGTATGGCGAAAAATTACTATTTTCAGCATTTATATGGCATATTTTTCTGGCAACTGTGCTTCAGTGGCTGCGTCCAAAAAAACTGGGCAAACAATGTCTACAAGGTCAACGTATGGCGAAAAATGACTATTTTCAGCATTTATATGGCATATTTTTTCTGGCAACTGTGCTTCAGTGGCTGCGTCCAAAAAAACTGGGCAAACAATGCCTACAAGGTCAACGTATGGCAGTTGTTTAAAGAGAACAGTAGATTACTAGCCAGCAAAGCTACCTAAGCTAAAATGTCCCTCAAATCCCTGCAGACTTCTGTCCCTCCAATACAGAGCAGTATCAAGCAGATTACTAGCCAGCAAACTTACTATCATCTGTCCCTGAAATCACTAACAGCTCTCCCCCTACACTATCTCTTCCAAGCACACACAGGCAGATTTTTCAGATACATTTTTGCCCTTGATCCCCCTCTGGCATGCCACTGTCCAGGTCGTTGCACCCTTTAAACAACTTTAAAATCATTTTTCTGGCCAGAAATGTCTTTTCTAGATGTTAAAGTTCGCCTTCCCATTGAAGTCTATGGGGTTCGCGAACCGTTCGCGAACCGCTCGCATTTTTGCGCAAGTTCGCGAATATGTTCGCGAACTTTTTTTCCGACGTTCGCTACATCCCTATTGACTTCTCCCCTCCTTCTTCTTTCTACAGGGTTGCACGCTTCACTCTCCTCCTCTTCTTGCTCAAAGAGCAGTAGCAACTGAATCTCTCCAGCCACTAGTTGCTACTGTATCCACGGAAGATCTTTCTCTACTTACTGATCCCTCACAGCTCCACTGCTCTTGGCAAAAGAACTGTTAGCTAACACAGACATCATTCTTATAACTCATGTATCTTGCTGTCAAGATATCATCGGCTCCCCAATGAGCCCCAGTTACACATTAATTATACATGTGCCCACTGACCAATTTCCCTGGTTAAGTTGACATTGTGGTGTTTATGGGAAATTCTTGTCCTCCGCCTTTGGTGTTACTGATTCATTAAGCCATTCCTGGACTTAAATATTGTATGTTCCAGGAGAACTAAATTGCTTTTTACATCTCACAAGCAGCATCACCCATACACCCAAATATAGCACTGCCCCTTCTACCCGTTCATCAAATGCAAAGTAGTGAAGCTGGATTGACTGCTGCCCTGTCTGCCCAATTGATTTCCTATCCACGGTGGCCTCTACTACTATTGTTTACTCAAATGTTAAAAGTGACCCACGCGCATGCACTTAAACATACTAAGGCCGAAACCAGCCACCACCAGAATAAATAGTACGAAAATGTAAGGGTTATGGCACACATGGTGTATTTTGGCACCTGTATTAAACCTTCTTCAGCATAGAAGCATCATTCACCCACTGTTCCCTCAGACAGTTACCTTACAATACCCTACCAGGCAACAGATAAGGTTAAACTATAACACAGCTGGCCCAGCAACGATGCACCATAAAATGAATGATCCCATTACTCAGAACAAGTTAGAAATATGATCATTAGGTTAAAGCAAACATAATGAGTAAACAAACACAAAACCACTGTATGAGGCCATTGTCACACTCCGATGAGTCACATTATAGAAGCACACAAAAGGCATATATGCCAAAAAGTTCATGTAAGGCCAGGGGGATGGTGTTATCAGCTATATAATAGCAATCGAAATGCCTCATTAACAGGAAACTTTTACATGGACAGAAGATACAAATGGGCTGATTTGTTAAACATCGAGTTTGCTTTTTTTTTCGAGAAAAACATGGCAAAAAAGCCAACGTAAATATTCTTCAGAACCTCAAATAGTTGGTATTTATTAAAGAAAAAATACAGAAAATCTCGCCACAAAAAACTGGGCAAGTAAAAGTGGGAATTGTCTCTTACAACTTTTTATGTTTTCTATTTATGTTCCCAGATCATTAAAGCATTCAAGTTTTTTTGAATGGAAATTTGTGATATTTTTTTCTGAGAAAAAAAACTCCAGCTTCCAAACCAAAATTTGACAAAGAGGCCCACATAACACAGAAACATCTAATATACCCACAGTTACCTGTTTCTTCAAAAAGTATAAATAAATTCTATTTTGTTTAACAGTTCTTCTCTTTCTGAATCATTTGAAATCCTGGCAGGGAAGGAGGGACTAAAACACTGATGTTACAAATTGTAACAACGTCTCCACAGCTTACAGACAGCATGCAGGAACTACATAACCCACAATGCATTGCACGTGTTCAGGGAATTGTGGGGTTTGGAGGATGCAGGCTGAGGACAGATGGCTGTTGATACAAAGTAACAGTAGTCAGCCAGCTCAGCAAAGTAGTCAGAGAGATCAGCAGGAGAGCAGGGGGCTAGGCTTAGGGAACTATCAGAAACCATTAAAAATCATGAAAAGTCTGCATATTTTTTAAATCATGTATATTGCAAAGTTGCTTGAAATTATGTTTACTTTTCAAAAAGCTTGTTGTTTGTTTGCTGGTTGTTTGGTTTGTTTTTTTTTGGTGTTTGTTTTTTGTTCCCTTAGTCCTCGTTATAGCTGCAGCATTGCCTTGACTGAGCAGTACCGGTGTGGGGCTGGAAATCGACATCTCAATCAGGAGGATTTAAACAGGCACCAACTGGCAGCTGAAGAGATCATCAGGGCAATGGCAGAGCATTGTTATACTGAATATTTTATATGCAATGTGGTCAAGCCACAAAGTATTTCAGTTGACATTCATTGTGCACTTTAAACACATGCGCCTTGTTTGCAGAAAAGATGCTGGCTTTAATTTAGTCATTGTACTTTGGATCATGCTTCTCAATTTTACATTCTCGTGACTTTTGCATCTAGTCCAATGCAATCCCAACCACACACACTACATATTGCTTAATATTCATCCTGTCGCTCATTACTCCCTGTTGCCTTCTCCCTTCTGTCCCAGCCCCATCCCTCTAACCGGTACGCTGAGTTTAGTCACTGTTCGTGTTATGTATTTTGAAGAATCCCTACCCACTTCTATATCCATAGTTACAACTTTTGCTTTTACCATATATACCCTATATTCACAAATAAGAGTGGCAACTGTTCAAATACTTCATAGAAGAAAAGGCTAGTGAATAACATGTTGATCATTGATATGACACACAGAATCAGCAGCACTACACAAATCTATAAAATATCAATGGTATGCACTGGCAAGAAATGAGTTATCAACAAGCTTTCTGTCTTACCCTGCCAGCCCGTATAATTAACCACTCAATCTTTCTCACATGATTTTCATTCATGATCTGGTTTTCCCCTCAGTGCCTTGCAGGGGTGTTTCTATACTCCTTTCTCTTTGCTGCCTCCGTGCTTACCTTTAGATGCTTTGGCACAAGTAGGGGAGGGGTGGATCCCTAGTTCAGAGAGCCCAATTGCACTCTCTGCACTAGAGGAGCCGGGAATTGGAATTTCAGCTCTTAAAGATACCAGAAGCAGCTTTTGGCCACTCTTGGAATCTTATGGGCTGATGCCAGGTCTGGACTGGGATTCAAAATAGGCCCTGACATTTCACTTAACAGGGGCCCAAACAGCCCCCCAGCCCACTAAATAGCGAGTGTCAATTGCAATTTACAGCAGTCCCTCTGGCATTTGCCACAATCCACAGATTGCCAGTCCGGGCCTGGCTGATGCTGCCTCGTCCAGTTTCTCAACTCGTCTCATGGCAGCAGCATCCATTTTACCTAGTAATAAACATTTCTTTAGAAGATACAGAGTGGAAAAACTAGAAATACTGGGAATAAATTAAAATACAAGAAAACGCTTGGAAAAAGTAGTAAAGACTTCATGCTCTGTAGGCAAGGACCAAAGCCTACCAGAGATTTATCCAGTGCACCAGCTGACCCTGTGTACCATTTAGGACAGGGGTCCCCAAACTTTTTTAACTATGATCCACATTCAAATGTAAAAATTGTTGGGGAGCAATACAAACAAGAAAGTCCCTTGGAATGCCAAATAAGGCCTGTGATTGGCTATTTGTTAGCCTCAGTGTGGACTACAGGAGGCTCTGTTTGGCAGCACAGCTGTTTTTTATGTACCCAAAACTTGCCTCCAAGCCAAGAATTCAAAATAAGCACCTGCTTTGATGCCACTGGGAGCAACATCCAAATGGTTGGTGAGCAACATGTTACTCGTGATCCACTGGTTGGGGATCACTGATTTAGGAGGTTCAGACAGCAATCAAGCAAAGCAGGGTGATTCAGGATTTAATATGCTCTATCACAGACTATTTTTATTGCTGGCTCTGCTGCACAGATACTGGAGAGCACAGCAGTTGTTACGCTGGTCTTTTGAGAAAGTCCATAGTTATGTGTACACTTTACAGGCCAAGCTAAAAAAAGCTTTCTGCTGTTTTGTAAGCCACAAATTGCTTAAGAAATATGTTTTATTTAAAATAGGAAATATCTCCTATTTCTGAAAGAGGTGGGTTCCATTGGATTGTTGGACCAAACCTGACTAAATCCAAGAACATGGCCCGGTTTCAAGAATCAGATCACTTAAGGTGGCCATAGACGGGCCCGGTATCGCCACACGAGCCAATAAGCTGTCTCAATAAGCTCGGCCTGTTGGCAGCTTTTATCGGCCAGTGTATGGGAGCCTTTGGCGACTAAACCCATCAGATATTGGTCAGAGTTGCTGTTGGTTTGATCCCATCTCATGCCAATAAACTGTCAGCTCATTCGAGAATGGCTAAATTGGCATTTATGCCATTTATGACCAGCTTAAAGTGATCAAAGGCAATTTTATAAAGAAAAACTGTAGCCATTGATTCCTAGTGATACTTACACATTCCTACCAATTATAGGAACATGCCAGTATCATTTTAAACTCACCAGTACACAAAGGTGACATGGAGGTCCAGGTGCTCATGCTTCAGACTCAAAGGTGATGTGGAGTGCCAGCCTCCTGCAATATACTGTAGTATCAATTGAAAGCCCCAGGCAAATTTCAAAGATGTCCATGGGGCAAACTCATGGTTACGGGAGAACGCTAAACACACTGATGGAGGAAGGAGGTTCCTGCAACACAGTGCTTATAATCTAAACTTATGCCACTTGGTTTTTCTTTATTGTGTATATTACAATGCCATAGATTTCACAAACATGTTGAGAGTGAGCAGAGGAGGAAAACTTATCAAATGTCTGTGTGCACAAGAATTAAGCACCTCGGGCAACTTTGGAAAACACATTGCCGCGTGTGCATTAGCGCAGGCGACTTTTCATTATAGCCTATGGGAAAACATGATGAGGCAGTTCGGGGAGATTGTCGCTCAAAAGATGAGGCAATTAGTTGCCAGGCGACAAAATCTCCCTGAATCTCCTCAAGTGGACTAACCCTAAAGCTTAGATACAAATGAGTGTTTTGCTTTAATTATGTATGTCTCATCCATATCAAGTTTCCAGACTCCCAGAATGAAATAAACATGTCAGGAGCCAGAGTTCCCTTTTATCACTAAGAAAGGATTGCTAAATGGATTTAGAGTCGATAATTGCTCATTATGATATTCCTTATAAAAGCAAGAACATAACTGTGGGTCAGGGAAGAGGGTGGTGGTGGAGAAATTTATCTGAGCATAACATAGTATGGGATGGCAGATGGGGGTATGTGGCTTAAACAAAACTAGTAACTAACCCAGACATCCAGGAATAACTTTCTAGTTCTTCAGCAATTTAGCAAGCTTGCAATCTTTTAAACCATATTGCCAGTTTGCGTTCCTTTTCACAGTTCCTTCTCAGTTTTGTAGCTGTTTCTTCCAAATCATAATTCACACAAAAACTTAATGCCAATTGCTTAGTACCCTGCATTCTCCTGAATAAAATTATTTATTTCCAAAAGTATTCTTTTAAACATTTTCCCTCCCTTTGCACTAAATGAATAAATGGGTAATGGAATGATGTAAATGATAAACAGGCTTTGTAAAACGCAGCATACCTTAAGTCTATTATAAAATAATGTAAACATTTAAGTAAACCCAATAGGGTGTACAAGTACAAGGCACTGTTTTTTTAGTACAGAGAAAAACATTTAATTTTTAACAAATAAAAAAAAAAAACAAATACAAAAAGTAGTGTAGAAGTGATACCTATATTGGCTAACAATTCTAATAATTTTTTTATTGTTAGCCAATATAGGTATCAGTTCTACACTACTTTTTGTATTTGTTTGTTTTTTTATTTGTTATTTTTGCTACTGGCTAACACGGTACCACAGTTTTTGTTTTGTATTTAATTTTTAAAAATTCGACGGGAGTCTACGGGAGACGGCCTTTCCATAATTCTGAGATTTCTGGGTAACAGATTCCACACCTGTAATAGGCCTATCAGGTTAGGGAATGAAATAAATATTGAATATTGAAATAAATATCTGTGAAATCAGCTGTCACAGTTGAAATGGGCAAGTTGATATGTGATGTTAGAGCGTCTCTGTGTGTTTGTGTGTGAGTAATGGAGAGAGTATGTGAGTGTCAGAGATGAGTGTGACACTTTAAAGTGGAAGCATCTGAGCTTTAAAACTCCTATTTTGAAATGTGGGACACTTGTGGTCAGAGGCAGAACTAGAAGTTACAAAGACCCACAGCAGAAAATGTTAGGTTCCACTTGCCACATCACCGAAACCTTATGGATGACAATATTGTTTGCACATAAATGCTGACATTGAATATCTTTGCTAAATACCAATAGCCCCTCTGTTTTTTTCATGTCTTAAATATTCCATCCCTCCTTTTGTTTCTCCCACTGAACCTCCATGGCTACACAATCTATCCTAATAGACCATGCCCATTTTTTTAATGCAAAGTTGTAATTTCCCAGTGAAAACAGTCCAGCATGAATTAGACAACAAGAGAACAAGAATGTATAGATCATAGATTAGAAAAAGGTAGAACCATTCTTGGAAGCCTACTAGAGAGTCCCAAACATGCCTATGTAAAGGTGTCAGACAGTTCAAGGATGGGAAAACATAGTATTCAACATACAGAGACAAAAATGTTTATTATTTTATCTTATTGTTCTTTTATATAAAACCTGGACACTTTGTAGCATCCTGACAACAAACTGTAGGTTGTAGTAGGTACTGGGGGACTGACCCCATGAACTTCAGGCTTTACCCTGTACCCTCTACAGACATGTACAACAGCACAAACCCAAGTCTTTTAATGCATTTAAATACTACAGTCTCATGTGAAAATGTTTCATGACTCACTGCGATAGCTTCTGAATTTAGCAGGTTATCTCAATAAGCCAGCTCCAAGCAATTAATGCTTTACATAACGATTTCCAAAGAAGTGCCTGGGAAATCCCCTGCTGAGCAAAGCAATAGTTGGCTGCTAATGTATATGATTGCTCATGTTTGTATAGCTTGTCAGCCAGGGAAGCCGCCCAGTCATGTGTTATCTATCAAAACACATATCTGCAGAAATGCAATTTAGTTTACAAAAGGCAAATGCCTAAGATCTGCTTGAAGGTAAATCTATAATAACTTTGGATGTCCTACATGGCAAGAGATGCTGTAATACTTATTCCTAGTGCATTCCATTCGAGCATTTGTAGAAAGGTAAAAGTTTATCACATATATTAATCACAGTAAATATCACCCAAGGCTGAAATAAGGTACATGCACATTAAGGTTGACCTTCTGCTTGAATTATTCCTATTTAATTCCTGATAGCAGCTAGATGCTATAGAGATTACTGTGCCTGTGCTCCAAGGTGTTTCTCCAATGAGAAGTCTACAAACTAAGTAGGATAATTATCTAGTTAGATAAATGCAGATTCATCTCCAATTAGCTCTTTGGGGTACTTGGCTCCAGCGTAACTGTTACACTTTGGAAGCATAAAAGCACTCCCCCTTTTACAAGGAATGAAAAATTATAGGAGAATACAAAGCCAATAAATAAGCATGCTTGATGAATAATAAAATCACGGAGGTAAATTAATACTTCTCAAAAATACAGGAAGGTATCAAGGTAACACCCAGTGTCATCATGTTAACCACTATTGCTTTCTTAGCAAACAATTAGCATAGGTAAAATAATTACATCGTTTTCAGAAGTTGTATTTTATGTTTTTTGTTTTCTTTTTTCATTTTTTTTTTTAGGCGTGTAAGATAATGGTGGGAAAAAGGCAGACAGTATGATAATAATGCTCATTCTTCTATTTCTAGTAAGATCATGACTTGTTTATACCTGTTCTAATTGAAAGGATCCTGTGTTATCATATACAGGGCTGAGTTATGGTTCAATAGAAGGCATGTTCTTTTTAACTTCACTCAAATGTTTCTAATGCACTTTCCTTTCAATTCAAACATCTACTTTACATGGCCAGACCCACCAGGACACTGGGAAAAGTCCAACTTGGCCTCAGCCACCACCTCTTCATGATCCACTGACATGTGTTCCAGTGTGGAATGCACAGCCATCTTTAATTTGTGATAGCAAAGTAAGTAGAGGAGCGGAAGTCAGTCGTTGGATGTTGCGCCCCAGTCCACGTCTGCTACTTTATTTTTTCTACTCTACAGTCAAACCATGTACTTCTGCTTCATGTTTTTCTCAACATCTATCCTTATTTACCTCCCATTTCCTAGGTGCCACCATTACAGCTAGAATATAGATAACCTTAAATTGGTGGCCCACTCAAAACAATTTGATGTAGACATACATATATAATAGACATCACAATGGCCTATGGGTCAGTATTTTTTTCAGGAAAAGGTGGCAACACTATGGACGAGATTCCATTTGAGATGCAATTCAATTCAGAAAAACGTATCTCACTGTTTATCACGTGAAAACTCCAGTGAAGTCTATGGGAAAAAACTGGAACTGAATTTGGAGAAAAGTTTTTTTCTCCACAAATTTAATCTCTTCCATGAGTTTTCCCATGATAAACCGTGAGATAACTTTTTCTCACTGAATTGAATCTGGCCCTATGATGGAAATAAGAACTCATGGGAATTGTCTTTGGCTGGGCCCACCAGGGCTTGGACCTACTGAGAGAACCTCTAGTGCTCTGGCAGGCTATTCCTATTCTGTCTTCACTTTGTTTTGTTGTTTTGCGGGAACATGTTTTAAGGAGTAAGGACTTACTTATCTGCTCTAACTTGGAGTTACTGGGTTACCATTTTAAAAGTAAACACTTAAAACATTTACTAACCAGGCCACTCTTTCAGAAACAAACAGGATTTAAAAAAAAAGTGCTGCAGGTTTGTGTCTCTGGTGTAAAGGACAAATAAAGTTTCCCTAAAACAAATGCCCTGAAAAGAGGCCCCCTTATACCTGCATAAATGAGCCCTAACATAACATCTTAGGCTATTACTTTTTAAAAACAAAAGAAAGCTACACAGCGGAAGGTCTCTTTGTGACCCTTGCTCAAACTGACTTTGTACATCACTTCCACCTCATATTGTGGGCTGAGGTGACACGGCACTAGGTAGGCAGAACCAAGGATGCATGTGACTTTCATGGACACTAACTTGTAACTGGTTAAATGTCTTCCTGGACAAGAGGCATTTTAAGATTAGTGTTTTATTTTCCACCACTTGGGAAGTAGGGAAGGTGCTGGCATAGAACATAGTTCATAGGACATCCACCTCAAATTTCAGGCATAGGTAAGGACTACCACCATATTAAAATATATTTTTACCCCATCATCTGTTGCAGAGGCTGGAGAGTCTGAATTACAAGAAGTGGAGTTAAATTGTACAGGAGAAGTAGCCTATAATAACGAATTAGCAATTAATTTTGACCAGGCTACCACCAGTTAAAAAAGAAAAACAAATACTTAAAGGAGATATAGGATAAATTAAAAATTGCCTACAAAAAGTTTTGTAGGCAATTATAAATAATATGAAATGTTGCTGTCACATTGTGCTAAAAATTATCTTTGAAAATAGCCTCTTTATTGGAGAGACCAATAGATGTTCTCTGGTCCCTCTCCGAGTTTCAAATGAGGAGTGGGTGTGTCCTAATGGTCCCTGCCAAATGCACAGTAGGAGGAGGACAGCGAATCACAGCTCTGTAATCACACAAGCAAAGACAGGCTTCAGTTCCCTATCAGGTCCTGCTAGCTGCTGACTGGTTCCTGTCCTACAATGCAGTGTGCTTGAGCGCCACAGGCTCCCCAGCACAGCCTGGGAAAGAAGGCAGCAGGGAGCGGAACAGATGAGTATTTTTGCAGGAATTTTCAATAAAGTAATCAGAGACACTGCTTTTTGAAGCAAATTCCTTCTATAGCTAAATGAATAACTGACACATTCTTGTTTTTTACATAAAATGTCTCCTTTAATAATGATTGGCAGAGGCGATTGCACCGTCCTGATCTTTGTATGCAATCCTATATAATAAAGTTGAAGTGTCTCTGCGTCCAGTCCCTGTGCCTGTGGGATTGGATTGCGCTACTGCGCATGTGCCCCACGGACCGTCTCTGGCGAATGTTTGACTACATATGTTCTAGCGCCCGTTAATTTAACGGGCTTAATGTCTAGTCTTACAATAACTGCTGATGTTTCTGCTGATCTGCATAATCACACACAGGTAAGTGAACATAAGGTGTGTTTCTGATAATTAGGTAGGGTAAAATTGGGGTTAAAGCCCTTTAGGTCACCACTCACCACCAAAAGTTAAGAATAGCCATCTTGCACTGGGAATCCTGGTTAAGGCATGGCATATCAACTTAAACAAATAATGGCTGAGCAAGTAATTCCCAGAATGTCTCGTGTGTCAATGTGTCAATATCACACAAAAAAAAAAAATATATATATATATATATATATCCAAGAAGTAAGGGTAAGGACACACGAGGAGATTCAGGGAGATTTTGTCGCCTGGCTACTAATCTCCTTGTCTTTTGAGCAACTATCTCCCTGAACTGCCTCAGCGTTTTTCCCCATAGGCTACAATGAAAAGTCGCCTGCGCTAATGCACACACGGTGATGCGTTTTCAATAGTTGCCCAAAGTTGCCTCAGTGAGGCAATTTCAGGCAACTATTGAAAAAGCATCGCCCTGTGTGCATTAGCGCAGGCGACTTTTCATTTTTAGCACAATCTCCTCGTGTGTCCTTACCCTAAGCGAGCACTCACAGGTCTTATCAAGCTTATAAAAGAGTTTTATTTAGCAAATAGTAGCTGATGCTCTTTTGCTGATAGCACCCAGGCACAGAAGACATCAGATTACGAGTTGTGCCGGCTTTCTATTGATATATATTAGGGATGCACCGAATCCAGGATTCAGTTCGGGATTCAGCCAGGATTCGGCCTTTTTCAGCAGGATTCGGATTCTGCCGAATCCTTGTGTCAGGCCGAACCGAATCAGAATCCTAATTTGCATATGTAAATTAGGGGCAGGTAGGGAAATCACGTGACTTTTCGACACAAAAGAATGTTTTCCACTTTTTCCTTTCCTACCCCTAATTTGCATATGCAAATTCGGATTCGGTTTGGTATTCAGCAGAATCTTTTGGTCGAATCCCAAATATTGGATTTGGTACATCCCTAATATATATGTAGCATTTTGTTTATATCGCTCTAATATAGCACAGTTCCTAGTTTTAGGGATCAGCTGATGTGATTTGAGGAAGCTGTGTACAGAGTGTTTATGTGTGCACATCCCTCCCTCACTAGGGTAGAGAACAATAAGCAATTGCTCTGTCAGGCCTTGCTGAGCCTCATGAGGGTGAAATATGCAGGAGGGATACCTTCCTTCTATTATATATACATTTTACTCCAATACATCCTCTACCCAATAATTTTTATGAAGAATAAATAATGAGATACATTACAATTTGAGACATAAGAAATATATGTTTACGTTTTCTCTCTTCCTGTTGATATGCCTCAAAGTTGGCTCTTGGCTGCCACCTTTTGGATTATTTAGATCATAAAGTGTGACCCTGTGCTCATTACTCACAAAATACTTTACTGTATTTAACCTTTGAGTTTGGGTTTACTGTACAAGCTTGGCTGAATTTACATAAAGGCCACTAATAACCATTTAGGAATGTATGGCAAATAAACACAGGTAGACATAGTCAACAGGTCCCTGAGGATTATCAGGGACTCACATAGATTCTTATAATTTGTAGGGATGGGGCAAGAGGAATGATCTGGGTGTAACAGTATGTGGTTGGACCTTGATCAGGACATGATCAAAACCCTCCCTGGAAATTACCTTCAGAAGGTTGACATCTCCCCATGAACTACAGGTTCTGCAGAACCAAAACTATTCATTTGATGTTAAACATTATTTTATTTTTGAAAAATCCTTTGTATGGACTGCTGAGAACCCATTTGCAGCTCCATTACCTGCACAGGCTGTATGTACCCCCTGCAATTAAATACAGAGTAAGGTCATACCATTAAATCCAACATATTACCTTGCATATCATTTTCTACAAGTAATTGAACCTGCTTATTGTGGAGCACAGATCTACACAGCTGGTGTATAGAAAACACACAGCATTTTTTGCATTTTGTAAATGAGGCCCTGCTATGGTTTATCTCAGCAAATCTCCAGGTCTTTAATGAAATATGGAACTGGATTATGGAACTCACATTTTTATATTGACAGTGGCCCATTCTCAGGAGGCTGGGGGGTTGCAGAACAACTGGAGGTTAAAAGATTTCCAATCCTTGATACAAAAATTAAGGATTGTGAAATTGTTGTAAAGATCTAAAGTGCAAATCATACAGGTCAATGCCTTGATCAGATTAAAAATAAGAAAAAAAAAATACAAAACATTTCCCGCAAGTGACTGGAAAAACAGGTAATACCACTCTATTATGGCAATTTATGAATGACAGGTAATGTGATAACTTGGTAGTAAAACAATAAAGCCAATAGCAGCGTATGCACAATGAACTTTAGAATTCAGTTGCCCTGCTCATCAGTCTAATCCAACCAAAAGAATGGTGCATTCCAAGTCTTTATTGTGTTTGTTTATCCCTTCCTTCACTTAAGGCAACATTTTATTCTTTTGCTGGCTAAAGTTATGGTCATTGCAAGAGTAAGTTGCATTAATGGCATGTTCGGTTTATTTATATAACAACACGCTTGTCACTAACTTTTTAGAACTAAAGAATTGCCCCTGCTCCAACCACTTATGTACTGAACTCATGTTACACCCCAACCCCTTTTGCTCAGGTTGCTGCTGCTGCAGTAGTTGCACTTGGGCGCAGGGTGGGACAGCCATGTGCATCGGGTTTCCAGTTAATATTACAAGCCAATCGCATCCTACTCAAGACTCCAGCCAGTGGGAAGCCACAAGAAATTTGATCAATAATAATAATAATATTAGAAGATTATTGGTGCATGTATGGTGGCCTGTGAGTGCATGCTGCATTGGCAAATGGAGTGGAGCTGCCTGTTGCTCGAATAATAAGATTAAAAAAAGTGACAATAACATGTGTGGCCCCTTTAACACTCTCCATCCATTTGCTTCTTTGGTTGGTCAGTTGGATCGTGTACCTACAGTAATTGCTGCATGTTTTAAGTCTATGTGAACCTTCCCAACCTGGTAAATGGGTGCTGGGAGCAGTGCAATGTCACACTCCTGGTGGGTCCCCGACTTAACAGTTCAAACCTAGATTTTTTCCATCTAAAGTTTTTCATCTAAACCTTTTCATCTTAACCCTAATTATCACTTAAAACAAATGTTTGTGGAGGATTTAGTATTAGACCAAAATCCAAAATAGTGAATCGCACATACTCTTGGAACCCTAGTTACAAGAATGAACATGGCAATAAGGGTGATTTCTTGCAGCAATGTTCGTGAATATGGTGG
The DNA here is from genome assembly GCF_017654675.1 of Xenopus laevis. Lineage (NCBI taxonomy): Eukaryota > Metazoa > Chordata > Amphibia > Anura > Pipidae > Xenopus > Xenopus laevis. The sequence goes on from NC_054375.1 coordinate 43,772,845, forward strand.
TTCGGTGGGCAGCATGTTTGCCTTGCAGTACTGGGGTTCCTGAGCTTGAGTTGGATTTTGACCTGGGAATTATCTGCAAGGAATGTGTGTGCGTGGTTTTGCTCCAGATAGTCCGGTTTCCTTCCACACTCGAACAATATACAGTACCAGGGCCACCATCAGAAATCACAGGGCCCCATAAGAAAAAATTTCCTGGGCCCCCTGGGCTGTGCCCACCACAAGCCCCACCTTCAGGTCCACCCTCCGCACGCCACAGGTCCACCCCCCACCACACACTAAAAAATGTGTCTATGGTTCCAACATGTTAATAAAAAAATAAAAAAATATTGGTGGTCAGGGCCCCTCCATTGAAAAAAACATTTTTGGTCAGGGCCCCCCCATTAAAAGAAAAATTTTGTGGTCAGGGCCCCCCATTAAAAATTATTGGTGGCCAGGACCCCACATGGGAAAAAAGTTGGTGGCCGGGGCCCTCTCCACATTATAAGAAAATTGGTGGCCAGGGCCCCCCTTAAATGTCCATGTAAAAAACTTGCCCCCCCCGAAAGTTTAAAATAAATTTGGTGCCCAGGACTCCACCACACAACAGGGACCACAAAGGGTTACATTTAGGGGGCCCTGCCATGTTACACTTACTTCATTAGTGTGGCCCACCTGCTGTCAGTGAGCTGCCAACTACAGAAGGGAGGAGGGGAGCACAGGTGGCTGCATCTTCTTCCAGTATAAGCATTTTCTTCCCTTATTGGTCACAGTCCTGGTAAAGCTGCATGGTGATTGGATGAGCTGGAGGAAAAGTTCAAACCTCAGCTATACTATCCCTGAGCAGCACAACCAGGACTTAAACTCAGTTACCAATAAGGGGAAGTAATGGATGGAAGATACCTCCCCTTGTGCTCCCGCCCTGCCTTCCCGAAGTCAGCAGGGGGGCCGGCTAATCAAGAAAGTGCGATGTGGCTGGGCCCCCCTTAACCTCAGGGCCCGCTACAACTCCCCCCCCTGTCCCCTCCCCGATGGCTTCCCTGTACAGTACAGACAGGTCAATTGGCTTTTGATTAAATGTCCTTTCTGCTTCGCTTTGCCCCATGATCATTTTCTCCAAAAATAGCATGGAAGGAGAAGAGGAATTAAAGAACCAAATACAATTAGTGGTCCTTTCCCTGAGGCATAAGGACAGACCACACATCTGAGTCTAAATCAAGACTTTTAGATTTTAGCAGACACTACACTGTATTCCTTTGGTTTGCAATGTGTGTTCCTTTCAGCTGAATGGCTTACTAAATCTTTCTTATAAATATCATTTATCATAAGAGTTTTTCTAATGCAAACCAGTTAGGACTCGCTGATAACCTGAGGTAAGGATTACTTCATCATCGTATTGTTTAACATCCAAGTCTCTCTGTGGGAGTCAATCAGTCTTTTATACCTCTTTAATGCCCTTATTTGTTCTGCCATTCATAGTTGATCTGATCAGACTTGCCAGATCAGTGAGTGAGAAATAAGCGGTGCCTCTATCAATCTTCGATCAACAAACTTTGCGGTATTTACATACAGTATAGGAAAATATGACCCATGACCAGTTCCAAAATTTGTATTCATTTTTTTTAAATGGTTAAAATAAGCAGGACTATTGCTTTTGTCTCTATATGTGGTAATGTGACATTATTTGTTGTGGTATTACTGTTATACTTTTGTGTTGAGAAAGTGAGAGACATGACAGTATTGGCACCTTTTACATTATTTTGTGTTTTGACAAAAGTATGGTGTCCATACAGCAGGTTATATCTAAAAAAGTTGTCATTGGATGCCTGATTCTGTAGTCACATGCTTAATGAAGCACATCTATGGCATGTGCTTTGTTACAGAAACTGTTTGCTATCCATGCTCACTTGTGCAGGCTCCATCTGTAGATGATGAAATAATGAAGGTGTGGGTTCAGTAAATGTGACATAAAAGAACTCAGATAATACAAAAAGAGCAACAAACTCCTCTGCTCTGAGGACCCCGCTGGAGTAATCTACTCTAATCTCTAATCCAATATAATACAGATAAAGTGATTTTAGCTCTTGTGTTCATCCAAGATAGTTTTTTATTTAAAGGCTCTAGATGCATTAGATCTACATTTAGTGGATTGTGTGTGTGATTCCTTCTCTGTGTTGCCCTCCCTCTTACTAGGAGAACCAGGTTCTGGCCCAGTGATCCTCAACCAGTTGCTCACAAGAAACATGTTGCTCACAACCCCTTGGATGTTGCTCCCAGTGGCCTCAAAGTGGCCTGAATTCCAGGTTTGGAGGCACGTTTTAGTTGCATAAAAACCAGGTGTACTGCCAAACAGAGTCTCCGGTAGCCTGCCAGCCCACATCGAGGATACTAAATGGCCAATTACAGCACTTATTTTGCACCACCCAGGAACATTGTACATGCTTGTGTTGCTTCCAAACTCTTTTTACATTTGAATGTGGCTCATGGGTAAAAAAGGTTGGCAAACCCTGACCTAGCCCATACAGAAGGTCATACAGGCATACAGCTCATCCTCCACTACTGGCATTTTAGTAGTGGATTTCTTTAGTGTTGGTGGAGAGCTGATGTGTGTAAAAGCCATAACAATGGGAGGAACTTTTACAAATGGGGTGGTGTGTGCCATGTTTAACAGCAGCACCAAGAAAGACTTGAAGATTCTCGGGTATAGATAGAGTTTGCATAAAAGAAGTGATTGCACCAGCACACATGCCAGAAAGATTGTATCTTGGTAAGTAAGGTACCTAGTAGAAGTTAAGAAGTATGTAAGTGTGTAAACATTCTGCAGGGTAGGGCAATGTCAGGGATTCCATAGTGAGGTGAATTCTTGTAAAAAAAATTACCAGTGCAGAGAAAAAAATCTAAATCATGGGAAGCATTTAGAGATAAATTCACACAAAATTAGCCTTTTGCTATCAGATCATGTTTGTGATCAGACCAATAAGGTCACCAGTTTATATCCCATACTGCGGAACTGTCATGACAGTAAAATGGATACTGGATGTAAGGAATAATGGTCTCCATACTCTTCAAAAAGGTATGAAGACTTGGTTCTGTGCTTTGCACCCAAGACAAGATTTTGTTTTTTTAAGGATTTAGTCAAATTCTGGATTCAGTTGGATGAACATTAAATAAGGGACAACCTTAAAATATGGGACAACCGAAGGTGACATTTTTTTTCTTCCAACAAGATAACTTAAATGAGGGTTTAGGATTCAGTTCTGTATTTGACTATATTCAACAATTATGGATGCAAGTGGGATATAGAACTTCTTGCTGATATCAATTATCCATATGATTTGCAGTAGGGGCATACTTCATAGCCCCTTGACTAACTTTGTTTTTATCACTCATTTCAACACTTCTCAAATCTAGAAATATTACATATTACTTTTCCTATGGTTCCGTAGCATGGATGGTGCCAGTAACTCTTTTAAGGTTATATTTTTCTTATAAATCACAGGTACTTGATCTGGTATTGTATTTAGCAAAATTGCATCTAGCCTTAATTTCGACCAAAATTTATCAAGGATACTTATTATGTATATAGTCACAAACATTATCCTCACCAATACCATTTTGATCCTGTTGGTCCCTTTCATTTTTCCTTTAAATGATTAAGACGGATTATTTTTTCTCAATGACCCATTCAACCAGTTGGTTGGGGAAAAAAGAAATATAGTAAAAGGATCATAGCATTTAGTTATATGATCTTTAACCTCTACAAAAACCAAAACAATATCTTCTGCAAAAACTTGTTGTTCAGCCAAACTTATATACACTGTAAAACCATATCCCGCTACCACGGAAAAGTCCTTGAACATACATTCATTATAGTAACACATCTCTCTAAGTTGTTTCTCAGGAATAAGAAGCAACTTAGAAAACAGAAATCCTTGTCCTGACTGTTATTACGTTTAATCCTAATTAACTAACTCTTGGGAATACACAATGGCCAATCCAGCTTGTAATGACTATTCGCCGATATACATGAATTTTTATCTTCTTCAAAATGAGTACTGGTGACAATTTGATCCCCCTCCCTTAAAATACAACTTGCTTTTCGTCTGCCGTATATGTAAAGGAAACCCCTTTATCTATTAGTATTTAAATAATTAAATATGAGTCTACAAATGATTGAAAGATCATCTATATATCTAAGGCAGACCAACAGAACCGGGGACAGGAGCAGTGTCAGAATGGGGGTCCAGGGCCCACCAGGGCTTCTCATTCAGGGGCCCCCACACACCCCCGGCCCTCGTAGGGAAAGATCGGCCTGGCCGAAAGTTTAGGAGCAGTGCTCAGAGTCTCTGCCAGAGAACAGGCCTGGATCAATGGGTCCCCACGAGGGCTGGGCCTACCAGGGTTTTTTCTGGTGTCCCTCAAGCCAAGTCTGACCTTGGACAGGAGGGGGGCTGTGCCTTCCAATCTACCCACATATAAATCCCCATGTATAGGCACTTTCAGGAGATATAAATATTTCAGGAGATATAAATGTTTGTCAGCCTGGGCCATTGAGAAGGTCCAGTTGGATATTAGGGGAGGTAATAGAGAACAGTTGTTATATCAAAGTAAAAATTATTGGATCTGTAAGTTGAATGCAGTTTATCCAATTTTGGTCAATACTGTTTTTTTAAATACAAAATTAGATTTTGAGCAGCACTGTAAGTATTTATGATATATTCACTTGTTATACACTGTTATCCATTCTGGTACAGAATCCTCAAACCTAATTGCAGCAATTCTACCTCTACGTTCTTCTTTGTTAAGCTTCAGTTCTCCTTTAAAGTTGTCCATAGACTCGCAGATTGTAGCCTCAAATCGTACGAATGTTCGTACGGCACAATCTTCTGACCTGCGACTACCCATTCAGATTAAATACAGTAGTAAAATAACAAATCAGATGATGTTTTGTCCATGACAGCAATCGTACGAAAGTTATGTCCGACAAATAGTAGTGACCATCACTCTTTGATATGGTCAGATACAATACTTGCAGAGATATTATCATTAGCCGAAATCTGTCCAATCGACTTAACGACCAATCATCATAGTATGAAAAATGTTCATACTCGGTCTGAAAATTGCAGGAATCTTCTTTTTGTACGACTATACCTTTGCGTATATGGCCAGCTTAAGTTTGTTACTGTTCTAGTGAGCTGTAGCAACCAATCAACAGGTAGCATTTACTATTAGCTGTTTGAAACAAACATTTGATTGGTCGCTATGGATTATTACATGCCGGCAAACTTTAGACCTTATATTATATTACCCCATATATATTTATTTTTATAGCATCATACAGGCAAATTTACCAAAAGGGGAGCAGTAACAAAGTGGATAAATTGGAGTTTACTGTATGACTTCTGGGAAAGGAAAAAAAAAAGCTTTGAAGTAGGAGTGATAAATCCTTAAACCCAGATAGCAGAGGAGATATCATACTGGGATGGCTGAATGAGTGCATTAATGCAAGATAAGGTTTATTATAAGGATTACAGATCACCTAGCATTCACTGGACTCATTTGTGACTACAAATGATCTTCACGTTCATGGTTTTGTAATTGCCTCATTAATTATTGCTGACAATTCATGTGATTCATTTCGGTTTGTACAAACAAAATCCGTTTTGTGATTTCAACATTTTTTTTTGCGCAAACAAATTTCATTCTGTGTTCAGAATAAATGTTTGCATGGGCCACATTTAGTTTATGATCATGGAATGAATTTCGTGGCCTGAAGATGAACTTTGTGAGCATAAAACACAATATATATATATTTTGAGATGACATACTGTATTTTGTAAATACTAAATACAAATGTCTTATCCTGTGACAGGGCTTAATTCCTCTTGCAAAGCTTGTAAACCTTTGCTCTCCTGCCCCCTCTATATTACAGCAGTGTCAAAGTGCCCAGCAATCAATATTAGTTTATCCATTTTACTCTAGCCTGTGCAATTCAGCATCACATAATGTGCCTAGAATATAGCATAGTCAGCTGTCAATTACCATTACACTATGCTTCTGCAACATGGATAGCATTGCTTTCTATATTACTGGCTGACTGGATACCAATGGTCAGTGGGAAGTCTAGGCAGTGTCGGACTGGCCCACCGGGATACCAGGAAAACTCCCGGTGGGCCCAGGTGTTAGTGGGCTCTCTTGTTTCAAGGTCATTCCCTACTTCTTTATGGGAAAAAATGCTTAATAATGGAAGAATATAGTAAATAGATATAAAAGACAAGTAGAATAAAGAGGTTGAGTGAGTAGAGGAGGAATAATAGTTTGGAAAGGTCCACTGTCTAAGGTTTTCTGGTGGGCTCACAGTTTTAGGTTTTCTGGTGGGCCCAAGGTCTAAGGCTTTCTGGTGGGCCCCTGGCATCCCAGTCCAACACTGAGTCTAGGTCTAATGACAATTTTATTTATTATAAGACAATATATTTATGGCACTTGCAAAATGCTTAAGCAACCGGATACCTTTCTTCAATATGCATTCTGAGGTCTGTCTCCCTGCAGTACTGTTTCTATGGCTAATGCTGGAGGTTCTAAAAAGCTTTCTTTTTCCGCTCAAGACTTATAAAACATAATTGCAGTTGCTCTGTGTTTAAAGGGATACTGTCATGGGAAAACAAATATTTTCAAAATGAATCAGTTAATAGTGCTGCTCCAGCAGAATTCTGCACTGAAATCCATTTCTCAAAAGATCAAACAGATTTTTTTATATTACATTTTGAAATCTGACATGGGGCTAGACATTTTGTCAATTTCCCAGCTGCCCCTGGTCATGTGACTTGTGCCTGCACTTTAGGAGAGAAATGCTTTCTGGCATATTCCTTCTCAATGTAACTGAATGTGTCTCAATGGGACATGGGTTTTTACTATTAAGTGCTTTCTTAGATCTACCAGGCAGCTGTTATCTTGTGTTAGGGAGCTGTTATCTGGTTACGTTCCCATTGTTCTTTTGTTTGGCTGCTGGGGGGGGAAAGGGAGGGGGGTGATATCACTCCAACTTGCAGTACAGCAGTAAAGAGTGATTGAAGTTTATCAGAGCACAAGTCACATGACTTGGGGCAGCTGGGAAATTGACAATATGTCTAGCCCCATGTTAGATTTCAAAATTGAATAAAAATAAATCTGTTTGCTCTTTTGAGAAATGGATTTCAGTGCAGAATTCTGCTGGAGCAGCACTATTAACTGATTCATTTTGAAAAAATTTTTTTTCCCATGACAGTATCCCTTTAAAGAGCCAGCTGATGCTCTCCACATGCAAATAACAATATAATATACTGACAAGACGGTTTCTATTCAGTAGAAGGTCAAGTTTTATTTATATGCTGAGTACTGGACATATTGTCAGAGACACTCTGGCAAGGAGAGGGGTTAAAGCTACCTGAAGCCTTTCACCAATCAGCTGCTGTTGGAGGCTTTTTAGTGACCTTTCCTCTATTCACTTGTTGCCTGAGCAAACAGGTTGTATGTGTTGAAGTGGGGGGTGTTGGGGAAAGCTTATTTCAATTAGTGAGTTTCAGCTTTTAGTGTTTGACCTTGGCCTGTCCAACCTGGGGCTGGCTTATACAATTCTCGGCTCTGTATGTTGTCAGTTATAGTTCTGCATTCAGCTATACACACAAGCAAGGAACTGGGGCTGGCTAATATGATTCTTGGCACTGTTGACCTTTATAGTTCTACATTCAGCTATAATCACAAACAAGGAACTGGGGCTGGCTAATACAATTCCTTGCACAGTGCTACGCTATATGTTGGCGCTATATAAATGCATGTTAATAATAATACTTTTATATTTCTGAATTCAGCTATTCTCACTTACGAGGGGCTGATAAATACAATTCCTGGCACTGTTGTGGGAATATAGTTCTAATAAGCAGCTTGAGCCTCTAGGGTCCCACATTCTGTACTGGTGCTATAGGCTCCGCTGTATCAGGTAAGATTGACACTGATACCTAGAAAAAATTTAGGTAATCTGTTGTTTTATATATATATAATATATATATTTCTTAATTCATTCTGGTAATATTACTTGTGCTTCCTAGCCAGTTTTAGCAACATAGGCCATTCCTTACAGAAACCTGTACTGTTCTCATGTACCATATATCATACAGGGAAATTGAACACATTTTAAAGGGGTTATTTCATTCTAAACACTTTTTTTCGGTTGTCTTCAGACTGATCACCAGAAATTTTTATTTTTTAATATTTTGTTCCAAAATTGAGGTTTAAAATCTGCCGGCTCAGTAACTCGGGTGCAGATTTTGAACAATTTCCTACACTAGTTGCCACGTTTCTCAGCAGCATCTGTGCAATATTAAGTAACTACTGTATCAATTCTAACAGCTGCCTTTAATGAAACCAAGGGAATCTGCTCAGCAGGGACAAAGATCAGAAATGTAGCAATTAAATTAATCCATTTAAAACAAGTTAGTCGTTGGACCCCCCTCCCAGAGCTGTTTTAGAGAGACCTAAGAAGGTGAAAAATGAAACTTTAAATTTCAATATTCGAAAAACGGTCATTAATAGAAAGTATTTGAAAAAGTCTTTATTTCTGGTGAACGATCTGAAACCAACTGAACTGAGAAATGTGTAGGAAGGTGAACAACCCCATTAAGCTGCATTTATCAGCAATCCGTCTAGGCAAAACACCAGACCATTTGATGTTTCGATTAAACGGGTTGTTTGCCTTTAAGATAACTTTTAGTGTGTTATAGAATGGTTAATTCTAAGCAACTTTCCAATTAGTTGTCATTTTTTTTAATTATTTGCCGTTTTCTTCTGACTTTACAGCTTTCAAATTGGGGTCACTGACTCTGTCTAAAAACAAATGCTCTGCGAGGCTACCAATGTATTGTTGTTGCATACCTCCCAACTGTCCCGTTTTAGAGGGACAGTCCCTCTTTTGATAGCTCAACCCACAGTCCCTCGTTTGTACTGGAAAGTCCTGATTTTCTAAGCACTCAACAGGCAGAAAAAGAAACAAAGTTTCTAACTGAATTGTCTTTTGGCAGAGAGCCCAGAACAGCCACAGCTGCAGATAAGATACTTTTGTAACAATTTTGATATAAGCAAATAAGTAATTTAACAATATAAGATAACAGGTCTCTTGGGAGAAGTTAGACTCACAGCTTAAAGGGCAATTCACCTTCACATTCACAAAATGTTGGGAGGTATGTTATTGCTACTTTTTATTACTCATCTTTCTATTCAGGCCTCTCCTATTCATATTCCAGTCTCTTATTCAAATCAATGCACAGTTGCTAGGGCAATTTGAACCCTAGCAACCAGATAGCTAAAACTTCAAACTGCTGAGCTGCTGAATAAAAAGCTAAATACCTCAAACTACAAATAATAAAATAAAATAAAAAATGAAAGCCAATTGCAAATTGTGTCAGAATATCATTCTCTACATCATATGAAAAGTGAACTCAAAGGTCACCACCAATCAGGACTTGAATGGGCAGGACAGGGGCTGTGTTACAAATTTAACAGCAAGTACAAGAAGGGTTAATTTTGAACTCCATTCCCGGCCTGGTGTTTAGTAGCCAGGTGTCAGACATAAATTAGTCTGTTTATTCTTGTTTGAGTTCAGTCACAGAACAATGCATAGGTTAAAAGCAGGGGGAAAGCAGGTCATGGGATAATACAGCTTTCCCACAGTATTTCATTGGAACTGGTTGAGGCAGCTTAGTAACAATGGCACCTCTGACTAATGTAAACACTGCCCTAGTCTTTCAGGCCTTTGCCCCGCCTCCAAGCCTGATGTCACTCACAACTGCAGTGGCCATGGCTGAATGTCAGGAGTACAACACAAGCTACATGATTTGGGTCTGGGGGAGAGGCAAGATTTTAATTTTTACCTTCCCATTGTTCTGTTGTTAGGCTGCTGGTGGGAGGAAGGAGGGGTGATATCACTCCAACTTGCAGTACAGCAGTAAAGAGTGATTGAAGTTTATCAGAGCACAAGTCACATGACTGGGGGCAGCTGGGAAACTGACAATATGTCTAGCCCCATGTCAGATTTCAAAATTGAATATAACAAAATCTGTTTGCTCTTTTGAAAAATGGATTTGAGTGCAGAATTCTGCTGGAGCAGCACTATTAACTGATGCATTTGAAAAAAACATGTTTTCGCATGACAGTTTCCCTTTAACATGCACGCTCCTTCCTATTAGGTGCTAGTATCAACAAATGAAGCAATCGTCAAATTGAACTGCTACTTTACTGTTTTCACTTTAAACACATTCGTCAGCTTTAACTAACTAGCTAGACCCATCTACAGGCATTTAGGAAAGCTAATGAGTTGGCTTAAAGGGGCAGTTCACCGTGCGCGTGTATGATATAGAAGGATTTATTCTTTTGCTCAGCAGCTCTCCCAGCCAAGTAACTAAGCAGGGTTGGACCCGGGTGCAGGCTGTACAGACAACCCACTCCCCTCCGAGAGAATTTTCTGTGAGCCGTCGCATCGGCATGATCGCCCGGAGGGCCCCAAGGGGGTGCAGGCCTAGGTGCAATCAGATCCCCTGCACCCCTGATAGTTACACCCCTGAGCTCTCCAGATTTCAGCAGCTATTTGGTTGCTAGGGTCTTTTGTACCTTAGTAACCAGGCAGTTGTTTGAATAAGAAACTAGAATATGAATAAGAGAGCATACATACAGACAAGTAATAGAAGGAAACAATAACATTGTTAGTATAAAAAAATTTTGACTGCAGGAGTCAATGACCCATGTTTTGACAAAAAATGGACCAAATGAAACGTTGCTCGGAATAAGACATTCTATAATCTAGTAAAAGTTAACTTAGAGGTGAACTATCCCTTTTATCATATTGTGCCAGGTCACTAACAACTTGCTGTTGCCTGTCTCCCTGTACTAGGAGTCTCCTTTTACAATCCAGATAGTTTGGGATGAAACTGGGAGCTCTTTTGACTTTTTTTGATTAGCTCTTGCAGGGGCTGCATTTGTGTAATCTGCATGTATACAGTCACTTTTAGACATCAGTTTGCTGGTTGCAGGGATAGAAATGTAAGGGAGAGTTTGTAGTCTGTACTTTAACCGCAGCGTTGTCTGCTTCTGCAACGGAACTTCTGATACCACAAGAACAAAGTGTTCTTCACAGGTGTGGGCTCATGGGCTCTGAACTTTACTGAGCCTACATTTACATTGTGGTTTAATATAAAACATTAGCCCCTTCCTTGCCATCTTCATTATAACAAGGGAGAATGATTTTCGTTACCTATAAAAGTTAAAATAAACAATTTAGAACAATTTAGATTGACTTCAGGGTATAAGTTATTACACTATAGCTAAGATTATTAAACTGTGGGGTTTTATCACCTAGAAATGACCAAGCAGAGGTCTGGTTAGGTATTCTGGGGTGATGTTGAGGACTGGCATGTCTTCCTTTCTAGATAGATGCTAGGCTGCTGGGGGTGCAGTCTTACCAAAAGATGGGCTGCAAATGAAAACATTACTTTTACCTTCAGAAGGATTGAACCAAACCTGCCTGGCATGACTGATGGAACTGGTTCTCCAAGCTGAGGGGGCATATACCATGTCAGGTATTCTCTGGGCTGTGGGCATCTTTAGGGTACTATTCTGCAACAATAACAGTGTCTTTTTAAGTCCCACTATGTATCAATTTCCATAGGAACATGTCGGTATCACCTTGAGGCCAGAACCATCTAGCCTAAATGGATTTAGAGAGGTTAGAGCTCTGGACAACTGAACGCAACAATTTTTCCTAAATGAAGGATTTTGCATCGGGTTCCGATCACTGGGACCTATGCCTTAGGGCTCTTACTCACGAGCAGTTGCAGCCGCATTCCCCGTTCCCCCCGTTCAGCGCAGGGGAGCACAGGAATAGATGCATTATGTTCTTTTCAATGGGGCTGTGTAGGCGCCGAAAGCAGGTTGAGACGCAACATGCTGCATTTTTCCTGCGTTCGGCACCTACATGCGCCTGTGTGAGTACAGCCCCATTGAAAAGAACTTAATGTGTCTATTCCTGCGCTCCCTTGTGGTTGAACGCAAAAAAACGGAACGCAGGGGAGCGCAGCTTCAACCGCTCGTCAGTAAGAGCCCTAAGGCCTTCCGTTACCTTGAAGAGGCCCTTAGTGTAACAGTGAAAAGCCAACTGTGAAAAATGCAGTACTTGAACCTGCTCTGAAGACAAAAAACAGTAATTTCCACCAGCAATCCATCAATTTACAGTGCTTCCCTTAATTTCAGTGCTGAGCAGGGATTCTGCACAGCAACAATTATAAACTATCCACTTTCAGAGATGTCACCTCCATTGGATTTCACGGGGCATCACCATATACTGTATATATGTAGAATATATAGCTGATTAGAGAGGTCAGATTATCATTATATGGCATCTTACAAATCAGTGCAGTTAGCGTTAGAAATCAATAATTAGCCCCATAGCATCAGCTTATATGATAGTCCAGCTACATTTTCTGCTTGATGATTTGGGATGACCCCTAAACTTAACTTCACAGCTGCTCAGAACATGTGCAGTGTCACTGAAACTCCTAAAAAAATCCAAGATGGTGAGCTCCTGTGCACAGCTGTGAAGGCCTGGATCTTTACTATTATAGAGATGCTGAAACTTTAGGCTGGTGCGATAAGTTCAGTATATAAAATATGGCTTTTCTAGCCATATTCATTTTTAGGGTTGAGTTGTCCTTTAAGGCCCATAATAAAGCAGCTTAGGCCAAAGAAATACAATAAAATGTAAGCAAAGTAGTGAAAGAAAACCAGAGAAAACTACAGCAACTGTTTGTCTGCCACATGTCCAGCACGTCGCCCTCCCAGAATCCCATGGTGCTGTATGAAGTCAGGGGGCTCTATTCTGATTGGTTTCTGTTTATTTAATGGACAGTAAATCCCAGAATGCCAAGAATGGAAATTTCTAAACATCTGAAGTAATTGGGAACTGGCAATGTACCTTGAGGTCCTGCTGTACCTTATCCAGCCCAATTCCTGCCTCTAGACCACAGATCAGCTGATTGTTGCAGCATTCCTCTCTGTCTCAGGAAACCTTAGTGCAACACTCGCTATCAGGGCAGCCACAACACATACTTAGCTTTCTTATCAGATGCTGCATATGCTGATAGCCACGTTACACCGGCATGTTAGACAGACATTATTATTTAAAGTTTTATTGCCACATTTCACTGCTCCATGTATTGGTTGCATCGTGGAGCAGATGTTTCCTGTGAAGTCTTTGGGTTGGGTTAATGCAAGGCAAGCTTATTAGTAGGCTGTGCGCTAAACCTCATTATTGTGCCAGAGGCTTCCCCTGCCAATAAACTATTAGAATTTAGAAGATTATCTGTCTGACTGGTTAAAATGTCTGTAATTCTACTGCAATGGAAAGAAGAGCCGGCTTTTAAAATGCCCCAAGTGAGTGCAAGTATAGGATGCGTATCGGGAAACCCATTATCCAGAAAACCCTGAATTACAGGAAGGGCATCTCCCATAGACTCCGTTTTAATCGAAAAATTTACATTTTTAAAAATGATTTTCTCTGTAATAATAAAACAGTACCTTGAACTTGAGCCTTATTGGAAGCAAGACTAGCCTATTGGGTTTAATTAATGTTTACATGATTTCTCAGTTGATTTAAAGTATGAAGATCCAAATTAAAAAAACACCCTTAACCGGAACACTCCAGGTCCCGAGCACTCTGGATAACAGGTCCCATACTTATATATTACCTGTCCTTTCCATAGAGTCACACTGGGTTTACCAATAACTAACTCATTTTGGCATCAAAACTAATTTCAGTCATCAATAAACCGTCATGTCTAAGTATAACACAGTAGTGCTCTTCTGAGCTCTAAAGCAATTCATTTTTCTGTTCTGACTCATTGAGAGTAAATTGAATATGCAGGTAGCGTCTCCATTGAGATATCACTCTACACGCAGCTCACATTATAAGCACAAATGCTATAAGAAACAATCATTTGTGAATAAGAATTATTAAAGGGATACTGTCATGGGAAAAAACATTTTTTTCACAATGAATCAGTTAATAGTGCTGCTCCAGCAGAATTCTGCACTGAAATCCATTTCTCAAAAGAGCAAATAGATTTTTTTATATTCAATTTTGAAATCTGACATGGGGCTAGATATATTGTCAATTTCCCAGCTGCCCCAACTCGTGTGACTTGTGCTCTGATAAACTTCAATCACTCTTTACTGCTGTACTGCAAGTTGGAGTGATATCACCCCCCTCCCTTTTCCTCCCCAGCAGCCAAACAAAAGAACAATGGGAAGGTAACCAGATAGCAGCTCCCTAACACAAGATAACAACCCATGTCTCACTGAGACACATTCAGTTACATTGAGAAGGAAAAACAGCAGCCTGCCAGAAAGCATTTCTCTCCTAAAGTGCAGGCACAAGTCACATGATCAGGGGCGGCTGGGAAATTGACAAAATGTCTAGCCCCATGTCAGATTTCAAAATTGAATATTAAAAAATCAGTTTGCTCTTTTGAGAAATGGATTTCAGTGCAGAATTCTGCTGGAGTAAAACTATTAACTGAGGCGTTTTGAAAAAAACATGTTTTCTGATGACAGGATCCCTTTAAGGAATAGTGCCCCAAATGATTCTAGCCGCTTACTCCAGACCTTGGGCTGATTGTCTCCTTCTTCCAAAAATTCACTGGCCTGGAGTTCTTTTCCCATTACCTTCGACTTGTGGTGCTCCAGTAACCTCTATGTTGCTCTAGGCAAATGGCACAGAAATTGTTCAGAAATTCTTTGGGCACATAAAGGCCAAACTAAATTGCTGCCTAAGAATAGCCGGCAGAGGGACAGATGGGTAACAATTTGTGGATCATGTCAAGGTGACAATAAACAGATTATTATCTGGGGCATATTTAATGAAGAAGGTGCAGGGAGAAAGCTGCATCACCAGTTTGACAGCATAACTTCAGTCTATTTCAGTGAAAATAAATATCAACACAACAGAACAAGGGTTGACAAGCAAAATAAATATCGTTGTCATTTTAACCTGATCTTGTCAGTAGGTGCCCATTTTCCCCCCAGGCAGAGCTTCTTTATCCACATTCCTATAGTGATTAACATAAATCAATCTCATTCTTTGCTAAAGGGAGGGATCTCCTTGAGTTGTTTCACTACAGGATTCTTGGGTTTGAATCATTTGTCTTCTTCTTCTGACTACCCATTTAAATACAAATTCTCTATAAGGCTGCACATGTATTGTTATGGCTGCATTTTATTACTCATCTTACTATTCAGGCCTCTCCTATTCATATTCCAGGCTCTTATTCAAATCAGTGCTTGGTTGTTAGGGTAATTTGGACCCTAGCAACCAGAATGCTGAAATTGCAAACAGGAGAGCTGCTGAATAAAAAGCTAAATAACTCAACAACCACAAATAATGAAATGAAAAAAATGAAAACCAATTGCAAATTGTCTCAGAATATCACCCTCTGCATCATAATAATGTTAACCAAAAGGTGAACAACCCATTTAAAAGTGTACAACAAAATGACCACTACAACCTGTATTTTAACTGATTTATACCAAATCACATGATCTAGCAAGCGTTGTTTTGCATTAGCAAGGTGAATATTCCTCCTGTTGAGAATTAATCAGCACACATGGGTGATTGCGTGCCACTGAATAAAGTCTGCCTTATAGCAAATATTTGGCTTTAATGTTTATATGTCTAGTTTTGGGAAGAGGTGGAGCTGAGAACGTGGGTGCGCCTTTGCACCGGGGATATAATGCATTTTTCAATGTAACAAAACAAAATAATCTGTAAAGCCTGGACGCCCCTTGTGGTGATGGAATAGATTGTTTACTTATTCAAGAAAAACTTATTCAACTCAAATGCCATATAGAAGGGTGCAAATAGGATGGAGGTTGACCAGGGGCTCAGTGCATGAATATGTGGGTTCTCTTTTAACAGATTTTTACCTTCCAATGTAGCAATGCTATGGGAAACATAGTTCTACACTGCCACCTAGTGGCTATGGTTACATTTAGGATTCTACTTCAATACACAATCCTATAAATACATCTAATAAAACAAGTTATGCAAGGGGGTCCCACCAAAATGTATGCCTCCCTCCCATGGACACAATATAATTGTCTCTTGCATAATATATCTCCCTTACCCAATCAGATATACTATCCCTGTATTTCCCCCACCACTTTGCACCAAAACTATTCTTTTCTCTTGTTTCTCTTTTTATTCAACCTAAAGGTAATGTAAACCATTAAAACAAATGAATGTAAAATAGCTTCAAGTACTTTTGCAATGGACATTACATTCATTTACGTATTAGATAAAGGCTATTGTGATACTAAATTCTATAGTTAGTATAGATATGGGTATATATAGTCTATGTGAAGGTATGGAGGTGAGTATGTATGGATGCTGAGTTTGGATGAACTTGATGGACGTCTATTTTCAACCCGATTTAACTATGTAACAACATACAATTTGAAACAACAGCGCCATCTCCTGCCCATTTTTGAGACCAGTCAGTTGCAAGCACAGCAACATCATGAATTCAGCCAAAACTACCAGTAGGTGGTGCTATTTTTTTTTAAATCCATTGTATTAGCAGTTTAAAACTGCAAACAACCAGAATACCCTGTTATTAGATAGGATTCGTGACATACAAAGCCATGAAACAATAACAGGCCAGTGGATGTGACGGCTGATGTATAAGTTGTGAATAGAGGCAGATTTATCTTTTGTTAGTCCTTCCTACAAGAAAGATAGACCACAGTAATGGCAAATGCTTAAAATGCCCAAAAATGTATATATTACATCTGGCAAAAAAAGAAATTGGAATAAATGCAAACAAACCCCACTTTTCCCTTGCAAGAAAACGTGAATATGGTCGAGAAATTGTGCCTATTTTTGATAAACATGAACTTAAAGGAGACATATAGGATAAATGGAAAAACCCCTGATTCGTAGGCAATGATGTATACTATGGGGCAGATTTACTAAGCTCGAGTGAATTTTCGAAGTTAAAAAAGTTTGAATTTCGAAGTAAATTTTTGGGTACTTTGACCATCGAATAGGCTTTATTCGACCATTCGACTTTGATTCGAAGTAAAAATCGTTCGAATATTCGACCATTCGATAATCGAAGTACTGTCTCTTTAAAAAAAAACGTTGACTTCATACTTCGCAAAATTAAAGCTACCGAAGTGCAATGTTAGCTTATGGGAACCTTCCAGAGCACTTTTCGAAGTTTTATTTGGTCAAATAAAAATCCTTCAATCGATCGCTAAAAATCGATTTAATCGTTCAATCTAACGATTTCTATTCGATCGTTTGAACGCTAAATTCGGTGAAAAATCCTTCGACTTCGATATTTGAAGTCGAAGGATTTCAATTCGAGGGTCGAATTTCGAAGTTTTTTTAACTTCGAAATTCGACCCTTAGTATATCTGCCCCTATATGGTGCTGATTTTATTTTTGGGCGTAAATTTATATTGTCTTTAAAAATGGCCCCTTTACTGGAGCTCCCTATAGATGTTCACTGGTCCCTGTTTCAAATGAGGGGTGGGCGTGTCCTAACAGTCCCTGCCAGAAGCACAATAGGAGGGGGACAGCCAATCACAGCCCTGCAGTCACACAAGAATAAACAGGCTTCAGTTCCTTATCAGGTAAGGCTAGCTCTAGCTGCTGATTGGTTCCTGTCCTACAGTGCAATGTGCTGAGTGCCGCCGGCTCCCCTGCACAGCCTGGGAAAGGAGGCAGCAGGAAGTGGAACAGATGGGCTGGACTAGTTGGGGTTTTGCAGCAATTTTCAATAAAGTAGAGAAACAAAACATTTTGACGCATATTCCTTCTATATCTAAAAGAGTTGAATGCAATGGCACTTTCTTGTTTTTTACATAATATGTCTCCTTTAAAATATTGAGTAAGGCAGCATATAACAATGAAGGAGATGATGGGCAGGTATGTGAATCTCTGCAGGGTAGGGAATGTCTAGCACTGTGTAGCGATTGATTCCATTGGTTGGAAGATGCTGCTGTGTGAGGTCCTCACAAACTGAAATGGGAGGAGGTTACCAGGAAAGAAGGAAAGTTTGAATTTTTTAGAGAAGAAATGCAGTTAATTTGGAGAGAACTGGCCATTTTTTGTCATTTGAGTCTGGGTATTATTACAGAGGCAATTTGTTACTTGTATAGGCGCCACACAGTAAAATAGAACGCTTCTGATGAACCCCTTCCCTGTATTCCAGCAGTCATAGGGTCTGCTGTACAGTAGTTCCTCCACTGTATGTGTGGTCTCTGTTTTAAAATTGAAAACCCCCATAATTGCAAGAAAATTCCAGTAGACTTTTTGTCTTTTGTGCTTCCTGGCTTACAATTTTGCTATTTAGTCACTAGGTGGCGGTGTTATCCAAGTCATTTATAGTTTTGGCACAAAACAAAAACTGTTGTACTGTGCTAGCCAGTAGCAAAAGTAACAAATGAAAAAACAAAGAGATACAAAAAGTATTGTAGAAATGATATTGCCCATGAATACCTTTCACTGATCTAACAGTATATATGCTGTGCCTTTCTAGCTTTCATTGTATTATGCCCGACGAAGGGGCCTTGGTGCTCCGAAAGCTTGCAATGTATTTTTATTGTTAGCCAATATAGGTATCACTTCTACAATACTTTTTGTATTTGTTTTTTTTTTATTTATAGTTTTGACAGAAATCACAGCCTCTCTATGGGGTGTAGTTATCAAAGAGTGAAGTTTAGAGGTTGCCACAGTTCGCTAGAGTGAAATTACTCCACTCTCCTTTCATTTCTGCGCATGTGCCGAAAGTAGGGATGCACCAAATCCAGGTTTCGATTCAGGATTCGGCCAGAATTCAGCCATTTTCAGCAGGATTCGGCCGAATCCTTGTGCCTGGCTGAATCGAATCCAAATCCTTAATTGCATAGGCAAATTAGGGGCGGGGACGGAAATCGCGTGACTTTTTGTCACATTATATTTGTCGCATATGCAAATTAGGATTCGGATTTGGTATTCAGCCGAATCTTTAGCAAAGGATTCGGGGGTTCGGCCGAATCCAAAATAGTGGATTTGGTGCATCCCTACCCGAAAGTCACGAAAATTTCTGAAAATATTTGTGACTTTCGGCACCGGAAATTGACTCCAGCTGCACATGCGCCGGAATTTCCAAAAAAGACAGAAGAAAGAAGATGGCGCCGGTGAACTCCAAGGCCAGAATCTGCATGGAGAGGTGAGTAAAAAATTAGGGGCATTTGCCCGGGGGGCAGTTAGGATGGGGGAAGGAGGGACATTTGATGCCGGACAACTCACCAGCGTCAAAAGTCAATGGGCGTCCGATAATTGGTGCCAGCGTCTAAATCTATTCCATTGATGGTGGCGAAAATTCGTGGCAAATTTGTTGAATTTATTCGCCAGCGAAACTCGGAAATTCACTGCAAATTTGCACCTGACTAATAAATTCGCCCATCACTAGACATGATCTTTTTCTGCGGAAGTGTTAAAAAAGTTATGACGTCTTGAAGCAAGAGAAGCATGGTGTCTGTGTGCAGTTTCTCCTCTGTCTAAAAGAAAGCTGCAGGCTCACGTGAGATTGAGCTACCGGTTATCCAATCTCTTAAGCAGAATGGCAACAGTTTGTTTTAGACTTTCTTAGTAGTATGTGCCATTGGGTAATCATAAATAGAAAATTGCCATTTTAAAAATAAGGGCTGCCCCCTGGGATTGTATGATTCACAGTGCACACAAACACACCAAACAAACTATACTTGTTAGGTCACATGAGCCAATTAACAGACAGAGTTCTGTCTTTTTCTTCCTGTTACAGTTAGAGTTGTAGTATTTCTGGTCAGGTGATCTCTGAGGCAGCACACAGAAATGGTGGCTCAAGGCAAGAGATGTAAAAGGGCAATATTTACTTAAATATATATTCCAGTTTGATAAGATTATTTAATATGTTACTTAATTTGATATAAACTATCTGTTGCTTAAGTATTCATTTTGGGGGTATAGTTTTCCTTTAACCTGATATCCTCACCAAAGGCAGGGCAATATCGGGTTCATTTGATTGTTTGGCTCTAGGGAATGGAGGAAATTAAGCAAATGGGTGCCTACGGGTGGTGGGACCTCATCAACTAGCCGATGCGGTACTTGATCTCGCAATCAGGGGCCTCCTTGTACTTATTGTGCTCCCCCAGGGGTCTGCATTGGGTACACTTTTATATCATTTATGACTAGTGGGAGGGCACTGTAAGCAAAGAATCCCTGTTTGCATAGCAACCCTTGCTGGAGGGTCTGGACTAGGGACGCACCGAATCCAGAATTCGGTTCAGGATTCGGGCAGGATTCGGCCTTTTACAGCAGGATTCATCCAAATCCTTCTGCCCAGCCGAACCGAATCCTAATTTGCATATGCAAATTAGGGGCGGGGAGGGAAATCCCATTACTTTTTGTCACAAAACAAGGAAGTAAAAAATGTTTTCCCCTTCCCACCCCTAATTTGCATATGCAAATTAGGATTCTGATTTGGTTCTGTATTCAGCCGAATCTTTTGCAAAGGTTTCGTTGGTTCGGCTGAATCCAAAATAGTGGATTCGGTCCAACTGGCATATGGAGCATTTAAGTGGTGGATGACAGTCTTTGTCTAGTGCAGACTAGTTAATTAAAGCTCCCTGATGAGTTGCTATTAGGGTTGCCACCTTTTCTGGGAAAAAATACCAGCCTTCCTATATATTTAACTTTTTTCCCTATTAATAACATTGGGGTCCACCCTAATTTTTACCAGCCAGGCTGGTAAAATACTGGCCAGATGGCAACCCTAGTTGCTATGGATTAATTGCAATGGAGATCATGTGGCTGAACACGTGTTATGTTAGTGTTTTAATTGATACTCAGAATATTGGTTGTCTTTCACACAGATATTACCTTTGCCTTCCTCTTCTTTTATTACAGGTAAGGGATCTATTATTCAGAAACCTGCCATCTCCCATAGACTCCATTTTATCCAAATAATCCAAATTTTTGAACATTATTTCCTTTTTGTCTGTAATTATAAAACAGTACCTTGTACTTGATCCAAACTAAGATCAGGGGCGTAACTATAGAGGATGTAGACCCTGCGGAGGTATAGGGGCCCCATGAGGCCCTAATTTATATACAGTTTCAATAAATATAGGTAAAACTAGTCAGCCTCAAAACTTTTTGGGGGGCCTGAAAAATAATTTGCTGTGGGGCCCAGTAATATCTAGTTACACCTAGATATACTGTAATTATTCCTTATTGGAAGCAAAACCAGCCTATTGGGTTTATTTAATGTTTACATGATATTCTAGCAGACTAAAGGTACGAAGATCCAAATGACGGAATATATCAATGATCCGGAAAACTCTGATCCCGAGCATTCGGGATAACAAGTCCCATACTTGTATTTCAAGAATTGTTTCATTATAAGCAGCGACATGTAACAGCAGAATGACACATAAAGTGATTGTGAAATTCACATTCCCATATAGAGTCTGCTTGCATGTGCTTGCTGTTTAGATTTATTTCTGTCCTGTGCTGCTATGTATTATCACTCCATATCCTTTAAAGGAATTGTGTGTAAAGCTGTAGTGGATAGTGATGGGCGAATTTGCGCCGTTTCGCTTCGGCGAAAAATTCGCGAAACGGCGCCGGCGTCTCGTTTTTTGACGCCGGCGCCCGGTTTTTGACGCCGGCGCCCGTTTTTGACGCCGGCGCCCGTTTTTGACGCCGGCGCCCATTTTTTCGTCAAAAAATTTTTTTTGACGCCGGCGAATTTTTTCGGCGAATTTTCGCGGGCGTTTCGCGAATTTATTCGCTGGACGCGAATCGCGCAAATTCGCCGCGAATTCGCGCCTGCCGAATAAATTCGCCCATCACTAGTAGTGGACATGTGTCAATGGAAATTCCAGCCCTCAATGTGCTCAGCTTGGGAAGCACTGCCTACACCATGGCCATGAATGAGCCTCCTATTGTGAACATGAGTAACAATACACAGTGTAAATGATTGTTCAGCAAAAAACGTAGTATCAAAAATGCATTTAGCAAGGATTTTTTTTTGCAACAAAATCCTGAACTGCGAGTCTACCTGTATTCCTTCCTTACTATTATTCAAGTATTGATCCATTACAATGGATTACAAGAACTGGAGCAAACTTTGCATCTGTTATTACGCTATCCCAAATTACGGAAATTCCCTATATAATGAGGCAGAACAGCTGGATGGAAGTCTTCCCAGTATCATTTATTTACATGCTGAGGCTTCAATAGAACACTGTTTTAAGGCAACAGATAATATCCAACAATACTGAAAGTGAACCTGAAGGTAAACCACTCCTTTATTGCATTTACCCTGCAAACTTTATAAATTATGATCTATGAGGACTGCATTACATTATGGGGCCCATTTACTAAGGGTCGAAGTGAATTTTCGAATTCAAAAACTTTGAATTTCAAAGTAATTTTTGGGTACCCCGACCATCTAATAGGCCAAAATTCGATTTGAATTGAAAATTCGACCATTCGAAAATCTAAGTACTTAGACTTCGACAGATCTCCATCTTAAACCTGCCGAATTGCTATGTTAGCCTATGGGTACCTCCTAGAACCTATAGGCAGTATTTGGCTAAGTTTTTTAGAAGTCAAAGTTTTTGGAAAATCGGTCGATCGATCGATTAAATCATTTGAAACGTTCGATTCGAACGATTTCTACATTCGATCGAACGATTTGAATTTGATCAAAAATGGCTAAATTTAAACAAAAAAAAACTTTGACTATCGAATATCTACAATTTGATGGTCGAATTTCGAAGTTTTACCACTTCGAAATTCGACCCTTAGTAAATGTGCCCCTATGTGATAACAGAATGCAGTAATCACTACACCATGTCCGGACTCAGAGAAATCATAAATATGTAAGCCCTTAACATTTGAATACAATATTCTTAAAGTTGTTAGGAGGTATTAACCCTCCGCATAACCAGCCAGTCACTGGCATCAGAATTTGCACCCACATTTGACATCTCACCTGAAATCCTCCAAAACAGACAGAGAACTGACATTTAGTGGAACAGGCAAGGCATGGATGAAACAGGGCGACTTGTGTGAGAGTTACATCAAACTTTTGCCACTAGAATTAATATCACAGCCTAAGAAACTAGGCCCATGCAAACCAAACTATATCATACTGCTGGACTGTTCTCATTTGGAAACCAAGCGTGGCTTAGAGAAAGGGGGACAGGGTTTGGGTCACTAACAGTTGTATCATAGAGTGGGGCACTTAAGTTGTAGAAAGAAATATTCTAATGAATACAGTAGATATTGCCAGGCTTTATTTAAGTGGTTATTCACTAAACTCGCATTTTTTGGCAAAAGCTTTAATTTCTCATGGAAAAAAAAAACCTCAAATGTTTCAAGATTTATTATACTATATATATATATATATGCTGCAAAAAGCCAGAATCCAAATATCTGCCATCTCAGACCTGTCAAGGTCCTGTATAAATCAATTGGAAAGGCCCCATCTCAATTGGAAGTTATCGTGGTCTGCGCTGGGTTTAGCCTGAAAATCCGACCATTTTGGGGTTTTCAGGCAAAAGAAAATCCCGCTTGTATAGGCACTGTCCTGGGAATCCATTAATGGACACGGACTACTTCTTCCAAAATCGGCTTTATTGTGCACACACAGTGGTACATGTAAAGTGCGGTGGGTGTCCTGGACTTACGCATTTCTTGCCGCAAATCTTGGCACTTCCTCAGAGTCTGGATGGACACAGTAACCGGATGAGCTCTGATGCATCATTCTTCTTTATTTTCAGGAAAAAACCTGAAAAAATTGTACGATTCAGGTTTCCACTCGATTTTATAAACTTTTATAAAGATCCGATTAAATTGAGTGATTTGAGTTCTTGCCCCAAAGATCCCAACCAGATAAATTCTTGGACACAAGATATTACAGTAGGGCCCCCATTTATCATTTTTCAGGGGACCAGAACAAAATGGTGTAAAACCCAGCAAAATGTAAAATCAGGGGCATGTATTAAGCATTATATACTGTATTGGTGGGACCAGAAACAATGGTGTAAAATGAGGTAATTTCTTGGAAAAGGGAAGCACACCATAATTCGGCTCCTGCCTTTTATAACAATTATTGCATAGAATAAATGATAACATAGAAAATGGCATTTATTCATACTTTTTAAAAGAAACAGGTAACTGTGATGGATATATTAGGGGTTTCTGTGTTATGTGGGCCTCTATCAAATTTTGGTTCGGAAGCCGGTGTTCCCTTTAAGTTATGATAAAGGGGCGGTTCACCTTTAAGTTAACTTTTAGTATGTTATAGAATGGCCAATTCTAAGCAACCTTTCAGTTGGTCTTTATTATTTATAGTTTTTGAATTATTTGTTATCTTCTTCTTCTGACTCTTTCCAGCTTTCAAATGGGGGTCACTGACCCCATCTAAAAACAAATGCTCTGTAAGGCTGCAAATGTATTGTCATTGCTACTTTTTATTATTTATCTTTCTATTTAGGCCATCTCTTATTCATATTCCAGTCTCTTATTAAAAGCAATGCATGGTTGCCTGGGTCATTTGGACCAGCTGAACCTTTTTGAACCTTGTTTCTATTATATTATGTGGCCTTAGAATCTAGATATGAAAGCTTTTATGGCTCCATTGTTGTCCATTGTTCTCCTCTCCATTTGTGCACTTTTCATTTATCAACGTCAACAAATATGCTTTGTGAAATATCAATGACTCTTTTCATTTCTTTTATTTTGCCCAAAAGTCATTCTTTATCCTCTTAAATGGAATTCATAGGAATGTTAGTTTGCTCTATTTTATATACTGAGAAAGGTGCAGAGGCTTAGCAGCCCAACAGTAGTAATCATTATGCTGTGTACAGCACTTCCCCATCTTGGATATTGTTAGGCCTTACTAAATCTCAAATTTATCTGGTCAGACTTTTTGGGGCAAAAACTCTAATTTTTTGTGTTAAAATAAATGTTAATTTTTCGAGATTTATTATAATCCTGATTCTGCAAAAAGCCCAAATCCGTAAATCCGCCATCTCGGACCTGTTGAGGTCATGTAGAAGTCAATGGGAGAGGCACCTATCTCAATTTGAAGTTTTTGTGATCTGCTCTGGGTTTAGCCTGAAAATCCAAAATTTTCGGGGCATTCGGAGAAAAAAGCCAGAAAAATTCGAGCAATTCGGGTTTTCGCTTGATTTTATCGAGATTTCCAGTGATCCGATTAATTCAGGTCATTATGATTTTAGTAAATATTGCCCTATATGTCTGCACACACATGCTCAGTATGCTTAGGCTGCTATTAGAAACTTAAAGCATTAGCAAAAAATGAGGTTACATCTGCTTTTACCAATCAGCTTTGTATTGTTAATTTTATATTGTATATATGCAGCATATTATGAGTCGGCCCCTAGGCTTGGGTAAATGACAGAAGCACAAAGCACTGGTTCTGTGAACTTTATAAAAGCATTTCAACTAGGGCTTCATAACTTTTTATAGTGTTATTACAGCATGGAGATAAAGCCAAAGGAAAAACGTTGCTAACATAACCAGTCAATGCAAGGGCTGCTGTACAACTGCAGTGATACATCAACCTTATGCATGCAGTTAGTTATCAATCCACATTTCTGTATCGTTTGGTTTCTGTTGGTCTCCCCTCAGTAACATAATCGCATAACTCACATGCACTGCAGTCACATTCTCTGCATATATGCGTATCTGTCTTTACAAAAACGATGGGGGGTATTTACTAAAACTCAGATTTATCTAATATTTTTATCAAAACAAAGTTGACCTAACTCCCCTCCATAAATTTAACTCAGTAAAGACAAAAGGGGATCTCAAAATTTTTTTACTCACCGAGTATAGGAGGAGGTTCAGGTGCACTTCCCTGAACCTTGAGCTAAGGGAGCGGATTCAAAGCATATTTGTAGCATGAGCAGGCACTCAAGGACCGATCCTCCACACAGACATGTATGGTATTTACAGCATCGCCTTATGCATTTTGTATCTCCAGACACTTAGGGGCACATTTACTTAGCTTGAGTGAAGGATTAGAAGGAAAAAAACTTCAAATTTCGAAGGGTTTTTTTTGGCTACTTCGACCTTCGACTACGACTTCGATTTCGAATCGAACGATTCGAACTAAAAATCAATTGACTATTTGACCATTCGATAGTCAAAGTACTGTCTCTTTAAAAAAAACTTTGACCACCTACTTCGCCACCTAAAAACTACCGAGCACCAATGTTAGCCTATGGGGAAGCTCCCCATAAGCTTTCGAAACATTTTTTGATCGAAGGAAAATCGTTCGTTCGGTGGATTAAAATGAATTGCGCTAAATCCTTTGACTTCGATATTCGAAGTCGAAGGATTTATCTTCAAGGGTCGAATATCGAGGGTTAATTAACCCTCGATATTCAACCAATAGTAAATGTGCCCCTCAATCATAGGTCAAAAATCAATAATTGTTCTGGTAAGATTTGGTGCCAAAAATCATCGCTGCAAAGTCGTGCATCAATTCGCTTCTTACAAATTGACTCTCTGAAAAGTAGAATTGTCGCTGCAACATTTTGAATTTATCATACAAACCCAACGCAGATTGCGATGTCAAGAAGCACCTTCAGGGACATCTGCCATTGACTTCTACATGACCTCGACTGGCTTGAGATGGAGTATTGTTGGATTTTTAGCAGCTTTTGGGGTATAAGAAATCTCAAAAAATTCGAGGTTTTTTTTTTTCCCCCTCTAAAAATTAGACTTTTCCCCCTTTGAAAACACAACCAGAAAAACTCAAGGTTTAATAAATGGGCCCTTATGTGTCACTTAGGTTGGTGCCCTATTAGTCAAAGTAATATGACAGGGCTGCATCTTTTATTGGCCATATAGGTGCTTACTGAGGGCACATGCACTGAACAGCAACAAAACAACATATTTATTTGAACTTCTGTACTTTTAAAAAAAAAAAAAATCATGTCAAGCAAATCTGTCACGATGCCAATTGTATGTTATTTCTGTGATGTTCTCTGAACTGGAGTTCATGGCTCTGCCCAGAAAATTCCCCTTTTTCAACTGTTTCCTTAAGCTTTCATTGCTGAACAAGCCATTTCTGAACTGGCGGAATTGATTTTTCTTCAAATGCAAATAACGAGCTAAAGTGTTTCTGAGAATACAACAAAATGTCAACTGGTGACACTAGGAAAACTATATCACAAGCCCCAAATCAGATTTATGATCTTAATGCAATAGACAGTCCTCCCTTACGGTGCTGATTGTATTGGTGCAAATAAGGGCTCCATGTTACGGGGGCAACTGATCAGTCAAATCACCGCTACAGTGGAGCAGTGGAGGGACAGACCAGTTACAAATTATACACTAATGAGTGACAGGGAAGGAGGAGTTGTCTGGAGAACTTTTTGGAGAAAGAATAAACAATAGGTAAACAAAAAGAGAACACAGCAATATATAACCATGAAAAGTTTGTGATCAACATCCAAGCGGTTGGTAAGCGACATGTTGCTTAAGAGCCACTGATTGGAGATCACTGCTCCACATCATACTAAAAGTTCATGTAAAGGCGAGCAAGCCCTTTAATGAGGTAGAAGAGCCCAGTACAGCTCAGAGGCAACACTTGGGGGCAGATTTATCAAGGGTCGAATTTCGAAGATAAAAATACTTTGAAACTCGACCATCGTATTTAAATACTTTGACCTCGAATATCGAAGTCAAAGTTTTTTTCAGCGAATTTGGGTATCCTGCGGTCAAAGTCAAATCGTTAGAATGATTCGAAGGATTTCAGCGATCGAACGAATGATTTTACTTAAACTTCCAAAAACTTAGAAAACTGCTCTAGAATGTCCCCATAGGCTAACATAGCACTTTGGAAGGTTTAATTTGGCGAAGTATTGAAGTCGAAGTTTTTTTAAAGAGACAGTACTTCGATTATTGAATGGTCGAATATTCTAACAATTTTACTTCGAATCGAATTCGAAGTCAAAGTCATAGTATCCTATTTGATGGTCGAAGTATCCAAAAAATTACTTTGAATTTCGAATTTTTTTACTTGGAAAATTCCCTCGAATTCACTTCGACCCTTGATAAATCTGCCCCTTAGTACTAACACCCATCTGAATCCTTACTTTTGCACATAATTAAAGAAAGAACACTAGGATTGGAGTCGTGCCCCCTGCTGCTGCAGGAGCAACGTGCCCCGCCCCTCTGCAACCCAGTTCAGAACACCAGCCCCAAAGTTCTATGTTATAAGGAATAATAAAATTTAACCTTTAATGTTGCCGTTAAAAATGTAAACACATAACACGTGAACCACCAAAACGCTCCACAACCCAAATAATAACAACAACAAAATCACTGCGTGTGATGACGCAATGCAAGACCGTGTCCTTAAAAAACAATTAATTAAAAACTCGCAAAGGTGGATGGACGGTGAGACATACATCCAGTAGCACAATAGTAGCTAAATTATCTCAATGGTTTGAGAGTAAAGTGGATGGAAGTTCACAAAAATGAGGCCCCCCTCCCTTCCATTCCCATGCAGATCACCTGCCTGTCTACGTAGGGAGTATGGGAGCTTGTCTCACCGTCCTCCACCTATGCCGCCTAGCCCTACGCGTTTCGCCGCGTGAACGGCTTCCTCAGGGGCATAAGTGAGTTGCCGTCGTGGAGTGACCGTTTAAATACCCTTTCGCCGGTATTTTCAGTGTATACTTCCGCCGTCTTACGTCATTTCCGGAAGATGCGGTTCAGCTTGGTCTATTCAAGTGCGCATGCGTATATTGCGTCATTTCCGGAAGATGCGGTTCAACTTGGTCTATTCAAGTGCGCATGCGTATATTACCGCTCTACTACGTCATTTCCGGTCATTGCGGTTCAGCCTGGCTACTCTTCCAATGCGCATGTCAGTGCTGCGCTGTATCGCCAATATCTATTTGCTAGGAGATCAGTAACGCATTTGTGCCTCCAGGGGGTATAGACAATATAAACAATACCCTGTAATCTTTTTGCTACAAAGTTGCATGCACCTGCGTATGTCCTCCAGATATGGGGGATAACTTTATATTATGGATCTAGGTCGTAACACCTTATAACATAAGATCCATGTTATGTGTTTAATGAGAAGTGTTCAGCTGAAGTAAATCAAATGTGAACACGTCATACCGTATCCTTATATCGATAAATGAGTAAAATAAAACAAAATAAATTAAATAAATCAATAGATGGGGAATACTGCAAACATGTATATATTTTTATAGGAGCCCCACAATATACTGCTCCCTATTGTTATAAAAATGGAGAGAAGGTGAAACCTTCATTGAGGCCATTTGGCCTCAATGAAGGTTTCACCTTCTCTCCATTTTTATAACAATAGGGAGCAGTATATTGTGGGGCTCCTATAAAAATATATACATGTTTGCAGTATTCCCCATCTATTGATTTATTTAATTTATTTTGTTTTATTTTACTCATTTATCGATATAAGGATACGGTATGACGTGTTCACATTTGATTTACTTCAGCTGAACACTTCTCATTAAACACATAACATGGATCTTATGTTATAAGGTGTTACGACCTAGATCCATAATATAAAGTTATCCCCCATATCTGGAGGACATACGCAGGTGCATGCAACTTTGTAGCAAAAAGATTACAGGGTATTGTTTATATTGTCTATACCCCCTGGAGGCACAAATGCGTTACTGATCTCCTAGCAAATAGATATTGGCGATACAGCGCAGCACTGACATGCGCATTGGAAGAGTAGCCAGGCTGAACCGCAATGACCGGAAATGACGTAGTAGAGCGGTAATATACGCATGCGCACTTGAATAGACCAAGTTGAACCGCATCTTCCGGAAATGACGCAATATACGCATGCGCACTTGAATAGACCAAGCTGAACCGCATCTTCCGGAAATGACGTAAGACGGCGGAAGTATACACTGAAAATACCGGCGAAAGGGTATTTAAACGGTCACTCCACGACGGCAACTCACTTATGCCCCTGAGGAAGCCGTTCACGCGGCGAAACGCGTAGGGCTAGGCGGCATAGGTGGAGGACGGTGAGACAAGCTCCCATACTCCCTACGTAGACAGGCAGGTGATCTGCATGGGAATGGAAGGGAGGGGGGCCTCATTTTTGTGAACTTCCATCCACTTTACTCTCAAACCATTGAGATAATTTAGCTACTATTGTGCTACTGGATGTATGTCTCACCGTCCATCCACCTTTGCGAGTTTTTAATTAATTGTTTTTTAAGGACACGGTCTTGCATTGCGTCATCACACGCAGTGATTTTGTTGTTGTTATTATTTGGGTTGTGGAGCGTTTTGGTGGTTCACGTGTTATGTGTTTACATTTTTAACGGCAACATTAAAGGTTAAATTTTATTATTCCTTATAACATAGAACTTTGGGGCTGGTGTTCTGAACTGGGTTGCAGAGGGGCGGGGCACGTTGCTCCTGCAGCAGCAGGGGGCACGACTCCAATCCTAGTGTTCTTTCTTTAATTATATGTAAATCTATTTACAACCCTGCGGAACATATCCATCCTATAATAATTTTTGTTACATTGGTGATGCAGTTTTCTCACTTAAGTTCCTTACTTTTGCACATATGAAAAATGAGATAAATACAGATACACTAAATTCAAGGATCGGTTCAGGGTTAAAACCACAACCCACCTCTTTTTGTAAGATTC
The DNA here is from genome assembly GCF_017654675.1 of Xenopus laevis. NCBI lineage: Eukaryota > Metazoa > Chordata > Amphibia > Anura > Pipidae > Xenopus > Xenopus laevis. The sequence goes on from NC_054375.1 coordinate 43,803,648, forward strand.
TGCCAAATCTACAGAGTTCCGCTACATCAACGCACAAAGGCAGGTGACTTTAAAGCTCTGAACAACTGAACATGAACAGATTTTGCTCACAGATGTCATTTAAACAGTTTTGTAAATTTTAAAATGCACATTAGAATTTGGATATTGTTTGGAATCCAAACAAATTTTTCTTAAGGAGGATTTGGTATTTCGCCAAATCCAAAAATATCTTATAAAAAATCTTTAAAAATAAGTGCATTTCTAGAATCAATCATCCCAAAAATGGATTTTATTTTTTCCAAAAAGGTACTTTATTTTGCACATAAGATACATTTCTTACGTAATAAGTAGCAATAATCATTTAGGAGTCAATCATTTAGGGAATATTTATTTTTCTTTTACACATGTGAGTAAAGTTTCTGATTTAAGAAGCATAAATCACACCCGGAATTTCACTTTATATTGCACACCAGAAGATGTTATGGTTATCTTGTATTTTACTGTCTACTGGAGATTCTTCATTCTGAAAACATCCTCATTTTGGTTTATTATACCCCATAGCAACGGTCTCTAGTTTTGATAACATTGCTGTGCAACCAAAGGCTATTTTGGATTCTTTGGGGCTGCAGAGTTTGTTCTGGGTAGAAAAACCTAAAGCAATAAAAGATGTTTCTTCTTTGGATTTACTTCAAATGTCAGGAATTACACAGGTAAAAATAATTATTTAGTAAATAATGCAGGAAAAAAAAGAAAAAAAAACAATTGAGCAAAACAGGAAAATTCTGAAAAATCCACAGAACAAATTTGTACAATTTGAATAATGTTCTCTTATTTTATTTAAGAGACTAGGGCATCTGAACCATTCCATGTATAGAAGTACTGCTCTTCTACCTTTATTTCAACCTCTGTGGATTCTGTAAGATCATTTTTTAAAGTGCATTTTGTTGTATTTTGCTAAAATGGTCTCCACAATGTTTCCAATGCAGAGCAGAGTCAAAGACCCATGCAATGACACTCATAAGTTAAACCTGGAAGCCTTATTGTACAGGTATGAGACTTGTTATCCAGAATACTCGGGACCTGGGGTTTTCCAGATCTTTCTGGAATTTGGATCACCATTCAAACATTATGGGGCACATTTACTAAGCTCGAGTGAAAAATTCGAAGTAAAAAAACTTTGAATTTCGAAGTTTTTTTGGGGTACTTCAAGCATCGAATAGGCTACTTCGACCTTCGACTACGACTAAAAATCGTTCGACTATTTGACCATTCGATAGTCGAAGTACTGTCTCTTTAAAAAAAAAACTTCGACTACCTACTTCGCCACTTAAAACCTACCGAGCACCAATGTTAGCCTATGGGGACCTCCCCAGAAGCTTTCTAAGCAATTTCTGATCGAAGGAAAATCGTTCGATCGATGGAACGATTTTTACTTCGATCGCAGTAAATGTGGTAAATGCTTCGACTTCGATATTCAAAGGATTTTACTTCGATGGTCGAATATCGAGGGTTAATTAACCCTTGATATTCGACCCTTAGTAAATGTGCCTCTAAATCAACACAGTAGTAGTTATATCTTAGTTGGGATCAAGTACAAGGTACTGTTTTATTATGGCAGAGAAAAGGGAAATACTTTTTTAAAAAAATATGAGTTCTTTGTTTAAAATGGAGTCTATGGGAGATGGCCTTCCCATAATTTGGAGTTTTCTGGACAACAGGGTTCTGTACTGCATTGCTGTAATTACAAACAGTGGATCACTGATCTTGACTTCAGTCTGGTGAGGCTATTGATCATCTGTTCAATTCATCTGCATGTAGTTACCCAATTAAAGGCCCGACAGGGATTGAGTGGCTCCTAAAAGAATTGTCATTTCCACAAATACAAAAATAAAATATAAAAAGAACTGATATCGAGAAGGTAGCAGCGACACTGGAAGGGAGTGAAGTCTATCCTTGTGTTGCATTCTCTGCAAATGCAGGTACAGACCTGTGTCCCAGCAATAAATGTGTCCTCTCTGATACTTTCCCTGCTTTCATTCTAGTGCAGTAGTGTGAAGAACCAGACTGCCACCTCTCACACACAGTCTCCCCAACATTGGGAAAGAGGATCTTTTTTGTACACTTGTGTTAAAAGTGCCCATCAGCCCTGACCAACACTTGGCTCCATGTATTCTGAGCTCCTCAGAGGCTGCTGAGCCCAATATCTCCATTGTTACATATTTCAGTTTTAATTTCACATCAGGAGATTTCTCATGTTTTGCAACTCTTAATGATGTCCAATGTAAGCAGGCAGAGGTTCCATACACATAACACTGGCTATTGTTTCTGGCTAGTGTTTCATATACAAGTGGAGAAGAAGTGAAGGAGTATGGGGGAGGCAGGATGAAGAGGAAGGAGAAACATCATTGGTTCAAGTTAATTATACTACAGTATCTTTGTAGACATTGGCACTAAAGACATTGCTTCTAGTAAACCAAATATACTATTACACTTACAGTAGATAATAACGAGACTGAATATATTCTCCCAGTACAGATATTTCCTACAAAATAAACCCCTACTGTGTGTTGCTTAGTTTGCTGACTTTATTTCTCAGCCCAAGGGAACAAAGCTGATATTTGCCAAGCTCTACCAACAATCCCTAGGTGCAGGCACTTTGGTTGGCAAAATAAGGATTTTTAACTGTGAGACAGCCAATTAGTAATAAAATATACTGACATTTCTGTACCTGTAGAATACAAATATATGTATATTTATAAACACAGTTATGGGACCTGTTATCCAGAATGGGCGGGACCTAGGGTTTTCCGGATAACAGATCTTTCTGTAATGTGGATCTCCATACCTTAAATCTACTAGAAAATCATTAACATTAAATAAACCCAATAGGCTGATTTTGCTTCCAATAAGGATTAATTATATTTTAGTCGGGATCAAGTACAAGATACTGTTTTATTATTACAGAGAAAATGGAAATCATTTTAAAAAATATGGATTATTTGGTTAAAATGGAGACTATAGGAGATGGCCTTTCTGTAATTCAGAGCTTTCTGGATAACGGGTTTCAGAATTAACGAAAACAATACTCTGTGTTGTGATACATTATTGATAAAGTGTCTCAATCTCTCTTTTCTGTAAGGGAAAACTGGAAAAAGCTTTATACAAATAGTTAATACAGACACGATACTACAAGCCACAGTAAATTCCAATTCCCAACTTCGTGTAATCTGTAAATATTGCATATCCTAAAAATATATCAAATACCATGTTCAGTTTAGTCAGGGGCTGCCTGTCCCTTGGGCAAACAAAGGCAGAACATTGCAAAACCCACCGTCCAAAATGGCCGAAATATCGAGAAGCATTTTTGTTTCTCCCACATTTGTTTAAACAAAGATGACCGACACATCTAAAGTGTGAAAGCTCACTGCAATAAAATGCTGGATTTCTTAGAAACGATTTATAGGTGGAAATAGAAATAGATCGTATGTGAACGATTACTGGCCCTTTCATCTGTATTGCTGGTTGGAAAAAAAAAAAGCAAAACATTTGCAGAATCTTTACTGTAAATTCATTTGTAATTTATGCCTGACAATGTCATTTATATACAATGTGTATTAGAGCCAACGTCCTTCTGTAAAATAAATCCTAGATAAGAGATTATGTATAACAAAGTGAAACAAATAATGCCACAATATCCATATTTGCACAGCTGAATTTTTCCTAAAAATATCATCTGCTTCCAAAATATATCAATATGAGGACTAGAGAGTGTTAACAAGCTGCAGGGGTTTGCCTTCACCCCTTGCAGGATAAATCTGCTTATTAGGTAGTGTCAGCTCAGCGGCCAATTACTATATATCCTTATGCATTAGGATATTAACCCTGCACATGTCAAACACTCAGCTTTAATACAACCTGTTCAACTACTAGACAGACTTGGCACACCAGATGAGAAAATAGGCTAGCCAGGATATTATATATATATATATATATATATATATATATATATATATATATATATATATATATATTGATGTATGTCTTTGTGTAAGCTTCTCGAGCAAGGCTTAACTCTTTTTAAACAGGAGGCTGCATTGGGCTCAGCATCTGCAGTGTTAAAGTGAAAGCGAAAGCAGACAGAGAGTAATTTGAAACTTTTGTTTGTTCTATTATCTAACACATTGCGCACATACAGTATAAAAGAAAATCACATTTTTACATTTGGGGAAGCAATATTACAGTATAATATTGCACTCAATCCTATATATGTGCATGTGTGTATGTATATATATATATATATATTATTTTCCCCAATTCTTCTGTGGATTTTTTTTATGTAATATAAAGTCTACTGCCTTTGTTCATAGGATGCAAATTTAGTACCAAATATATTCTAACAGTGCACGTTGTAAGCAATCATCTGTTTGGATTATTTCTCCCCCAGATTTATTTTGTCTAGTTGTTCGATGTATATATTTATGTGACCTTTATTCGTAGGATGCCTAGTAACCAAACTCTATGCATGTGTGTGTGTGTATATATATATATATATATATATATATATATATATATATATATATATATATACTGTCCTCCTGCTTTGCTTTTATGATCTTTAACCACTGGAAATATCTCTTTATCCATACAGCTTACAAGTTATGATTTGAATAGCAAATGAAAGATTGAATCAGATGGCAAATGATAAGAAATACAATACCTTTCACAGAGTCTCCATAGCTTCAGCGTTTAGCTACAATTTGTAATCCACTGGAGCATTTTGGAGATTTTCACAGAAATCCATTGCAGGTAGGCATGTTCTTTATACATCCCAACTCTTTCCTCTGGCTGTTTGAACGCCAGTCGTGTATCTTTATAGCAAGACTCAAAATCTGCTTTCACTTTTCATTCTGCGCAAGCTATTTATACACATGCTGCAGTTTAGAAAGAAACCCAAAGAAAAAAGAACTTCAGCAAGAGCTTTGGGGGTGTATCTTTGTTGTAATACAGTAGTAGAAGCTGCAATTTACGTTTTTCAGGGGACCAGAAAAAAATGATTTATAGAAACCTGGAAAATCAGCGAAATGTATTATGCATTATATATTGATGGAACCACAAAAAAAGATGTAAAATCAGAGAAAACTTCAAATAAGGGCAGCTACAAATGAGGTTTCGCTGTATCTAATGAAAGTAGGTACCGACATGATACACAGTGCTGTACAAAAACTGCTGCAGTTGGCACAGAATATCTTTGTGTTGCAGATGTTCTAAGGATGCATCAAATCCATATATTTTGGCCCAAATAATAAATCTTCCCACAAAAGATTCGACCAAACTAAATCTGATCCCATATTTGAGAAGAAGGTAAACATTGCATCCACTTGTGGCACACAGCCAGTCTCATAACATTAGGGAGCCCCTGCCAAATTAATTCTTTTACTTGTGACTGTGGTGGGTGGCAAGGGACAGGGAAAGTGGGCACCCTCTCCCCCAGTTCAATACTGAACCATATCCTCACTGCATTTCTAGAATGTTCTCTGATTTATAAGGTTGGTTCTAATCCTGAAAAGCGAAATCTAGCACCTGTTAACATCAAGGGTGTAGTGAGCTGCTTAAAGGAGAAGGAAAGGCTAAAATTAAGTAAGCTTTATCAGAAAGGTCTATACAAATACAACAGTAGACCCTCAAAGTAATGCTGCTCTGCGTCCTCTGTCAAAAGAAACACAACATGTCTTTCCTTCTATTGTGTACACATGGACTTCTGTATCAGACTTCCTGTTTCAGCATAAACCTCCAGGGCAGGGCTTGAGCATGCTCAGTTTGCTCCTCTCCCCCTCCCTCCTCCCATCCCTTCTGTAATCTGAGCTCAGAGCTAAAGTGAGCAGGGAGAGACTCAGGCTGGAAGTGATGTCACACCAAGCTAATATGGCAGCTTCTATCCTAAACAAACAGAGACAGTGTCTACAGCTGTTTACTCAGGTATGGTAAAGCATTCTGCAGAATAAATATAGCGTTCTAGCTTGCACTATTGTGGCTAATCTGTTGGCAATAAACTGTCTTGGACCTTTCCTTCTCCTTTAAATCCATATATTAGCTTGCACTCAAAAGGGTGCACTGTTTGACTCCCAGTGAAGGTCCCTTTGGGCAGCATTAGACTGGGGGGTGCGGGACCCAATGGACATTAGGGACATTCACACCACCCCCCCCACACAAAAACCAAAGGCAACTTTGATCTTGCTCAATCAGAACATTGAAGAAGCAGCATCTCCTTCCTTCTTAGACCAAGGGCAGAGCCCAAGATAAGTGTTAAGAACTCTACACTCTGCTCCAGTTTTTTACTTGGTCAAAAGTGAAGTGTAACCATTTTACAGCCAAGGCAACCACTGCAGCCCTTATCATACTCCTGGCAATCTCACTGCTTCATTACACATTGTCACATATCACCCCCCCCCGTTTTAACCGTGGGGCAGATCTCCTGCAAACCTACAAGAGAATTCATTTCCCTTAAAACAGTGATGTGCAACTATTTGCTTGTTGCTCACCAACCCCTTGGATGTTGCTTCCAAACACCTCAAAGCAAGTGCTTATTTTTTAATTCCTGGCTTGTAAGTGAGTTTGGGTGCATTAAAAACAGTTGTACTGCCAGGTCGCCTGTAGGCTGCCAGTCCAAACAGCCAATAACAGCACTTATTTTGCACCACCCACCCAGGAATATTTTTCATGCTTGATGTAACGACCACGTTGTCAGGAACCTGGTTCGGTGGCTGTACCTTGCGGACACACTGTGGGTTCCGGTGTTCACCGACGCCCTGGGCTTTTTGCTGCAGAGTCCAACAAGGAAGTGCGTGGAAAAATCGTAAGCGTCAGGACGCTCAATGCCAAAAGCCAGCGTCAATGGAATTAAGCAGGTGGAAGTGTACGCCTGTACACAGAAGTTCTAAAAGAGACGTGCCGGGAGGTAAGGGAACGCTGGAATCTCCCGACGTGTCCTACACTTGTGTTGCTCACCGACTCTTTTTAGATCAGAAAGTTGCTCTTAGGTAAAAAAACGTTTGGGGGCCCCACCTTCATCTAGTCACAATTAAAGGCTACATCTTCACATACTTTGTTGAGGCATAGACAAAAATTAGCAGCACACTGTTAAGTTGCAAAAGTGCTCAAGTGCATAATTTATTTAGCCCATAGCATACAAAGGCCTTTGTATGCTATGGGCTAAATAAATTATGCACTTGAGCACTTTTGCAACTTAACAGTGTGCTGCTAATTTTTGTCTATGTATTGATGCGACCCGAGGACAGGATTGGGTCTTCTAGTTCAGCACCTGGCACTTCAACGGTGTTTGTTTGGGAGGTGAGCACTCCAATTTTTGATATTTTGTTGAGGCTGCTTATGCTTGCATTGTACACCAACTCAGCCTTTAGCACAGCTGTCTCAGTGCTAAAAACTCACCACTTTAGGCAAAGTAATTTGAAACAGTCACACACAGCACATCCTCCTCCTTTTTACAATGAGTTATTTTCCCAACCAGACTTCCTTCTCTTACGGCACATGAACCCATCTGCACTCATCAAGGGCATTCACTTTCTACAATAAGGGGACTTTTCCTATTGCTCACAGTAAAACATACAATTTCACTTCCAGTCTGCACTTGGGCTACAACTAATATTTTTTCAGATTTATAGACACTGTTTGCTTTAAAGGGGACCTGTCACTCAAACATAAAAAGCTGTATAATAAAAGTCTTTTTCAAATTAAACATGAAACACAAATTCTTTTGTTCATTAAAGGGGCAGTTCACCTTCCAAACACTTTTTTTCAGTTCAGTTGTTCTTATATTGATCCCCAGAAATAAAGACTTTTTTCAATACGTTTCCATTTTTTTTATACTGTTTCTTCAAAATGGAAGATAAAAGTTTAATGTCCCTGTCTCTGTGGTTTGAGCCTGACAGCTCAGTAATTCAGGTGCAGACTCAACCTTTTTAACCCATGATCAACCTCAGAAGAAAAAGGAGTTGGGGAGCAACACTAGCATCAAATATATTCTTGGAGTGCCAAATAAGTGCTGTGATTGGCCATTTGGTAGCCCCTATGTGGATTGTCAACCTACATTGAGGCTCTGTTTGGCAGTGCACCTGGTTTTTATACAACCAAAACTTGCCTCCTGGAATTCAAAAATAAGCACCTGCGTTGAGGCCACTGGGAGCAACATCCAAGGGGTTGGAGAGTAACATGTTGCTCACGGATCACTGCTCTAAACTGTTACAATTTTTAAATTTTGATATATTTCTCAGCAGCAGCTCTGGAATATTAGCAACTATTGTATCAATTCTAACAGCTGTCTTTATGAAACTCAGGGATTCTGCTCAGCAGGGACAAAGATAATAAATGTATCAACTAAATGTATCAATTTAGAACAGTTTACAGAGTCGGCGACCCCCCCACCCGAGCTGCTTTAGAGGGTGAAAAATGAAACTTACGACTTCAATATTGGAGAAAAGGTCACACATAGAAAATAGAAAGTCATTGGAAAAAGTCTTTATTTTTGGTGAACTATCAGAAACCAACTGAACTGAAAAAAGTATTGGAAGGTGAACAACGCCTAAGACATTCACACATGGTTCAAAAATCGTATAAAATGAAGATTCGTATAACTTTATCTTTGCATCTATGGCCAGCTATAGGCATAGAGATGGGGCAGGAAATTATTTTCACTTTCCATTCAGCACTAGATGTCACTTTGGCATGATGCAAAGCTTGTCTTAACAACTGTGTCCACAAAATGGCGTCGGTCTGCTTGCTGTGATTGTGAATTCCAAGACTGAAGAAAACTAGATTTAAATAATTTATATGGTGTAAGTTCGATTCTTTTGCTTGATTTACATGATAGAAAAGGCTTTGTCCCCTTTAATACATCCTTATGAACAAGTTCTTCTTTCTTAGCAAGCAATTTGGACTCTTCTCCCACCTCACTGTGTTCACTTACATAACAACCGGAACAGAGGCCGTGAGTGTAAATGCAGTTTGTACCATTACAAGCATATTTCACATTGTACCTTCAAACCTGCTAGGGATACATTTACAGTGGGTGTCACCCATAAATCCTTAATCACATGCATAATTACAGTTTTCTTAAGTCCTTTGTCAGACAAGGACCTTCCTGGTGAAACCAGTCAGTCTCCAAGCTCTTTGCCAGACCTACAGTACATTATTATTTCCAGACAGTTCATAATTCTTAGATGCAGCATCACATTTAAACAGTGTTTTATCATCAAACACTGAAAAAGTTGCAAACTGCCCCATTCTCCAGCCGACTGTACTACTGTCTTACCAGGAGTCCCTTGACCCCATTCTCCAGCCGACTGTCCCACTGTTTTACTAGGGGTCCCTTGAACATCTACCATCTAGGCTGGGTTGCATTGGATTTGTGGGTAAGTTAGTAGAAGTTCTTCTGCAGGTTGTAGAGTTATACTTTCTGGACCTTCACTGTCTGGCCTTCTCTACTTGGACCTCTTTACTGACAGACAGGTAGGGGCACAGTGACAAATGCCGTGAAATGTTCAGCATGGCAAAATATGTGCAATTTTTTTTATATATTTCTATACCTAGTTTCTTTTTGAAGACACTTCATGAATATGTATTATCTAAGGATAATTTTATTCATCTCGATAAAGGTGTTGGCACCAGGTGCAATCTGATTGGCCTTCAGAAGAACTGTCACCTTTATAGTCAAATGTGCAGTGTCACACATGTAGCACAAATAGGAGTCTCACTTGAGAATACAGACTCCCATCTTCCCCAGTGTGGCCGTAAAAATGTCCGTGGAACATCCCTGAAATAGTGCAACAACTTGTGGGCTGTGAGTTGACTGAACTGGAAGCTGATAAGTAGATTACAAGTTATGAGTTTTTAAGGGTGGGTAATGGAGGAATGAAAGCAGCAGCAGCAGAGAGAGATATCTTACAAATAATGAGATATATCTTAAGAAAAGACAAAAACATTTTAATTGGAAAAATCTTTTTTAACAGGAAAAAGCTCAGTCATATTTGATTTGCAATAGCTCCCAATTAGAGACATTTGTACAGTTAACAACTGTGTACTCAGTGAGGGACTTGGGGAGTCTGGGACAACTGGGGTTGCTGCATCAGGGGTACCACCTGCACAGACCCCCAGCTGCAGCCCCTTCCCCACCCCTGCCAGAGAATACCATCTTATCTATTTTGCGGCCATAATGGGGGCCGGGGAGATTCTGGAGTAGAGCACCATGTCAGCGGGAGTCAGGCGCCCGTGAGGAGCAGGTCTCAGGCAGAGGAGACTATGAGTGCCCAGTCAGACCCTGAGTGTATTAGATCCCTTTTGTAATGCTCTCGTAATAAGGAACCTTGGTTGGCGATGGGTGCTCTCTCATGCACAGGGCATCCCTTTGGATTCCAGTGTTCACCAATGCCCTTTTGGGGCCTCCGGCTTTCTGCTGTGGAAACCAATAAGAAATAAGAGCATATAATAGCAAAAGTCCCAAAACAAGGTACCGGCAGGATGAGACAAGACAAGGTTGAGAAACAGGCAATGGGTCAAGGCAGGTGGCAGGAATCGAGTCAGGCAGAAGTCAAAAACCAGGAATTCAAATCAACAATATCAACGCTTCGGCAGGATCAGTAAACTGAAGCCAGCTAGGGCACTATTAATGGAGGACTGGCCTTTTAACGCTGTTTTGGCAACAAGACGATCAGCATCAAGTGAAAGCGCCACTTAGAGCCCAAGCACGGATCTAGGCAATCTCCCGGCGCATCTCACACCTTTGCTGCCATTAAATTCATCTAAATAAGCGATTTGGTGCAGTAGTTATTTTTTGTGTTTTTAAGGGAATAGTTGGGAGGTAATTTCTGAATTGCTGTTTTAGCGATTCTTTAACTACGAGTGATTAATGGGTAACAACACTCGCTCTTGTGCTTTCTCTACTGATTAAATATTGCTGGACTCTTTAAGTGTTGAGAGAACTATTGAACAGGGTTACAGAAGGTGTCAGGCTAAATCTTCAACCAACATGACAGAAGTGTTATGCATGATAGTTAACTAAATAAAGAACTGGCAAAACCCTACATCTAGCACTAAGGGGCAGATTTACTAAGCTCGAGTGAAGGATTCAAATTAAAAAAACTTCGAATTTCGAAGTGTTTTTTGGGCTACTTCGACCATCGAATGGGCTACTTCGACCTTCGACTACTACTTCGACTTCGAATCGAACGATTCGAACTAAAAATCGTTCGACTATTCGACCATTCGATAGTCGAAGTACTGTCTCTTTAAGAAAAACTTCGACCCCCTACTTCGGCAGCTAAAAGCTACCGAAGTCAATGTTAGCCTATGGGGAAGGTCCCCATAGGCTTGCCTGTGATTTTTTGATCGAAGGATATTCCTTCGATCTTTGTATTAAAATCCTTCGAATCGTTCGATTCGAAGGATTTAATCGTTCGATCGAACGAATAATCCTTCGATCGATCGATCGCAGGATTTGCGCTAAATCGTTCGACTTCGATATTCGAAGTCGAACGATTTTAGTTCCTAGTCGAATATCGAGGGTTAATTAACCCTCGATATTCGACCCATAGTAAATCTGCCCCTAACAGTTTATTACACATTAACCAACACAGATACATTCACGTAGAATAATCTTTTTACCTAGTTTATATGGATTTCTGTGATTGCTACTAAGCCCGGATAACTACAACTGTCCCCCTGCACATGTGGCTTGAGGGGGAAGGGGGTTGGCGTGAATGTCTGCACCCAAATACTTCTAATACTAGATTAGATAGATATAGTATAATACTAGACTAGATAGATTATATTTAGTTTTTCTGTGGTACCAGAACACCCACGCCCAGCACTGAGCATGAAATACCAAATTGTTATTCCAATTAAGATTTTACAGCAAGCTTGTAATTGCACTATCCCAGAAGTCAATGGTTTGCCGGTCTGTACACCAATGAGATGGCTTGCACAGTCTTGCGTCTTAAGGTGGTCTTTGCTGGTAGCTGACATTTTCTAGATGCAGAAGGAGCAATATAAGAAATTGTTGGTCCTTCTGAAAGCCTTTGCTTGGACATAGAGTCGAAGATATAGAAGATGCATCTTTTGACACGTCTTCCATTGTCCCATGCAAAGGTAGTCTGAAAAATATAGATTTATGATTCATCACTTAGGAATTTAACCACAGCAGATATCATCTATTCATGCATCAATTAGTGGTATATTTTAATAGCTGTGATTCACATTCCACATATTTGGCTGCTAAAGAGTTAGAAGACTTATGGGTGTATTCTCAGGTTCTTTCCACAACACAAAACCTTCTGACATACTGTATGTATTTTCTTACCCAGCTTTTCTTAGTAAATTATGTGCAAGATTTGCAATGCATCTAATAACTTTGGGTTACTGAATGCAGTGAATGCAGTGTGCATAGACAGTGAGAGTGGCTGACACGGTTACCATCGAAGAGAGCTGTTTAGCTGAAATCCTACTATTAGCAGTCTAAAATTACTAATATCAAAACCATAATATCAGACCAAAGATAAACAGTCAAATTTAAACTGCAAAAGCGATCAGAGAAGTACCCACATTTTATTTGGGTTTAGATCCCTTTTACCTCTTTCAAGGGAACCCAGAGCAATGGATTAACTCATCTTTTTTGAACTGGTTTGGTTATATTCCTATTTTAATTAGCAGTTAGGGCAGGTCTCATTCAGACATAAAAATTAAAATCAAACTTTTGTGCCTTTGATAAAGCTCTGACAAAATACATGTCAGGCATGTTCTAAAACTTTTTTTTTCATATATTTGAACTGTAACCAAATACTGGGGTTAAAATCAGTTTTATTGCACGTCTCTGCACTATCTCCAGCTGATTTATATCCATCTTACGGGCTGGAGCCCAGAATACACTGCACACTCCAGGTGAGGCCTTACCATGGAACTATAAAGAGGTAAAATGATGTTTTCATCCCTTGAGTTAACCCTTTCACTGCCAGCTGATATTATACTTTTATTGACAGACTGTTTTTGAACATTTTGCGCTTTTTCACTTTTGGGGCCTTTTCTGGGGGATCTTTTAGTTTACCCACGAAAACTATATATCGTTTTTTTCAGGACAGCCTAAGCTTTCAAAATATGCTAGAATTTTGGTGTAACTCAATTCTGTAAAAAGATATAGGCATGTTTCCCATAATACAAACACATATATCAAAAACAATTTAATTTATGCACAGGAACACCGATTTGGAAAGTGATATGACTCCTGAACGTGCCAATAACATATATATATATATATATATATATATATATATATATATATATATATATATAAAACAAGGGAAAGTTGTTCTCACCACTATTTTTTAAATCCATTAGGCGGGGGTGCAATGAGGCTGTGACCACAAAATACATATAGACAAATACATATATATATCTTTAAATAAATGTCTCAATCCAGTGCACTCAAAACTAAACAGCCTCTGCCTGGGTGCTGGCAAACAAGGGTTAATGCACAAGCAAAACAAAAACCGCACTCCAAGGACTTGCTCAGTGAAAAATCAAAAGTGGTTTATTTTCAACGTTTCGGCACCTATACTCGTGCCTTCATCATGAAGGTGAATCACCTTTCTATGTACTCCAACTACCAAGTTGCAATTCTTTCCTAAGAATTTTTAATTTTGATTTTTGACCTCAAAGCTTCCAATCTACAGCATCATATTTCCCACCGATCATTATAGGGGTGAAGCCTATAGATAGAGAACAGTGCACTCAATTTACTATAGTGCTCTACACATCTTTCTACTCGCAAGTCGCAAAGCTTTCCTAAATTTGGCAATTGTGGTGACATTTCTGAAAATTGCCTCAAAACTTCCATTGTGAAGCATCTTATCTCCAACATATCATTTGGTACCATGATAAATCACCTTAAATATGAATGGGGTCCAATAAACAGTTAGATGGCCACTGTCCATAGGTTTATGAAAGTACATAGCATGTAAAGACTCCAAAATCTACCTTTTCTATCTTATTTGATGGCTTACATTTACCCTACTTTATAAACACAGTGCCAGAAAGTACACATTCTGACAAATTGGATAATTATGTCTTTATACTCCAACCTACCATACTGCAGTCTGCAAATGCTAAAGGCAGCGGTTTTCAGGAAATTTCTGAAAATCGCCTAAAAATATTGCAATTTGCTGCATTTATCTCACCCAATTTCTCACATACAATTGAAAACATCCTAAATATTGACGCCAAGTTTGAAACAGTTTGATGCCCACTATGCATATATGTACCAAAGCAGATGGGCATGTGCGGACCCCAAATTAATATAGCGATTATGAATTTTCTCGGCTGCCAATTAGCCTTCTGTGAACAAAGGCCCTTGACTGTGTATTATTTGCCGCAAGACCCCATAACAGTGCAAAGACCCCCCAAAAACTATATATTTTTGGAAAGTATACATTCTAACGAATATAAAATTGCTAAGAATATGTTTTTATTCCAAATGATCAAAGTCAAAACAATGCTAAAAAAATTTAACAACGCAAGCATAAAACTGCAATAAAATGGCAAATCAATGAAATAACAGATCCGAAGGTCAGAATGCTTGATATAATTGTCATGCTGTGAAAGTTTTTAGGGGAATAACAAGAGGCAAACTGATAAAATGAAGAACTAAAAAAAAAGTACAGTATGTATGTGTTTGTATACATGCGTGTACAGCTCTAAAAAAAAAAAAAAAAAGCCAGAAAAGCAACAAAAAAGATACCTTTAGTAAATTAGTTACTGTGTATGTGTAAATGCATGTATGTGTGTATATATGTGTAAAGAAAACGCACTTACCATTTCTGGGTGCAGCGGGGTCCTTAGCAGCGTTGAGCCATTTGCCTTGATAAAGCGTAAGCGAAACGTACGTCAGCGAGCCTTTAAACCCTTTTTTTTTTTTAAAAAAAAAAAAAAAGCTCATTATTGAAATCTTACCTTTTTAAACTTTAATTGAATCTCGGATCCAGAGAAATTTAATGGAATTACATAGTAACATAGTAAGTAAGATTGAAAAAAGACACATGTCCATCGAGTTCAACCTTTTTTTTTTTTTTTTTAAACTACCTATCTGCCAGTTGATCCAGAGGAAGGCAAAAAAAACCATCTGAAGCCTCTCTAATTTGCCTTAGAGGGGGAAAAATTCCTTCCTGACTCCAAAATGGCAATCGGACTAGTCCCTGGATCAACTTGGACTATAAGCTATTTCCCATAACCCTGTATTCCCTTACTTGCTAAAAAGCTATCCAACCCCTTCTTAAAGCTATCTAATGTATCAGCCTGTACAACTGATTCAGGGAGAGAATTCCACATCTTCACAGCTCTCACTGTAAAAAACCCCTTCCGAATATTTAGGCGGAACCTTTTTTCTTCTAATCGGAATGGATGACCTCGTGTCAGCTGGAAAGACCTACTGGTAAATAAAGCATTAGAGAGATTATTATATGATCCCCTTATATATTTATACATAGTCATCATATCACCCCTTAAGCGCCTCTTCTCCAGCGTGAACATCCCCAATTTGGCCAGTCTTTCCTCATAGCTAAGATTTTCAATACCTTTTACCAGCTTAGTTGCCCTTCTCTGTACCCTCTCTAATTCAATAGTGTCCTGTTTGAGTGATGGAGACCAAAACTGTATGGCATATTCTAGATGGGGCCTTACAAGTGCTCTATACAGTGGAAGAATGACCCCCTCCTCCCTTGACTCTATGCCCCTTTTAATACAGCTCAAGACCTTATTTGCCCTTGATGCTGCTGACTGGCATTGCTTGCTACAGCCAAGTTTATCATCTACAAGGACTCCAAGGTCCTTTTCCATAATGGATTTGCCTAGTGCAGTCCCATTAAGGGTATAAGTGGCTTGGATATTTTTACATCCCAGGTGCATGACTTTACATTTATCAACATTGAATCTCATTTGCCACTTAGCTGCCTAGATTGCCAGTTTGTCAAGATCTTGTTGCAAGGATGCCACATCCTGGATGGAATTAATTGGGCTGGATAATTTTGTGTCATCTGCAAACACTGATACATTACTTACAACACCCTCCCTCATTAATGAACAAGTTAAATAAAAGTGGACCCAATACTCAGCCCTGGGGGACCCCACTAAGAACCTTACTCCAAGTAGAGAATGTCCCATTAATAACCACCCCCTGTACCCGATCCTGTAGCCAGTTTCCTATCCACGTGCAAACGACTTCATTAAGCCCAACAGACCTTAGTTTAGAAAGCAGTCGTTTGTGGGGCACAGTATCAAACGCTTTGGCAAAATCCAAATAGATCACATCTACTGCCCCCCCACTATCCAGAATCTTACTTACCACATCATAAAATGCAATCAAATGTGTCTGACATGACCTATCCTTCATAAAGCCATGCTGATTGTTGCTCATAATGCCATTCATTAGGACAAAATTTTGAATGTGATCCCTTAACAAGCCTTCAAATAATTTGCCCACCACAGATGTCAAGCTTACTTGCCTATAATTGCCAGGCTGAGATCGTAATCCCTTTTTAAATATTGGAATAACATCAGCTTTTCTCCAATCCATAGGCACCATACCAGATGACAGTGAATCTGAGAAAATCAGAAATAGGGGCTGGTCTAAAACTGAACTAAGCTCTCTTAGAACCCGGGGGTGTATGCCATCAGGCCCTGGAGCCTTGTTTACATTAATTTGTATTAAAGCTTTTTGAATCATATCCTGAGTCAGCCACTGACTAGATTGAGCTGAACCATTCGTGCAGTTATTAAGTGAGCCTGTGAATCCAGACTCCTCTATTGTATACACTGAAGAAAAGAACTGATTTAACACATTTGCCTTATCTGTATCTGTTACAACCATACTGGTACCATTATTTAATGGAGCAACACTCTCAACCTGCATCTTTTTACTATTAATATATTTAAAAAACTTTTTAGGGTTAGTTTCACCTCCACCGCAATTAACTCTTCATTTCTTTTCTTAGCCTTCTTGCTGATTTACAACATTTATTATAGTGTTTATATTCATTAAATGCAGCTTCTGTCCCTACAGATTTGTAGTTTTTAAATGCCTTTCTCTTCTTTCCCATTAACTTCTTTACTTCTGTATTAAGCCACACAGGGTGATTCTTAGAGCTTCTACGTTTAGTCCTTAAGGGAATAAATTGAGAACAGTAATGATTTAATATCATTTTAAAGGAAAACCATTTCTGTTCTGTGTTTTTAGCTGAAAACCTAATGCCCCAATCAATGCTCTGTAGGGCAGCCCTTAAGGCACTAAAATTAGCTTTTCCAAAATTCATGGTTTTTGTTGCCCCAGTATATTTTTGTTTTTTGCACCAGACATTAAAAGATATAACATTATGGTCACTATTACCCAGGGGTTCAATGACTTGCACATTTGCTATAAGTTCTGGGTCATTTGAGATCACTAAATCAAGAATAGCATTTTTTCTGGTAGGCTCCTCAACAACCTGTGCTAAAAAATTGTCGTGCAATAAGTTTATAAACTTGTTCCCATTAATTGATCTAGCAGTACCGTTACTCCAGTCAATATCTGGGTAATTAAAATCCCCCATTATCATTACTTTTCTTAAACTAGCAGCCTTTTCTATTTGCATTAGGAGCTTTGTCTCTTCCTCCTCACTTACATTAGGGGGTCTATAACATACTCCTACAATTGATTTGCTGGATTCTTTACAATTGGTGAAGAACTCTACCCATACGACTTCTGCCCCCTCATTTTCTAACATAACCTCCTCCTTTATTTGAGCTTTTAAATCCTGCCTAACATACAGACATACCCCTCCTCCTTTTCTATTGCCTCTATCCCTCCGAATTGTAGCGCTATTAGCGCAGCATTCATTCCTTTTATCTCTAAGGCACTGAGGATTTGTTAGTTTTATAGCAAAGTTAGCTCTCCTTACAAGACAGTTTAACATAGTAACGAGACCATATATATATAATTAGATCTCAATTAATTTTAGTAAGGTAATGTGGGGTTTTACTGCTTTCTCTTGTTTTTAGTATCCTTAGCGGCATTGGTCATGGATCGCAGAGCCTGCACAACATGGAGTGGATGGGTAGCGCTGGGGACACTGGAGGTCGGGTCATGTGATAGTCCTTCTATGGGTGCGACAAGGAGGTAAAAAGTTGGGTCCTGCCACAATTGCGTTGCAACTCCCTTGGCTCATTTCCCTGGGGGTTGGGGGAGCATCAGACTTGCTTGCATGGCAGCAGCGACAGAGCCCTTTCCTGAGCAGCATGTAAGTCAGGGGTGTAAAAACTTTGGTGAGGTGAAAATGTGTTGCTGAACATCTTCCCAAAGGCCCAGGATTATCAGCTTCTTTGGTCTTATTATAATCTGTAGATTGGTCACTATAAGTGCCCCTCTAGACTTCCCACTCTGGAAGCTGCTGTTTGGTTTGCAGACAGAATCAAACATGGTTCTGTATTTATGACTGGGGCAGATCCTTCTTTGCCTTCAGAAATGGCTGGTGTATTGTTTGGAAGGTAAAAGGCGCCAGTTTAGGGTGTGCCCAGCAACAAGGAAGAATAAGTGACTGTCCAGCTGCAACCACCACAGCTGAAACTTCATGCTCCAGCAGCAGCACAATCCAAACATCGCACCCCCCCATGGAGAGAACAGATAATTGCAGTCTGGCTAACTACAAGTGCTAAGGAAACTTGGTGCAAACTTGGTGCTGCCACGCTGTAAGAAATTGCCTAATTTTGTAAATGAACTACTTGTGTAAGCCCTTCCCTAAATCCATGATCTTTCAAAACCTGCTGGAAACTTGTACAGACACACAAAGCATCATATGAAAGGGGGCGCTAGAATGAACATTAGGCTTCTTTTTGATCAGTGTAACATGATAACACAAATTACAGTTAACATGACATTATTAAACATTTTTATTGGAGCTAGTACAAGGCTACTTGCCCTTTTGTGGGGGTTGCCTAATTTTATGAGGCAAATGCTAATTTCCATGCATGTGAGTGAAACCCTATAAACTTTACAGGTGTGGGATGACTGATAAAGGACATATCTGTCTAGGATTTACAGCAAATGCACAGATTAATGTTGCACAATACTGCCTACTTGTAGTTCCATGCAAATTTCTTATCTTACATTTTTAATTCAATAACAATTGCATAGTGAAATGCACGGGATGCATATCAAAACTGGCGTGTAGGGATAGAAAATCATATTTATGTTAGGTCAAGTGTACTTGTGCTGGCCCTTTAAGCAAACATACCTGGCTCATTTATAAACACATCTGGGCAGTAACCCATGGTAACCAATCAAAAGTTTGATTTAAAGTGGTCTCGAAAAATCCAATCTTTGGTTGCTGTGGGTTACTGCCCAGGTGCTAATTTGCCCAGTGTTTATAAATAAGCCCAGGTCTAGGGACTGATATGTCCAATATTATGAACTCATATCTCCGAAGTAGTGGTATCACTAGGAAGGATGAACATAGTGTGGACTAACATATTCTAGATGTCCATTGATATGTCAGATACTAGGAATGATTATTCAGTGGTAAAGTATACTGTATGTTATCTCTAAGCCTATTTGAAGACAGAGAGAAGTGCCCTGGTGATAGTAAATTGCGGGAAGTATTTAGCTAAGTAAAGGAGGAACTGCCATTGCATGAATACATCAGAATAACTGCAGCTCCTGGGCGAATGACAGATGTTTCCTGTATTTATAACTTGCCTTTTATTCATGTACTTTGTCTCCCTCTTAGGGTTGTTTTAACTAATATCATTAGGGTCAAAGTGAGCCTTAACCTGCCTGTTTTGGTATAAAACATTATGGACCTTTCGAAAGTCATCCCCAGTATATCACTTGTTCAAACAGGATTTAGATATGGGGCCTGGGCTAAGTCCTTTACAGAAACAGGTTTGGTACATGGGCACAAAGGTGCAGACAGGGGAGATTGTGGCTGCAGGGAGTCCCAATGCTAGTGAGGAACAGACGGGAATCGCCTATACTGAGAGGCGGCTGTAATTATAAGTACTACCCCGTTGGAGCACTGCTATTCCTTGCACAAGGGGACATAGGTGGAGTGACAAAACCCAGAAAATTTTACAGAGAGTGGGGAAATTCCTTTAATCCTTTGTCCAAGCCAATTGAAATGCAGACCTGCTCCTAAAGAATAGTCCGTCTCATACTGACAGCAAGCATCTAAGGTGACACCAACTGAACTTCTGTATTCCACTGTTTGCATCTGTATGTCATGCACCGTTAGATTGTAAGCTTCATAGGCAAAAGATTGCAATTGTCTTCATGGCTACCATCTCCACGGCAACTGCCAGTCATATCCATAATCAGTGGCCCCCACTTATAAGTTTCTATGTCAAAGCAAAAAAAATCTAAAATGTAATTAAAATTGTGAAAGTCAAAACTATTGGGTGGCCTCCAGATTCCAGTTATTGTAACCTTGCCTCAATTTGTAGATATTCGGTAGCTTGGATTTAAGAAAAATCAGAACTGAAAGGTGACTTCTAATATCCTCAAACATACAACCTCTTCTGTTTGTAGAGTTCAGATTTGGTTGGTGTTGGATGTCCCTAACTGCTCTGTAAATGCAGAATAACTTCATATAATTGCAGGTTGATTTTGCATAATGCTGTTTGCAGAGCGATTGCCACAAGGAAAGAACAGCAACTAGTTATGAAGCAAGACACCACTGTTACAGTGAAGGGCTCTCATTGTGTAAGGCTGTGGTTTTAGTGAAGGAAAGTCTGTTTTTTACAAATTCTAACAAAATAAAGTGCATTCCCCCATTCAGCAACACAGAATTATGTCCTAGTTTTAATGAGCGTATAGACTACGTTTAGGAACAATACAAAACGGCCACTTCTTTTATAATGAGTTGTACTGCAGCCCTCACTATTGATGTGAGGAGGCCTTTGTAGTTTGTTCATAAACAAGAGCCATTTGAAAAACATACAACACACAAACTTTGCAGATAGTGCCATGCTCCAAATTTAACTGAAGGCCCCATTGCTAGAAGGCAGCAATACTAACCCCTAGGCTACTGTGCTGACCCAGAACGGACCAAAGAATTAGGCTAGAAATGATCTCTTATGCATTGTTATTACAGCACAGATACATCAGCTCTGTGTCAAGTAAAGAGCTGTTATTGTGCCTGAAGCTCCCATTTTGACTTTCTCTGTCCATTCTCTGTGCTCAGCCCGATATTGATTAGTGAGCATGAGACAATAAGGAATTCTGGGTAACAGGGTTGGATCACACAGAACCAAAATAGTCTTTTGATTGTTATATATGACATGCTGACATCTATACATTTTGGAAAAGTAGGTGTAAATACAGGGGCTGAACTTATTTGGGGTCTAAATTTAATGAAGTAGTTTATTAGAATCTACAAGATCTGGTGTTCCATGAAAATTTTAAATTCGTTACACTACAATGACAAAAAGCAATGTTCTGAAAGAAAAACGACCTACGTCTCAAGTATTTGTTTTAAAATCCTAACGGGAAATTCCCAGAAGTGCATTCTACTGCAGCAGCTTGTTGGCTATGCTGCTGTGTTCCATTGGCCACCTGTTCAATATTTAGGGTCTGGCCACACGAGAAGATTCAAGGAGATTAGTCGCCCCAGCGACTTGTGACTTTAAATAACATTTCAATAGAGAGTTGGTTAAACAGCAGCCGAGATGTTGGTTATGTTGGTTATGTTTGAAATGGTTCCGGATGACTGTAATAACCCATTGTCTCCTTGTGCCTCTGCAGTGTCTGGTACGCCGGAAGTCCATCTTCTCCTTAATAAAGTCATAGCTTCCGGCCTACCAGACACTGCAGAGGCACAAGGAGACAATGGGTTATTACAGTCATCCGGAACCATTTCAAACGCATCTAGATTCCTGTGGTGCAATGGTTAAAGTGCATGATTCTGCCCATAGCTTAGAAGGACAGCCCCAGTTGGGAAAAGGGGCAGCCAAATAGATGGCGGATGATGGACTTCTAGCACTTGCCCTTCCATCACTCTTGAGGGTTGGTTAGGGCACAGCGGACCAAGCCTGCTCTGGAGCTGAGTTTTTGGCAGAGGTGGGAATCAAACCCAAAACCTTTTGGACCAGGTTATCATCCAGAGGTGTGCACCGACTGAGCTATTTAGGCAGGCTCCTATAAGAACTGGCATCAGGTTGGTATTGACTTTATTAAGGAGAAGATGGACTTCCGGCCTGCCAGACACTGCAGAGGAACAAGGAGACAATGGGTTATTACAGTCATCCGGAACCTTTTCAAATGCATCTAGGTTCCTGTGGTGAAATGGTCAAATCGCCTGTTTCTGCCCCTGGTGTCTTGAGTTCAAATCCCAGATGGGTGACCATTCAGGGTTCTTTATGCCTGTACAGAACCCTTTATTTCATGTAGCATGCCGGTGGCATTTTGTTCAGGGTGCATTCAAGAGCAACTGCTACTTTGGAGACGGCAAAACCACTTCCCCCACATGGCTGTTCTATGTCGCATGCAGCAAATCACCTGGTTTCTTTCCCCAAAGGGCCCAGCGTGCGAGTCCCAGGGGTGCATTTCAGGGAAAGGTGCTTTTCTCGGGCTACTTTAATGAGTAACCAATATTTCACATTTGTTAAAGCAAAAATGCTAGGCAAACCCCAAAAAGGGATCTGTATGGGGGAAAAATACCCAAGTTGACACATAGGGTAGGGCAAGGTGCTAGATGGGGAAACCCTGGCCTGATGAAGATGTACATTCCTGCATAGCTTATTAGGACAGCCCCAGTTGGGAAAAGGGGCAGCCAAATAGAAGGCGGATGATGGACTTCTGGCACTTGCCCTTCCATCACTCTTGAGGGTTGGTTAGGGCATAGCGGGCCGAGCCTGCTCTGGAGCCGAGTTTTTGGCAGAGGTGGGAATCGAACCTTTTGGACGAGGTTATGGTAAAGAGCTGTGCGCTCTACCGACTGAGCTATTTAGGCAGGCTCCTATAAGAACTGGCGCCAGGTTGGTATTGACTTTATTAAGCAGAAGATGGACTTCCGGCCTGCCAGACACTGCAGAGGCACAAGGAGACAATGGTTTATAACAGTCATCCGGAACCATTTCAAACGCATCTAGATTCCTGTGATGCAATGGTTAAAGTGCCTGTTTCTGCTCGTGGTGTTTTGAGTTCAAATCCCGGGTGGGTGACCATTCAGGGTTCTTTATGCCTGTACAGAATCCTTCATTACATGTAGCACGCCGGTGGTATTTTGTTCAGGCTGAATTCAAGAGCAACTGCTACTTTGGAGACGGCAAAACCACTTCCCCCACATGGCTGTTCTATGTCGCATGCAGCAAATCACCTGGTTTCTTTCCCCAAAGGGCCCAGCGTGCGAGTCCCAGGGGTGCATTTCAGGGAAAGGTGCTTTTCTCGGACTACTTTAATGAGTAACCAATATTTCACATTTGTTAAAGCAAAAATGCTAGGCAAACCAAAAAAAAGGGATCTGTATGGGGAAAAAATACCCAAGTTGATGCAAAGGTAAGGGCAAGGTGCTAGATGGGGAAACCCTGGCCTGATTAAGATGTACATTCCGGCATAGCTTAGAAGGACAGCCCCAGTTGGGAAAAGGGTCAGCCAAATAGAAGGCGGATTATGGACTTCTGGCACTTGCCCTTCCATCACTTAAGGGAAAATCATCTAAATATTAAATAAACCCAATAGGCTGGTATTGCTTCCAGTAAGGATTAATTATATTTTAAATATGATCTATAAATCTATGATTAAGTGTTTATGACAAAAAACGCGCAAGGCTGTGGACACAAACATTTCTCTTTGAATTTATCTGCCAGGTGGAAGTTTCTTTGAGTGCCTGCTCCAAAGGTTATTTCGGTTTGTCCGAATCCCGTGCTGAGGGCTCAGGGCGGTGAACCTGACTGATCCTCTTCCTATATGTGGTGAGTAATCACTTTCTACTTGGAGACCCTAATCTCCAGATTTATCAATATCATTAATTATATTTTAGTTTGGATCAAATACTGTTATTATTAGAGAAAAAAAATTGGACCTTTCTGGATAGCGAACGGATCCCATACCTGTAACACATAGCAAGCATTGTCCAGTTTATCATTCACTGTTGTGTGAAATGAACTCTGGCTGCAGCACCCAGTGGAAGCTTTGCAATTGATATTATACTATGATTACCAGTACTACTTGAAATCCGATAAGATCTGTTATTTTTCCAGGCCTCTTGCTTCCACTGTACACAACTGCAAAAATCGGTGCCAAAATTAACAACTCAGTTGGCGGTGTTTAAATTTTTCCTACTTTTACTTATAAGCTGGTAGAAAGTAGGGAGCAGGCGATTAACAGTCACATCTTTCAAATATAAATTGAATGTTTTATTAACAATATTTTTAAAAAAAGTATTACAAATTTCGTAATTTACAATATATAAACTTTTTTCATTTAGTTTCCATTTTATTAAAAAAATCTACATTTCCATTAAAACACTAAAAGGATATTAAGAATAAATATGGGGTAAGCCACAGCAATCAATAGATGTCTGACTTTCTTTAATTAGAACAGTAAATGCCAACTGCTTATTGGTTGCTAAGAGTTACTGGGTGAAGCAAACTTTGCCTCAGGTATTACAATTACCCCCATAAATAAATATAGAAAATCATGGCAAGCTGTATGCAAATATCACCATAAGGTCTCTGGGTCTCATATTTGATCAATGGAAATACTTTTGTCAAAATTCAATGAGATCTTTGCATAGCAAGTTAAATTATTCACAATGGAAAAAACCCACAAAACAATATAACCCCCTCCCCCTATTAATATAACACACCAAAATCATCACTGATGCAACCAATTTTAATTGTCACATAATTAGTTTAATGGAGTTTACCTGTATGTAGTCAAAGGGTTTCAAGTAATTGGAGTATAAACACGTGGATAAAAGGAAATGTCCAAGTCATTGTATACAGTGGTCTGAAAAACTATTTGCTCCCTTCCTGATTTCTTATTCTTTTGCATGTTTGTCACACTTAAATGTTTCTGCTCATCAAAAACCATTAACTATTAGTCAAAGATAACATAATTGAACACAAAATGCAGTTTTTAAATGAAGGTTTACGTTATTAAGGGAGAAAAAAAACTCCAAATCTACATGGGCCTGTGTGAAAAAGTGATTGCCCCCTTGTTAAAAAATAACTTAACTGTGGTTTATCACACCTGAGTTCAATTTCAAAGGTTATAAAGCCATTTCTAAAGCTTTGGGACTCCAGCGAACCACAGTGAGAGCCATTATCCACAAATGGCAAAAACATGGAACAGTGGTGAACCTTCCCAGGAGTGGCCGGCCGACCAAAATGACCCCAAGAGCGCAGAGACAACTCATCCGAGAGGCCACAAAAGACCCCAGGACAACATCTAAAGAACTGCAGGCCTCACTTGCCTCAATTAAGGTCAGTGTTCACGACTCCACCATAAGAAAGAGACTTGGCAAAAACGGCCTGCATGGCAGATTTCCAAGGCGCAAACCACTTTTAAGCAAAAAGAACATTAAGGCTCGTCTCAATTTTGCTAAAAAACATCTCAATGATTGCCAAGACTTTTGGGAAAATACCTTGTGGACCGACGAGACAAAAGTTGAACTTTTTGGAAGGTGCGCGTCCCGTTACATCTGGCGTAAAAGTAACAGCATTTCAGAAAAAGAACATCATACCAACAGTAAAATATGGTGGTGGTAGTGTGATGGTCTGGGGTTGTTTTGCTGCTTCAGGACCTGGAAGACTTGCTGTGATAGATGGAACCATGAATTCTACTGTCTACCAAAAAATCCTGAAGGAGAATGTCCGGCCATCTGTTCGTCAACTCAAGCTGAAGCGATCTTGGTTGCTGCAGCAGGACAATGACCCAAAACACACCAGCAAATCCACATCTGAATGGCTGAAGAAAAACAAAATGAAGACTTTGGAGTGGCCTAGTCAAAGTCCTGACCTGAATCCTATTGAGATGTTGTGGCATGACCTTAAAAAGGCGGTTCATGCTAGAAAACCCTCAAATAAAGCTGAATTACAACAATTCTGCAAAGATGAGTGGGCCAAAATTCCTCCAGAGCGCTGTAAAAGACTCGTTGCAAGTTATCGCAAACGCTTGATTGCAGTTATTGCTGCTAAGGGTGGCCCAACCAGTTATTAGATTCAGGGGGCAATTACTTTTTCACACAGGTTTGGATTTCTTTTCTCCCTAAATAATAAAAACCCTCATTTAAAAACTGCATTTTGTGTTTACTTGTGTTATCTTTGACTAATAGTTAAATGTGTTTGATGATCAGAAACATTTTGTGTGACAAACATGCAAAAGAATAAGAAATCAGGAAGGGGGCAAATAGTTTTTCACACCACTGTATGCCTTGGAGTAAAGTTTTATGAATCATTACGAAATTGTTATGGCATAGATGTAAATCAGCCAAGAACAGCCGCTCACCAAAAGTAATTGACTGTGGAAAAAGGGAGACTGGTGAGGGAGGCCATTCAGAGACCTATGGCAACTCTAAAGGAGTTTCAAGACTCAAGATTGGAGAGACTTTTCATATAATAACAGTTGCCAATGTGCTTCACCAGTCACAGGAGTGACAAAAAGATTGCTCCTATTAGCTAAAACTGACATTGCACTTCACCTACAATTTACCAGAAGGCAAGTGACATGAGCTGGAAGATGGTTCCATTGCTGACAAGACTTTTCCACACAGACGAAAGGCTGGAATTGCTGCCAAAGGTGCATCTACTAAATACTGACTGGATACTTATGCCATCAGTTATTTGGGGTGCTGTATTCATTATAATTAATTTAAATTACTACTCTTATTTCACTTTGACAGAAAAATGGTCAAACCTAAATCCACCGTGAGTCCATGTTCCAGCACATTAAAACATGAACACTTCCAAGGTGATAAATATTTTTTATAGGTAGTGTAAAGCTCTTCATTAGGAGGTATCTGACTTCTTAAGTTCTCTATTCAAGATGGGTCTTCTAGTTCTTAGGGCAAAGGCACATGGAGCGCAGGCTCCGCTGCTCTCAGCCTGCAAGAGGATCCGCTTAAATGACAAAAAAATATGGCGAAAATTCAAGTGTTCTCCGTTCTGTTCCTTAGGCCACAGTTGAGGATTCTTTCAAGCCCTTTTAAAGAAACCTTTTTTGAATGTTTCAGTCCTCCACATGATGACTAGATGATTATTTTCATCATAGCTTTGTACTCATCAAAATATTGCTTTTCATTTCTACTGGGCATACACTGGCATCTCTGTGTATCTTTCTTCTGCAGCATAACCTTGGAAGAAAAAAAGAAATCATTTAAATGAAAAATGTTATGTTACAAGAAAGTTAAATACTATTCCTTCCCATCTGTCTTCGTTAGTGTCTTTGGATCAAATGCATTTCATAAATAATTTTTTTTTTTTTTTTTTTTATGTAGGACTCCTTTTGTTTCATAATTGTTTTCTCCATCTGTGGCTAACAGATCCACTACTCTGGATGGCAGAAACAAAAATAAATTTTTAATGAAAGTCCTGTAATGAGTGATCCATTGTTGGGGCACACACATGCAAGTATAAAGTAGTGCCCTGCTTTCTCTTTATGCACAGGTAATAAGTAAGGATTATCCTACCCTTTGATTTTTTGTGCCTGCTCAACAGTTTCTGGCAGAGGTTTCCCAAGGGTTTCCGGAAAGAATAAGACTAGGATTCCATTTGCCACAGTCAGACTTCCCATTAGAATATAAGGCAGCAATCTATTGTATGCACCTATGGAAAACAAACAAAAATACAAATAAATGATATAAATAAACGTATATATTATATTATACAAGTAGTTTGATAACTACCAACAGTCAGGTGTGCTTTAACCAGCAGGTTGAAGCAACACAACACAGAGATTGTTCATCATTTTAAGATGGGTATAGGCTGTGAATAAATACAACATGAATTAGGATTAACTTTCTTCATCAGCCTGCCTGTACATTTTCTACAAACTCAAACGTCCATGCAGTTTCCAGGCTGGAATCGAACCTAGGAAACCAGAGATGCAATGCAGCACCTATCAAACCCTTTGGGGCAGTGATCCCCAACCTGTGGCTTAGGGGTAACATGTTGCTCATCAACCTCTTAGATGTTGTTCCCAATGGCCTCAAACCAGACTTATTTTGGAATTCCTGGATTGGAGGCAAGTTTTAATTGAATAAAAAAACTAGGGGTACTGCCAAACAGAGCCTCCTGTAGGCTGCCAGTCCCCACAGGGTCTACCAAATAGCTAATCACAGCCATTATTTGGCATCTCCAGTGACTTTCTTCATGTTTGTGTTGCTCCCCAACACTTTTTACAATTGAATGTGGCTCACAAGTAAAAAAGGTTGGGGAATGTACCCAAGAATGGTTGTACAATTGGTTTTTGTGTTTTGTTGTGTGTGTTGATGTGTGTGGCACAACATTTTGAAACTTACCAAGGTAGACAAAGTATGGAGAAAGGACGCTTCCTATTCGGGAAGACACTGATCCAATTCCAACACCCGTGTTTCTAATTACTGTAGGGTAAAGTTCAGCTGTGTATACATACACCATGGAAAAAGCTGCGGTTACCCCAAACTTCCCCACCATAACCAGGACAGTAGACAAGATCTGAAGATCTATGAATTAAAACACACATACAAAAATATAACTGAATTGCATAATCAAAGTTCCTTCTTTTGACTGTCTGTCTCTTCACATTTAGGGGGTTATTTACTAAACCTCAAATTTTTCAGATTGTGCTTTTTGGGGCAAAACCCGAATCTGAAAACTCTGCATCTCAAACCCGTCTAGGTTATGTATAAGTCAATGGCAGCTGTGCCTAGCCCAATTTGAAGATAACGTGGTCTGTGCTGGTTTTTGTCCGATAATCTGAAAAATTTGGGCTTTCCAGGCAATAACCCGGTAAAATCAAGCCAGTAAAATATTTTTTTATCTAGTTTTTTCCCAGTTTGGTTGAGCTTTCTTTATTAAAGAAATTAGAAAAAAATATCAGATTTTTGTAAATAACACCCTTAGCATTTACTCTAATAATCTAACACTAATAAGCACCAGATCATTCAACAAGTTTTTTGACTGCCAACTTTAAATACTGTATGTCTCAATGTAGATTCACAAGAGGATATTTCACAGTTTTAATTGAATATCTAAGAAACAATTAATATCAGGCATTTGGCTGGCTCAGAATAACATAACCTGTCTTATACCTACAAATTTACCAAAACATAAAAAATACTTACCTAGAGGGACCAGCTGAATGAGAAGAAGGACAACCCCACCCAGCAGCAAGGAACCGCACATTGAATAACGTCTTGGTATGTATTTTAAAAGTAACCAAGCAAAAATGTTCGATGGGACTTCAATGGCAGCAAGAAGAAAGCAATTTAAGTATGGATCTCCATGTAAATTAGGGGTGTTAAGTGAAATACCAAAATATCCAATGGATGTGATCAACCTGCAGAGAACACAACACAAACACTGAGCAGATATAATGAGACAGATATATTATACCTGCAATCAGAATAGTATAAAAGAGTGAAAGTTTAAAAGCCAGACCTCTACATATCATTCGGCTGGTAGAAAGAGTAATTAAGTGCTGCAAGTGTAAGGCTTTTGGTGGGGAGGATGATTTCAAATAAATATATGGAAATAATGATTTGGTTCCATACACATTTTATGGAAGGATATTTTTATATCTGTACTGTAAATAAGATTGGGCTTTATTTACGAACATGTAGAGATTTAAAGCATTTTTTCCACTCATCACGATGGTTGCTATTTTGTTGCCTATTTTCAACAATAAACTCAAGAATTCTCAGCTTACCAAAGCAATATGGTCATTGCTGTGATGATGCGAATGTTAAAGGTCTTCACAAGATCCAAGAGAGTGTAGCGTTTCCTCTGCCGTTCTGTAGAATCTTCCAGCTGTGAAAAATGGAAGTGATTAACCAGGGCCCGTTCTAAGCTGTGTTAAACTGCAATAGGCGTCTGTCTAAAGAAAAACCATGACACATGGCTAATTGGTCAGCCAGCTTCTTACACAAAATTATGCAAAAACAATTTTTTCATCCTTGCAGAGTGTCGTTCTTGGTGGCAGATTCAGTACTAACAAATGTAAGGTTATACACTCCTAATTTAAAAACATGCTACATATACCATTAATGGGTATAAGATAGGCGAACCCTCACTGGAGAAGGATCTAAGAGTACTTGGATAATAAGCTGAAGCAGGGCCAGTAAGATTTGGCCACATATTAAAAGCGGTATAGCCACTGCTTGGAGGTAATCTCTGTTTTGGTATTCAAATGGGACATGAAATAAAGTCATCTATTTCTATGATGAAAGGCTATCAAAATGTTCTATTGTTTATACTGGAGAAGAGTATGATTATATGATGATGTAGAAATATGTATTTGGGAGAATACAATAAAGGCAATAACATGCACTGAATAAAAAGGTACAGCAATAGTTACTTCAGATGTTTTAAATATGACAGCAGGGGCCGGGACTCGGTTTATCTTTGCTGCTTTTCGGATGATGTCTTCAGCTTCCTCTATCCGGCCCTTACAGATGAGCCACTGAGGAGACTCGGGTATAATCCTGCAACAAATCAAACCATCATTTTCAGGGTTAAAACGAAATGTTTTTTTTTTTTAAAAAAAAGCCTTATCATTAACTTTTATTGTAACCCTTGATATAAAATGACTTATTTCCTGGGTGACTGTATAGATTGCATTTATGGTCGGGGTATGACTGAGGCACTCTCTATTTACAAATGGTACACTTATATTAGATTCCTGGTTACTTCTGTGCTGCCTCTGTGTCTTATCTACAAACACTATGAATTCAGCCATCAAAGTTGTGTGAAATGTAATGAGTGCAAATGTATGTTGTGTGTATCTTTGCACACTGTACCAAAGAAACCGAGCTAAAGAAAGCTATCAAATGTAAAGAAAAGAGAATAAGGCACGTGTATGGGAGGTTTCTATATAAATTACACCTTTATTCTTTTACTCACCACCACAGTGGAATACAGAACAGACCAGGAATAGTAAGAGCCAGTAAGAGGGTTCTCCAGTCTCTGATGAAGTAAGCAAACAATGGCAACATCATGTAGCCAATTGCAAAAAATATGCATGTCCCCATTGTAGAATAGAGGATTCTAGCAGACTTTCCAAGAATTTCATTCCCTATTAAGAAAAATGTAAAATATTAATAAAAAGGTATTTATTGATTTAGAAACAGGTTTAGTATGGACATGCAAACATAAACTGTAGGGTTGTCTGCCTATTAAAGGAGAAGGAAAGCTACAGAGGCATTTTATTGCCAATAGATAAGCTGCAATAGTGCAAGCTAAAATGCTATATTTATTCTGTAGAATGTTTTACCATACCTGAGTAAAAAGCTCTAGAAACTCTCTATTTGTTTAGGATAGGAGCTGCAGTATTAACGTGGTGTGACATCACTTCCTGCCTGAGTCTCTCCATGCTCTGGGCTCAGATTACAGTAGAGAAGGGAGGGGGGGGGGAGAGGAGCAAACTGAGCATGCTCTTGCCGAGGGCAATGAGGTTTAAGCTGAAGGCAGGAAGTCTGATACAGAAGCCCATGTGTACACAATAGAAGGAAAGAAATGCAGTGTTTCTTTTGACAGGGGACTCAGAGCAGCACTACTTTGGGGGTTTACTGGTATATTTAGATGGACCTTTCTAAAAAGGCTTACTTAGTTTTAACCTTTCCTTCTCCTTTAAGGATACAATAGGGCTCATTTATAAATGCAAGTGCAAAGTACGTCCATTAAAACATTATTCACAAAGGTACCTGCGTCTATTTGCTGCTTAAGGTGCACAGTACAGAGCACATGGAAACAATGGAGTCTTAATTTGTACCTTGAATTGCTGTTCCACATGCAACAGACTTCCTCCTCATGAGGAAGCTAATGCTGTTCCGTTGCGGAGCGCCCCCCGCTAGATAGATGTAAATGCAATTTACGTGCGATTTATCATTGCAGCCACTAATGCAGCATTGGATATATATTGTGAGTGCCTAACATTATGTTTGAATTCTGAAGAATAAATATGGCAGGTTGAATGAGAATTTTGTTTTTGCACTTGCTTTGTAAATGAGCTATAAAGGGGATGTATGGTCAAAAATTAAAACTCCCCCTTTGCCATTGGTAGGCGGGGGGAGTAGCAGAAGAGGCAGGTGGGCCAACAAGCAGAGAGACAGCCACGGGCCGTGAAGGTTTTGCGCGCTGCTGAAAGAGCAGGTATGTGGGGGAATCGAAAACTGAAACACAACTCAAAACCGGCTCATAAAAAATAATTAATTGCAATTTGAAAAAGGATTATATTCATTCTCCAAAGGCAACGTTTATAGAATTGCTAATTTTTAGCAGCTTTTCAATTGCCATTCATTTTTACTA
Organism: Xenopus laevis; assembly: GCF_017654675.1. Classification (NCBI taxonomy): domain Eukaryota; kingdom Metazoa; phylum Chordata; class Amphibia; order Anura; family Pipidae; genus Xenopus; species Xenopus laevis. The sequence goes on from NC_054375.1 coordinate 43,836,153, forward strand.
TAGTTTTATAGTTCTTTAATTATTTGCCTTCTGCTTCTTCTTCCTCTGACTGTTTCCATCTTACAAATGGGGGTCACTAACCTCATCTAAAAACAAATGCTCTGTAAGGCTGCAAATGTATTGTTATTGCTACTCCACACAAACATAACTTAAGCTTTTTGAAAAGTAAACATAATTTCAAGCAACTTTGCAATTAAAAAATATTAAGACTTTTCATGATTGTTAATGGTTTCTGACAGTTCCCTAAGCCTAACCCCCTGCTCCTGCTTATTTGTCCGACTACTTTACTGAGCTGACTGACTACGGTTACTTTGTATCAGCAGCCAGCTGTCCTTAGCCTGAATCCTCCAAATGCCACAATTCCCTGCACATGCGATTTCAATAAGGAACGGAATATCACAGTGCAATGCAATGTGGGTTATGTAGTTCCTGCATGCTGTCTGTAAGCTGTGGGGAAGTTTTTACATTTGTAACATCAGTGTTTTAGTCCCTCCTTCCCTGCCAGGATTTCAAATGATACAGAAAGAGAAGGACTGTTAAACAGCTGGATTTCAGCATAGAAAATGGCATTAATTCATACTTTTTGAAGAAAAAAAGGTAACTGTAATGGATATATTAGGGTTTCTGTGTTATGTGGCCCTCTTTGTCAAATTTTGGTTTGGAAGCCAGAGATCCCCTTTAAAAATCTTTCTATTCAGACCCTCTCCTATTCACAGTCTCTTATTCAAACCAATGCATGGTTTCTATGGTAATATGGATCCTAGCAACTAATTTGCTTCTGAAATTGCAAACTGGAGAGCTGCTGATTAAAAGAGCTAAATAGCTCAAAAAAAACCCAAACAATAAAAACCAATTGCAAATCGTCTAAGAATATCATTCTATTCATCATACTTTAAACTATATAGGTGAACAACCCCTTTAATGCTATAAGATACCACATAGGTTTTCAAAACAAGTGCATCCCCATGTTGCAAGGAAATGGAAAACTGAAGAAATAGAATTGGAAAAAATATTAGTGCGAATGACCCCTAATGTACCATGATTCTCCAATTGCTGTGTATTTATACCCTACGTATAGATGCTGTTCCATAGCAACTCTATTGTTTTTAATCATTTATTTTATGCAACTTAAGATTTTAGTTTTTAAAAGGTCACTAAACTGTTACTTACATGGTTTGCAATCTTACATTATATGTACAGTTGTAGCACTTCAGAGAGTACATATTTTTCATTATACTCTTCCTACAAATCGATACATATATACATAAACAATATGCTACTGTATATAACCTATATCTAATTTAAAGATTGTAACGGTTCATTAAGCACCTACAAATAAAAACCTTTTTTAGAAGCCAATGTCCTACAGTATTTTATACAAGGTTTTTACATTGTACTGTAGAGAATATATATGAAACAGTCCCTTCCACTCAATCATGTGTCTGCACCAAGAGACAGTGTGTCGACCTACGTGGATTTTGGCACAAAAAATTGATACTCGTGTGTTATGGTGCTGAAATCCACTCCATGTGCAAGCAAAGGAGACTGCAGATGCGAACTGAAGCCAAGTGTAGTAATGGGCTTAAAAGACCAGTAACATCAATTTTAAAAAAAAAAAGACAAATTAAACTTTTAGATCGCTAAGTCTTTATTAAGAAATAACTTACCGAAATTCTGCTTGTGCTCCTCTTCAGAAAAGGCAACACGGCAAAGATCCAACATGCGGCGCTCGATTTATCCTCCCTGGCTATCTCCTATAAGGGAGGCAGGGAAGGGAAATAGAGCGCCGCGCGATGGATCACCTTTTCTAAAGAGGAGCACAAGCGGCGTTTCGGTAAGTTATTTCTTAACTTAAAAGCGATTTAAAAGTTTAATTTGTCTTTGTGTTTTTTTTTTTTTGTTCTATACTTTCTATACTAACGAATTTTTTTTTAAATTGAGGTTGCTGATCTTTTAAGGACCAGGCTTCCCCTTATCTATTACACAAAAGCTGAACAATACTCTAGCAGAAAAAGGAAATGAGTAAAGAGAGTCAAAACAGATTTTACCCACTTTGAATATGAAACATAGAACATCAAAAAACAAAATGGTCAAAAAATCTATTCCAGCGACGTCTTGGTAGGATATTGCATGCTCCATAAGAAAACCAGGAAATTACAATAAAGTTATGGTTAGTATTTTGTTAAACTGCTGAATGTTCTTGGTGCCTTATGTATGAACATTTTCATTAATCAAGGGATAAGTGATATCAGTCTCAAGTAATAAATATTTTTGGGACAAAGGCCTGTTGATGAATGTGGGCAGAGAAATGTAACTTGCAGCCCAAAACGTGTGGATGTAGGGAACACAACTATACCATATATAAGGTGAATGTATATCTCATACCTAATATGAAAGCTGCAACATAGTTGGAAATCTGGCCCATGCCAACAATAAGGAAGAGAATGGAAAACATTTCCCAGCTAGTAGAGAAGACCTGTACAATGCTGAAGCCAGTCTGTATAGCCATGGTCACAAACAGAATCTTCTTTCTTCCAAAACTACAAATAAACGGAATATGGAAGTAAAACAAGCGTTAATAAATGCTGATAAAACTGAACTAACAAGCAGAGAAAAAGACTGACCCATATGGCTGCACCTTTTATGTCCAAACTCATATGAGCAACTTAAAACATAACTTTTAATCAATATAATAAAAAGAAAATATGTCCAAAATAGAATAGTTCTTTCTTAACAGATATATTAGAGTTCACTCAAATAACTGATTCCAGTACAAACAATCTAAATAAATAACCGCCTTTTGCACAAATCCTGCATGTAGAGACATAATGGCTGGTGATTTTAAAGGGATTGTTCACCTTTAAATTAACTTTTTGTATGATGTAGAGCGTGATATTCTGAGGCAATTTGTAATTGGTTCTAATTTTTTTTATTATTTGTGGTTTTTGAGTTTAGCTTTTTATTCAGCAGCTTTGCAGTTTGCAATTTCAGCAGTCTGGTTGATAGAGTCCAAATTACCCTAGTAACCATACATTGATTTAATTAAGAGTCTGGAATATGAATAGGAGAAGCCTGAATAGAAAGAGGAGTAATAAAAAGTAGCAATAACAATACATTTGTAGCCTTATAGAGCATTTGTTTTTAGATGGGGTCAGTGACCCCCTTTTAAAAGATAGAAAGAATCAGAAGAAAAAGGCAAATAATTAAAAAAGACCAAATTAAAAAGTTGCTTAGAATTGGCCATTCTATAACATACTAAAAGTTAACTTAAAAGGTGAACCACCCCTTTAAAAGTGAGCTCTAATACATCTTCTAGGCAAAATGAGCCCCCTATAAGATATATTGGTTCATTCATCTGACACCCAACTCCTAAAGGAAGACAGAATGAGGAGAAACAGATGTTGAGAGAGGAATAGTGAATATAAACTTGATTTCAGAAACGGTACAGCATTTTTAATTGATTGTATTTACAAAGTGTCTTATTTCAGTATGATGAAGCCAATATTCAATTTTCATTTTTTGCAATAGTTCCCCTTTAAATATACCTGAGCTTCCCGCACCAACCATCGCAACCCCCACTGAGTCCCCTCCCGGTTCGAAGAATGGTCATTGCCCCATCAAAGCAAAGTTCTGACGCCCTGCCTAACCGCACTAAAATCAAATGCGCCTGACGCGTTTTGCCCACTATATTCGAGCTTTGTCAAAGGCTTTGACTTGATCTCAACTAATCCCAACTTAATCCTAATTGGAGGCAAAACAATCCTACTGAGTTTATTTGATGTTTCTTATCTGGAAAGCCAGCAGGTTAGAAAGACATTACCCGTCTGATAGTTGACCAGAAACAAACGAGCCAAGAAGCACTCCGACAAAAAATAATGATGTTGTTAATGGTCCCTTCCAGTCATTTTCACATACAATATCCCACTGTAAATGGAAAAAAAAAAAACAGAAAATGTTAAAAAAATGATAATTAATAAAACTGCAAGATTTTAATGAAAGATTAATACAAAAAATACAAACTAAACTTTCATAAAAACATTTTTTGTGCAAAACTTTGAATCTGTATTCATCAATTTTTGAAGTTAATGAATAAAGTCCAAATAATATGGCAGATCATGCAAGCAGGAATTTAAGATTAATTTGGATGTTGCCAAAGCTTTTGATACAGTGCCACATAAACATTTATTTTTAAGGTAAGGTCTGTTGGTTTTGGTAATGCTGTTTGTTTGTACATGGATAGAAAACGGAACTGACAGATCCTGCACAGAGGGAATTTGTCAATGGTACATTATTTTGCCACAGGGTCCTGTAGTGGGTCCACTTTTATTCTTAAACACCTTAACTGAAAAAGCGTTTGGAACGACCCTTTAAATGGGACTTAAGCTGGCCATAGACGCAACGATCCAATTGTACGAATCATGGATTCGTACGATTTTCGGACCGTGTGTGGAGAGTCCCGACATTTTTCATCCTGCGGAGATCGGTCGATGGGACAGGTTAGAAAATTTCTGTCGCCTGCCGATAATATCTCTGCATGTATTGCCGATCGTACGATTTTCAGAGGGAGACTGTCACTAGCTTTGTCGATCATACGATTGCTGTCAGGGGCAGAACATTGGCTGATCTGTTATTTAACTACTTTATTTGATCGGAATGGTAAGACTTTGATCTGAAGGGTGAGTGGCGGGTCGGGAGATGGGAAAGTCCGATCGTACGTTGATTCGTACGATCGGATCTTTGCGTCTATGGCCAGCTTAAGATGGGCAAATCCTTGATGGAGAAGGACCTGAGGGTATCGGCTTTCTTTCATACATTATATTTCTCTGTATTTTGTTAACATATACTGAAATACAACTGATTTTGAAAGCTGTATATCCCCAAAGCATGCCAATATAAAATACAGTATGTACAGTTTTATACATTCGCTACTTGTATACATCGAAAATAGTTCAAAGGAGTATTTTTGAGCCAATGCTCCAGAATAATCATACTTAAAGGAACAGTAACACCAAAAAATTTAAGTTTTTTTAAAGTAATGAAAATATCATGTATTGTTGCCCTGCACTGGTAAAACGGATGTGTTTGCTTCAGAAACACTACTATAGTTCATATAAAAAAGCCGCTGTGGAGCAATGGCAGAAATGGAAAAACGGCTATATGGCAGGTTAACTAATGGATAACAGATAACACCATTAGACAGACAGAGCTAAGTGCTATCTGCTGTGTAACCTGAGCCTTTTCTCCTTTGAATGGCTGCCCCCATTGCTACACAGCAGCTTATTTATATAAACAATTGTAGTGTTTCTTAAGCAAACACAGCAGTTTTACCAGTGCAGGGCAACACTGCATTATATTTTCATTACTTTAAAACACTTAATTTTTTGACGTTACTGTTCCTTTAAGAATGCAAGGGCAAACCACACAATAGTTCTTATTTGACTGTTTAAGTGCCACAGATCATACATTCTATAAATGGGTCTAGAAGCTCTGCAATGGTTTTTAAAGCCTTTTTTAAAAAAAAAAACAAATTAAGCACCATATAGTGGCCCAGATCCAAGATCCTTATAAAATGAATACAGATCTAGGTTAACTGGAAGGCTTAAATTATTATCTGACGTTGAAGTAGGCCGGGAAGGCAAGCCTCAAATGCAGCGAGCTGCCTTGTCCTATTAGTAATAGTGGCAAGAAAAATAATCAATACATAAATGGCTTCTCAAATTAGATTTGGTCGCAAGACAAACCTAAAAACTAATCTCCATATTCAACAGAGATAAATGTAAAAAAAAAATTGCAAAAAAATAAATAAAAAAATTCTACTTTGTTGCCCACAGCTTTAAAAAGTCATATACAGGTATGGGACCTGTTATCCAGAATGCTCGGGACCTGGGGTTTTCCGGATAACAGATCTTTCTGTAATTTGGGTCTTCATGCCTTAAGTCTACTAGAAATTCATTTAAACATTAAATAAACCCGATAGGCTGGTTTAGCTTCCAATAAAGATTAATTATATCTTAGTTTGGATCAAGTACAAACTACTGTTTTATTATTACAGAGAAAAAGGAAATCATTTTAAAAAATTTGGATAAAATGGAGTCTATGGGAGACGGCTATTCCGTAATTCAGAGCTTTCTGGATATCGTGTTTCCGGATAAGGGATCCTATACCTGTACTGTAGTTTTGCAATATAGGACTTTTGTTCCTAATTCAGTCCTTCATTGTGAAACAGATATATCAAACACCTACTACAGTTAAGTGGTAAACTTTAGTCTTGCACATAGCAATGATTATCAAAGGTTTTTAAAGAAGGCCAGCAAAAAAGAAAAGTTATGTGACAAAATCAAGTGAAAGTCAATGTCCAACTAGAGTTTTTGCTGAATATGCAGGTGTTAAAAGCAGCATTTGTGCTGTACTTATGGCCTTATAAGATTAACATTTCCAAGAGCATTCCTTGCATTTTTTGGTCACTTAATAAAATGAAATCTGCAACATATACATTTTGGTCTACAGTATGAGCTACAATACTGTACTTTATGGGGTGCATTCTTATTCATTGTTATAATTGTTGTAGATGGATGTTAAAACATTTATATTAGTTGTTATCAAGGAACAAGCATTCTAGTACACTGGTAGAGAATGACCACATTTGTAGGAAGAGTGTAACAGTCAGAGTCTTAGAAACACACTACAGAACAAGGAATACATCTGTTTTTGTTCCAGACTAGTATTGCTAGAGGAAAGCTAGTGACAAATAGTTTCGTAAGCACAGTTTTTTGGACATAGCTGATCATCTTTATTACTATAGCCACTAGTGACGTGCGGTTTAGGTTTTTTCCGACCCACACCCGGGCGTCCTCCCTCCACCCGCCTGCACCCACCTACCGGCTCCCTATAGACCTGCACCGACCCGCCAGTGATGTCATAAAAGGGGCTACCAGGTGCATCGTCTAGAGTCCTGCGTGGTTCGACTTTTTAGAACCTGTACCCGACCCATACCCGCAATCCGCAACCTGCATTCTTACCCGATTGGACCCGATACCCGACCCGACCTGACCTGCAAGTACCTTATACGCAACCCGGACCCACGACTCGCTGACCATCAAGAATCAGGAAGTGCTGTTATAGGAAACCGGAAGTGCCATCATTGGAAGTAGTCAGAAACATATTCCCCTAGCTCAGCATCCTGTTGCTTAGTTTGTCTATGAAATGGCAAAGTCACGTCACTGAATGCAGTACCTGTTCCAATCCTGTACAGCTTCCTTTCCTCCCTGACCAGAGAATTACCAGGGCAAAGACATGCGCACTGTACAGCAGAGAGCTCCTTCTTCTGCATTCTCTAATATTGAGCTCGTACGTGCAGAAATTCTTGACCCCGTTAGCCCGTCCACTTATATTATTGTCCAATCAGATGGCTCCCATACTGGGAAAGGGGGTTAGGGAGTAGGAGAGAAGAGGTTCGAAGGGGGCAGCTAGTACCGAGTATCACCATGGGCAGAAAGTTTTTGTGCTGCTCTAGTAGCTGGAAGAGAGACAGACCTGGGAAAGGGGATGCGGATGGGGGGGTGACATTCCCCCCATCATTTGGGCATTAAGTGCTGCTGCCTACACTGCACAAGCCTAATTTTTGTGTTGGAACATTCCAGGGAAAAGTGAGTGGGAACAAATAATAATTGCAGGAGAAACAGGAGGGAAGGATTCAGGATGACATTCAGTGAAGCCGCGGAAGGTTTTCCCCTTTAATGTGCACAAGCCATTGATTTATAAGTAATGGCAAGTAAGAATTGGTGATCAGGGGCTACAGTAATAATCTACAAGCTGTCTACGTGTTGCGCAGCAGCTCTAACGCTGCTGAGGGGTCAAGCGAAGGGAAAACAATTTGCACATGCGGAATTTGGAGGAGCCGCGGGGGAAAATGACGTCAGCGCTTTTTAAAATGGCACCTGCAAGCTCCCAAAGAAAGAGGGAACTTACGAGACGCTTAACTTTAATGCGCATTCCTCTCGCTTTCATTGGCTCATAACAGTCTGGAGTTTTCGGCAGCGCTGATTGGACGGGTGGATAAAGGTTTAAATCAGCGACGCACTCCAGAAGCCTTGCAGAGGTCCGGATTGCCAGCACCTTGCCCCAAACTGGTGGTCCCTGCCGGTTGTGCATACTACTGAGGAAGCAGGGCCCCGCCGGGCAACCCCCCCCCCGCGACTGCGGGGTCTGCTTCCTCGGTAGTAACGCCAGTGCCCGCACCCGGAACTTCTACCTGCAGGGTACCGCAGGTTTTTGCAGGTAACCCGCGGGTACCCGATCCGCTGCAGGACTCTAGCATAGTCTATAAAAGAAAAACTCGAAAGTCGGAAGCCAGCACTGCAACGGGGCGGAGAGAGCAGGAGAAGAGCTCAACCTGCATCGGCTCACCACCCGCGAAAAAGGGTGCAAGGTCGGCTCGAACCCGCTGGTATTGGCCTGGCCCGCACATCACAAATAAATACCTCTTTGGGCTTTTAGGCTGAGTCAGCCTTTTTCTTAAAAAGAACAGAGAGAAGCAGTTACTGTATGCTAAAACAAATATGATTATTGTAAGGCATGGGATCTGCCCCCTGAGGAAACAAGTTAAACAGTAAGATGTATTTAAAGTTTTTATACGGACTATCTCCAGCTTTCAAATGGGGGTCACTGACCCCATCTAAAAACATGCTCTTTAAGGCTACACATTTGTTGTTATTTTTATTACTCATCTTTCCATGCAGTCCTCTCCTATTCATATTCCAGTCTCTTATTCAAATCAATGCATGATTGCTAGGGTAATTTGGACCCTAGAAATTAGACTGCTGAAACTGCAAACCATAGGTCTGCTGAATAAGAAGCTAAATAACTCAAAAACCACAAATAAAAAAAAAAAAAACAGTTGCAAATTGTCTCAAAATAATCCCTCTATACATCATACTAAAAGTTAATTGAAAGGTGAGCAACCCTTTAATAAAGACTGCTTTCTCTTTTTATACAACTACAAATGCAATTTTCTAACAATACATTGCATTTTTTTTTTTTTTTTTTACAATCAAACCTTTGATTGTCTCATCGTGACAAGGTAAGATAGAGTCGTGAACTTTACCCAAACCTTAGATCATGTTCTTCACTAATCATTAAGAACCTTGTCAGAAAAACACAGGATTCACAGCCAAAATACCTTTAAAGGGAAAGTGGTATTAACAAGCCACAGGAAACATGTGGTTGTTGGAGACAAAATGATTAAAAATTGCAGGTTTTTTTTTTAAATGTATTATATAAGGACCACAATTATGTATAACTATATAATAAAATATACTTCTTGATATCTTTGCAATATGTAGCAACACTCAAGGTCGGACTGGGGGGCCCTGGGCCCACTGGGACCTCTGTCCAGGGCTCCCTCTGGCCCCCCTACTGTGAGGTGCCGATCGGGCCACACGCATGAATGCGCACAAAGAAAACTTTTTTTTTTTGCCATTCCTATTATCAGAAGAGGGGTCTGGCCCGGTGGGGGCCCATGAGGGTCGGGGCCCACCAGGTTTTTTCCCAGTTTCCCGCCGGGCCAGTCCAACACTGGCAACACTTTACTCAAATTGTAAAAATGATCTTGCACTTTTTACTGAATACATTTGGTTTTATAGAAAAGCTACTGTTGAAAGATGAAAATGCCCAAAACAAAAGAAATCTGTTAAAAGACTGTGTAAACTCGTACAAACAATTTCCCAGCCCTTAGGCTCACAGTGTCATGCAACCCTTGCCACAAACTTATCCAGAAACAAAGATGACTTAGTCCAAAACTCTCCAGTCAGTAGGAGGACCAGGTGCACTGCCCTGAGCCTTCAGCTAGGGAACAACCATATGCAGATCAGCAGGCACTCAGTGAGCAGTCCTCAAGGCAAGAGTGTAAAAATCAGATAAGACATGTATTGAAGAATCAAACAGCAGAGTTAGCCTCATGCATTTTATGCTGTAATAACACTTACAACAAGAGCATTTACAGCATTTAAATAACCACCTGTACAAACAGTTTTACCCATAGCAATTCATATAGGGAGCAATAAAATTTATTTTCTGGTCATTCACCCTTGATATATCTCGTTCCCTGTAGGCAACAAAGTGCACTACCTGCCAATGCCCAATGGGTTACAGCACACTGGAAAATTGGCAACCCACTGGAAATCTGCCTGCGTGCGAAAATACTTTTCTTTGGTGTCAGTGTAAAACAGGGGAAGTAAAATATATCAGTTGTGCAGATTTCCCACAGGCAACAAATCTTCCAGTGTGCCATCACCCTAAAGTGAATGGGAGACATTATGGGCAGTTTTGACCTTTTTTCCCCCTCGCTAAAATACAAGACAACATGTGCTATTAGCTCAAAGCAGAGCAGGTGAAGCAGTTCAGGCATTTTTATCCTTCAATGAGAATAACCGTTCAACTTGCAGCGCAGCAGTAAAGAGACCAAAACATCCAAAGCTTAGGGGACGTAGGAAAGTAAGAAAATAGGTTGCCTCACATCAAATTTAAAAGTTAAATATAAAAAAAAAAAAACAAGTTTGTTCTTGTAAAAAATGGATTTCAGTACAGGATTTTGCTGTAGGAGCATTATTAACTGATGTTTTACCACAACACAATCCCTTTAAGGTCTGATTTGGAACTTAAATCTAACAGCCCATGGGTGTTTTACCTGTGACAGATGCTGTCAGATGAGGAGCACTTGAGAACATGGACGTGAATAATCCCTAGATATCCCTACCTGACAGCTTCCTTGTCTGTGGCTTTTCATTCACATGATTGGGCGACATGTCAGAGTCTTTTTAAAAACCAAAGTTATCAAAACAACCATGGTGCTCCATACACCACTACCTAATGCAGGCTGCTTCCCATTCACTTGAACAGTCAGTATTGGCAGTAGCACAGTACCAAGTCAAACACCTTTACAGGCTGTCTATTAGAGTCAAAATAATCCCTCTCTGCTCTAAAAGAACCCGCTCTGCTAGAAAGCTGCACATTAGTTTAGGTGGCTGCTATTGTTACTTACTATTAATGCATATACCTCCCAACATTTGAAAAATAGAAAGAGGAACAAAAATCTGTTGCTCTAAACAAGGTGCACGTTTTTTGACCATGCCCATTTTATGGCCACACCACCTAAATACCACATCCATTTTACAAAATTTGGCAGGTTATGGAAAGTTTGACCACATTTCTGGGAGTTTTACGGTCAGGTTTTATGTGTTTATTACAGCTTAACTGTAAGAAAAAGGTTGTTTTTGGTGGATGTTGGAGTGGGTTCCACAAATAATATAGTGCTCCGCACAAAGAGGTGGCTGATTACCAAAAAATATACTACACTATATTTCCACAATTTTTTTCTTGTTTTGTCTTCCCCTGAGCTTTCCTGTGAAGCGCGTTTCACAGTTTTACTTAAAGGATTGAGTGCATGTGCCAGTAGTTAACGTGCTACCAAACCTTGAACATCTTTTCCAGCCCTTCATAGTCAGCCACAATGAAGTTGCTGAGAGTATGAGTGTGCAAGCTGAAATACATACAAATATACTGTCAGGTGCCCTCGAGATCTGATTTTCTATGCATGTAGTTATTCCTGCTGAATGTGCATAGATAGAGGCCTACACAATGCAAATTAAAGGAGAAACAAACATAAACCCTACCCTATCTTTCAGCGGAGTTCACAGGCACCATCTTTTTTTCTTCAGTAATCTTCGGCGAAGCGGCGCATGCACAGTTGGAGCAATGTTCTGTTTCACAACAACTGCGCATGTGCCTAAACTCACGAAAGTTGCCAAAGCACCGGTCACATTCCGAAGATTACTGAAGTGGCTGAAGATGGCGTCTGTGAACTACAATAGACAGAATCTGCACAGAGGGGTAAGTAAGAGCTAGGGGGATTTGCCCGGGCAGCTAGGCGGGGGGGGGGGGTCTAAGTAGGGTAGGGTTTTTTTTAATTAAGGGTTTGTGTCTCCTTTAAACCAGCCTACAAAGAACATATGAAATCAATTTCCGAGGTCTCTATGCAGTTCCCTGTGCTGTTGGCAAGATTTCATGTCCCTTCTTGTGAACAGAACACAAGTATAATTAGGAATCCAAAATTTTTTTCCACCAGAAACATTAAAATTTGAATCTTGTCGTGCGAATAAACGACTAATGTACGACTGAAGCAAAGTTTTTCACACCTTGTTCTGACAGGCTGGAAGCAAAATGCTGGTTCTACTTGTTTTTAATGAATATAATTTTCATCCTTAATACCAACAGGAATGTAGAGGGTACTGCGGGGGAAGGAAGTAATTTTAAAGAGAAGGGTGTAGCATGCAGATGTAACACCGGCCTCAGCCGGAGGCAAATGAGCATGCCACGTGTGTAAATCACAATTGGATGAAGCTCTACCGTGTGATGTACTGGGCACAGAATTTTCTCAAACTTTTTGAATCTTCCACTTTTAAAATTCTTAAAGGAAAACTATACCCCCAAACAATGTAGGTCTCTATAAAAAGATATTGCATAAAACATTGCATATGTAAAACCCTGCTTCATGTTAAACCATTTTCATAATATAGTTTTTAGTAGTAGGAGTTGGGTAATCATAAATAGAAAATTGCCATTTTAAAAAATAAGGGCAGCCCCCTGGGATTGTACGATTCACTGTGCACACAACACACCAAACAAACCATACATGTTAGGTCACATGAGCCAATTAACAGACAGTTGTGTCTTTTGCTTCCACACTTCCTGTTACAGTTAGAGTTGTAGTATTTCTGGTCAGGTGACCTCTGCGTCAGCACAGAGACCATCACAAAATGGTGGTTCAAGGCAAGAGAGAAAAGGGCAATATTTACTTAAATTTATATTCCAGTTTGGCAAGATTCTTTCATATGTCACTTAAATTGATATAAACTATCTGTTGCTCAAGTATTCATTTTGGGGGTATAGTTTTTAAGTCCCGTAATTCTGCCTTCTACGCTGGACCTACAATATTTTGTAAATATGTTTGTGGGGGGGTTCAGGGTTCCAGCACTTTGTCCCTTTCCTGCAAAAGTCAATGGTAGGCACTGCCATGTTACCAACCAACCAATTAAGCTCCAATCATTAGGCTGTAGAAATTCTGTGGAATCCATGAGGAAGATGAAGGCAAAAAATGGGGCAGACTTGCAAAGTATGGCAAGGGTGCACATCCATTGCCACCGACGATGCCCTTTTGGGGTATGGTTGTCCCATCAAAGCACCTTGAATAGGTATGGCAGTTACATTAAAAACCCTGCCATTGAAGTAACAGTAAAGATCAAGGTTTGTAAAGACTCTAGTCCCTCATATTTTACTATGAAAGGCCATTAAGACGACGTAAAAAATGAACGTTACAGCTTGAAGTGTCTAGTAATATTTGGAACTGTACCTTAGGGACTATAAGTTATTAAAAAGCCATTTGGTTTACAGCTTATATGGTCGGTTTTTATATTTTCCTAGAGGATCTTCTGCAGGTGAAATCTGGGACTACCAGTAAGACAAAAGCTCCTGATATCACAGCACTGTACCTTGGGTCTGTCCTGTGATAGAGATGGGACAGACTTTATTTGAATGGGGACAATACATATACCCAGATGTCACACCACCCACTTTATGTGTAAGTGCACATGCTCTATGGTCTATGTGGGGGAAAATGAATAGAAAGTTCTGAAACATCAACAAAGAAATTAGTTACAGGACAACCCTTTTGAAATAAAAAATAACAAAAGTGGTATAAAGGTGATACCTTTATTGGCGAACTAATATAATCATAGCAAGCTTTCAGAACATTTTAGTTCCTTTTTTAAGCTGATTACAATGAAGCTGTGGTATTCTCTCATATATATATACACAACATTCAGATCACATGTCAAATGACCAACAAAAAGGAATATCAATCTATGTGTGAGGTGTCAAAGTCATATACGAGAGGATCTGCAAAAGACAAGCAGATAAGGTACAAGATAATGTGGGTCAAATAGGCCGAGTATAAATAGGGCTGAATTATTGTAGTGTAGAGTAGAATCAAAGGAATTCCATATGATCTGATAGTCCAGATCATAAAAGAAAAACTGGCACTCAGAGCTTGATGCATGAGGGCAAAGCCCTGCGTGTTTATTACAATGTAACGTTTCGGGGGCGGGCCCCTTCGTCAGACGAAGGGGCCCGCCCCCGAAACGTTACATTGTAATAAACACGCAGGGCTTTGCCCGCATGCATCGAGCTCTGAGTGCCAGTTTTTCTTTTATTACGCTGACTACAATTGGGGTTGCCGATCCCTTCTGACTGTGCACCGGGCCAACTTATGCTGGAGAGGCCAGGGTGTGCTGGTGGGTTCTGGAAATTGGACTGATAGTCCAGATCCACACAAGTTGGCATTTCTAACCTTGTGCAGGCCTTTCTTAGTCCTCATAATTTGCCATAAATTCAAGGCCCAGGTTTAGTCCCTTCCCCAGAGAATTGAAAAAGTTTCCATTAATTTGTATCCCCACACTTTTCTTTCATTATCGGTTTTAAAATTGCCCTAAAGAACCAAAATTCTTAAATCCTTTATGGAGTGATGAGGGCCATTGAAATGATTTCCTATTGGTGTGTCCAGTTTTTTATAGGTTACAATGAATCGGTGGTGTGTTTTTCTCTCTCAGACTTTGCCCAGCCTCTCCTAAACACATTTTAACTGGCTAACACGGTTCAGCAACTTTACTTGCAAAGAAATAAGGACATTCCCAGCTTCTGATCCAGAGTTTGCTGAAAAATCATTAAGTGAGTGTACAAATAATTACTAAGATATGACCCCACATTTGAATAATACTGCAAATGATTTCTAGCTGGTTATAGTGTGTCAGAGCAAACCAATGCTGTTCTACTCAAAAACAAATAGCCTACCTTGATTTGCAGAGTAACTTAGGGTTTTATTATTATCATCATCATCAACATGTATTTTTAGAGCGCCAACATATTTCGCAGTGATGGTTGTTGCTAAAAACTGGATTGTTAGGTGTAATTAATATAAGAGACAATAACAAGTTCGTTAAGAAACACAGATTATATGTTTCATTGTTATGCTTGGTGTGACATTACTGTTCTCGTTTATATCTTATTTAACCAACTACTATAGGCAAGGCAAGTATAGGACATACAGACAGTATACTTTATATTCACAAATTGTGGTGGCCTGTTAATGAGGCCTAAAGCAAGGCATGGCTGCTTATCATTTTTTGTTTGTTTTTACACTAGTTGATATATAGTCCAGCCACAGTAGGGTAATCGTAGGGTTATAAACTGTCCTATAATGTATGGTGCTACGTTACCGGCCAACCATACAGTCAATTAGGGTAGATAAATCAAAAACAGGAATCACTGAAAGCAGCTTTTTTTGAGGTTTTGTAAAAAATGTGGCCAATTATTTTGGAAATAGTAATGGACAAGGGAAGACTTAATCACCACATGGTGTGTCAATTTATAAGTCACCAAGTAATTATCATTGCTAACCTCAATCCTTGGATTGGGGCTCGTCTTTACTAAAAAAGTACTATGCTAGCGAACAACATGCTGCCATCTTGCCTCCCGTCCCAGATACCCCTTAAGGCTTACCCAAGGTTTTGTGCTTACACGGTGCAGTAAAACTGGAAATTAGATAGATATATATATATATATATATATATTTTATGCTCCTGTGCCAGCGCATGGCCGAGGGCAGTTCTCTAGGGCAGGAGGCAAGATGGCACGTTAGGGAAATTCTGTGGATTCTGAACCCACCAAGAGTCAGAGCCCTGAACAAAGAGACCATGGGATTTATGGAATCTTTTACATGGCAAAGTAATGCAAAAGGAGCACAGCAGTAAAGGGGAGTCACCATTTCAAGGCACACAAAAAACAGAATTACAGATAACCTTACAGATAAGAACCTGCCAATGCTAAACAGGTGCTTTTTTTCTCAAGGCCAAGGTAGGAGTCACCAAAGAAGCTTCAAAACAGAAACCAGAGGGTGTGTTAAAACGGCTTATTATATAGCATTATGCTTAAAAGTATCTTCATACCCCCTGCCACATTGCTCCAACAAATGGTATGCCACTCGTATGCCCTATCTAATGTTAAGCGTAGCCAGCCTCATTCTTTGGTATGTGACCCCAACTGTGAGGGCAAACAATTCCAGGACCCTCTATAACACAATACACATAGTTGTTCCCAAGAGCTATGCCTGGTTTTTCTATGCAGACTAAACTGGGCATGCTCACCAAATGGCACCCCACTTGTCAAGCAGTCTTAGCTGTGATTGGCACCATTACAACTCATGGCCAGGTTGGTCCCTATAATTGCCAGCCTGTTATATCATGTGAATGGCCTGTCTCACGAGGAAACTTCGGAAAACAAATCACAGGCAGGGGAAGCTGCTTTCATGATTGGCAGAAGGAATCAAACACTTATGCATTTACGACAGGGGCTGTACCCTTTCTGGCTTACAAAGTTGGCTACCTAGAATTCCAAACTATCTTTTTACATACATGGAGGACCACAGAGCCTGCCCAGCTGTAAGCCATCACGACTGTATCTACATGCTCCAGCAATCAGCAATAGCAGTGCCCAACCCTGGCATCATCCGAAGTTTCCTCATGAGGCATATATTGATAACTGCAACTATGGTCAAAGTATATTGATCTATCACTGCCCATTCTGCCCATTACTGCTCATAGCACTGAATTAATAAAAGTCACGTAACTAAGATGAGTCACACACCACCTAACTTAAGCGCAAGAATTGCTTTAGGTATACGAATGTGTAGAATCGCATCTGTAATGGATCTCACTAGTAAGCAAAAGTGCGCAAGATTGAGCTCATGCATGTGCATTCGTAGTTTAGTGCATGCACACAGATGACCCGAAGCAGCAATGAGTCGGTCACACAGGAGAAACCAAGCGTCATGTGATGGCAGTGACGTATGCGGAAACAACTGTCATTGGAATCCTATTTAAACCTGCTCAAGACACTTATGCCCCTGAAGAAGTCACTTAACCGGCAAAACGTGTTGGATGACATAGGTGGATGGTGGGAGACCAGCTCCCATGCACTCCCTACGTAGCCAGGCAGGAAAATCTAGGAAACGTATGGAAGGAAGGTTTGGGTTGGCTTGGAGGCTTTTGTTAATTTGCAAGCTGTACGGCAACTGAACCATATAACTCTTACCCCGTGCTAGCCTTGCTTTTAGGTGGCAATACTGAAACTTGGGGGAAAGTGGGTGCACTATTTACAATTGACACTTCAGAGGCCACTGTTTTTTTAAAAATTAGAGGGCACATAAACCTCTGGAGAGACATAAAGAGTGGAATTAACTCACACCCCATTGTAACCACCTTAAATCACTGTGGCTGAGAAATTATCAGTTCACTGTCTCCCCACTGCTCCATCCTATGTGTTTTTAACTTTTATGTAGTTTTATGGACATGGTCCAGCATCACTGGGGTTAATCTTCAGTGGTGGGTCTTGTATATATGGCAGAGTGTTCTTTTTAACAATTTAATAAAAGTGGAGTTTTATTATTCCAATTACTTCAGCACCTGAACTAGGGGAAATAACTGGAGGATAACAGGGTGGATACAAAAGCTACAATGTATCCCACTCTGTAATTCCTCAATTGTTACATATGTTTGATTCCTCGTGAGGCATGTAAGACTGTAAATGGCTAGCGGAAAGGCAGTTCGGGGAAATGAGTCGCCTCGAATAAGAGGATATTTGCCTCTCCTGCCTGTGATTGGTTTTCTGAAGTCGCCCAAAGTTTCCTAGTGAGGCATGCAAGAATGTAAATCGCCGGTGGGAAGGCAGTTCGGGGAGATTATTTGCTCCGAAGAAGAGACTAATCTCCCTGAATCTGACTGCGTCTCTGCCCTTAATGTCACATGTGGCTTATGATACTCTCAAGATGCAGAGGACAATAGACCGAGCGACGTACATGATTGCCAAAAGATACTGGTCTTCCTGTATTTATCATCCTCATCTTTTAAAGGATCCCCACCCACAAACAGTTCTTGCATCACAAAATGCAGTCCTAACCAACTCCCCCAAAAATAGTTATCCTTCATTTACACATTATGATGAAACTGTTAAGTCACATACTGTATCACCACCTCAGGGCCAAATGTTTATCTTGAATACCCTGACGCCTCTGGCTCTTTCCTGGGTCTGTCTTTGTCTATAACTATTATTTTGATCCCAGAGACTGCAGTGTTATCAGATAAACTGTTTTGGCAACTTCCTGTCCCAGCATGTGTCCCTTTGACATTGATATTTACACATAAAATATTATATACATATAAAATCTTCCTAGAGAGGCTTATTTCTTACAAAGGGACGGATTTTGGCAATATTGCATAAGAAAAAATGACAGGTTTTGACAGTGGTGTTAATATGATCAGAAAAGGAGAGAGAGAGGAGTCAAAGATTACCCCCAGACAGCGTGCGGAGTTGACAGGATTAATGAGCATGCCATCAATAGAGATGGTAAATAGGGGAGTAGGACCAGGCTTAGGTGAAAAGATGATAAGTTCAGTTTTTGTTAGGTTGAGTTTGAGGTGGCGCTGGTTGATCCAATTTGAGATAGCCAGGAGGCAGTTAAGAGATTTAGACTCTGTTTCAGCTATTAATGAAGGGGTGGATAAATATATTTGGGTATCATCAGCATACAGATGATAATTAAAGCCAAATGAACGGATGAGATCTCCCAAAGACAGAGTGTACAGGGAGAACAACAGCAGACCAAGTACGGAGCCTTGCGGCACCCCCACATTAAGTGGAGCTGGAGATGAGGTTTTTACAGGAGACAGTGAATGATCGGTTAGAAAGGTAAGAAGAGAGCCAAGATGCAGCCTGGTTACGGATGCCAAGCGAATACAGAAACTGCATCAGGAGAGAGTGGTCAACTGTATCAAATGCAAATGATAGGTCAAGGAGGAGAATGATGGAGAAGTGACCTTTGGCCTTGGCAACCTGAAGATCATTTGTAACTCTGCACAAAGCAGTCTCAGTAGAGTGACCAGGTCGGAAACCAGATTGCAGAGGGTCCAACAGATCATGGATGTGTAGAAAGTTAGTAATACGGGAGAACACAATATGCTCTAGGAGTTTAGAGGCAAGTGGTAGAAGGGAGACAGGAATTTGATAGACAGGATGGGTCAAGCGAGGCCTTTTTAAGAATAGGCTTTACACAGGCCTGTTTCAAAGGAGAAGGGAAGGTTCCAGAAGCTAGAGAAGAATTGAAGATGTGAGTAAGTAGTGGTGTAAGCAATACAGTGTTTGAGCAGAGAAGAGGGCAAGTTGTGAGGACAAGAGAAGCTTGGAGACTTCAGACATTGTTACCGGAGGGAAGGAATTAAGACATGCAGAAGGGGGCTTAGGAAGGAGGAGCTGGTTTACATTAGTAGAGGTAGGGATCTGATTGCGGATGGACTCTACTTTGTCTTTAAAGAAATCAGCAAGTCCTGAGGAGAGTGTGTCTGGTTGACGGATACTGTTGATGAGGGATGGATGGAGAAGAGTATTGAATAGAGAAAACAGGCGTCGTGGGTTGGATTTGTGATTGTTTATAAGGGTAATGTAGTACTCTTGCTCGGCTTTTGACAAGACAGAATTGAGGCAGGACAATAGAAATTTATAGTGAATAAAGTCTGCTTGCGTATGGGATTTTTTCCACATACGTTCAGCAGATCTTGTACAGGAGCGTAAGAATCTGGTTTGTGAATTCAGCCAGGGTCATGGGTTCAGGTACGCTTAGCCTGTAAAGGGGCAAATGAGCCAATGGTTGAGGATAGTATGTGATTATACTCACTTACCAGGGTATCAGGATCAGACATTTCCTTAAGGGAAATGAGACTGGACCTGAAAGACTGAGCTAAGGCTGGAAGGTCAATGTCATGTGTATCCCGAACTAAGACAGTGGGGAAGCGCACAAGAAAAGGGAAGACAGGAAGAAGGTAGAGTCAGAATCTGAATAAGGTTAGAGAAAGTAGAGGAACAGGAAGATTTGTGAAAGTTGCCATGATTGTATGGAGCAGGGTCCAGGGTTTGGAGAGATATCCCCTGCAGCTAGCATAAGTAGGATTTTAAGTGACGACATATCCGGGTCTTGTTAGTAACTAGAGAGTTGCAAGTAGTTGTTAAGTGGAGTATGTGGAAGGGAGTAGAGAAGAAGATATGTAAATAGAATACGGACAGACAATAGGACGGTTAAACTACCTTAGGGAGCACCGTGCATGCAAACAGAGCAAAAATGATTAACTTTGCCATTGCAGTTTCTAGCAGGTAGCAGTGTTATGTCCTTAATGGAGTCCTCGGTGTTGTCTCTCCTTGTTAAACTCTTCCAGATCACTTCCAAATGAAGCACCCTTGCAAATGCTCACCCCAGCAAATGCTCACCCCTAAGGGCTAGTCCACACGGGGACATGTCACCTGGCAAATAATCGCCTCGTCTTTTGAGCGACTATCTACCCGAGCTGCCTCAGCGTTTTTCCCCATAGGCTACAATGAAAAGTCGCCTGCACTAATGCACACGCGAATCTCCTCGTGTGGCCTTACCCTTAAGAGGTCTTAATAAATAGGGAGGGTAAAAGCTGGGGAGCTGCTGCACACAGGTCTGGGGAATTACAACCAGGGCTGCCATCAGAAATCACGGGGCCCCGCACAACAAAATTTTCTGGGGCCCCCCCTCGCCACACCTCCCTCAGTTTGAAAGCCACACAAGACACAGGCATTAAAACATGAAGTGCCCCCCTACAAGTTAAAAAAATAACTTTGGTGCCCAGACCCCTCCTACAAGTTTTGGTGGTCAGGTGGTGGTTAAAGAAAAAAAACATTGGTGGCCAGGGCCCCACAAATAAAAAAAACAATTAGCCAGGGCCCCCACGCATCTTTAAAAAATAAAAAACAATTAGCCAGGGCCCCCACACATTTTTTTTAAAAAAACTATTAGCCAGGGCCCCCACGCATCTTAAAAAAAAAAAAAACTAGCAAAGGGCCCCCACACATTTAAAAAAAAAAAAACAATTAGCCAGGGCCCCCACACATTTAAAAAAAAAAACTATTAGCCAGGGCCCCCACACATCTTAAAAAAAAAAAAATAGCAAAGGGCCCCCACACATTTAAAAAAAAAACTATTAGCCAGAGCCCCCACACATCTTAAAAAAAAAAAAAAATAGCAAAGGGCCCCCACACATTTAAAAAAAAACTATTAGCCAGAGCCCCCACACATCTTAAAAAAAAAAAAAAAAAAACTAGCAAAGGGCCCCCACACATTTAAAAAAACTATTGGTCAGGGCTCCCACAAGTTAAAAGAAAAAAAAAACTGCACGTACCTTAGCCAGGGAGTATCCTCAGTTTCTTGTGCTCTGATTCGCCAGTGAAATGTAAGTCCCGGTAAAGGCGCATGGTGATTGGATAAAGTAGAAGGGAGGTTCAAACTTCTCCCAACCAATCAGCATGTGGCTTTACCGGGACTTACATTTCACTGGCGAATCAGAACACAAGAAGAAGTCATCGGAGCTCGGATGCAGGGGACCGGCTGTGCAAGTAAGTGCAAGTAAGTGCAGCACGGCCGGGCCCCCCTTAACTCCCCAAAACATCCGGGCCCGGGACAACAGTCCCCCCTGTCCCCCCCTGATGGCGGCCCTGATTACAACTGATTCTAATTGGTCAAACACTAAACTGATCACCCAGCTGTGACAGAGAGTGAGAGCAGAGCAAGGCTCAGGATGAATACAGAGATAACCCGACTTACAAAAAGTTTGTTTGGAGAGGAGTTTATAGGGGGTCGTAAAATGTACAAGTTACAAGACTACAGGGAGAACGTATAATCAATATTATGGGACTAGTTTAGAAGTGGCAAATGAACAATGCATACATATAACTCATGCAGATGAAAATGCAATAGCAGTTTTAGCAGATTTACCAATAAAATATCACTAAGTTTTTAGTGAAAACCTTCAAATTTCACCATTTTTTTCTGAAAACGGTAGAGTTTCACGATTTTTTACGTGAACTTTCCGATTTCACGATTTTCCGCAAATATCTCCCCGTTTCGTGAATTTTGGGGAGAAATTGGCCCATCGCTAATGAAATGACAGGGAATAGAAGAACAGGCAGTCAAGAAAATGTTGCATTGTGGGCATTTTTAGGAGTTCTCACCTCAGTGACTATAGTTGAGAGGTAAAGGGATTTGCTGTAGTCCCAGCCATCCAGACAGGGCTCTTGCTCTATCCCAGTCACATCCACATCCCGCCCGGGGAGCAGCCCCAGAGCCGAGTAGTTGCTCAGAGTCTCCAGCCGGTATCTGCGGCACTGACTGTCCTGTCCTGGGGGGATGCTCACGTTCCTCCAAGCCTCGCTCAGGTTGGCGCCGGCCGGTATGTGGCACCGGTGCTTGGGGGTGGCCGCCAGGAACATGACAGACATTCCATTGAAGCCATTGGGGATGATGCTGGCGCTGAGCAAGAAGAAAATGAGAAACTGATAGCGGCCCCATTCGCCCAGGAACGAGGTGGCCTCGTCATAGTCTATCATTATAAAGCAAGACCGAGGGAAGGTGACTTAGGCATTTTATAACGTGAACTTGCTTGAATTATACAAGCGCTAGCCACGCCCCCCGGACGCTCCACTGCTTATAGGGCGGAGCGGGGCATATTATAATGCGCAGGTTTGTACCCGTTACGCCTCCTTTATTAGACACTTTGCTGAAACCTCTCGGTTTCATCATTAACATGCTATTCCCTTGAATAACATAGGCGTACTTATCATATTCTAGCTTGCGCGTTTATCCCTCCGCTCCGCTCCCTTGGAAACATCGTCTCCTCCTACTGGGCGTGATTATAGTATACGCCCCACCCCCTCCTGAGTTGCCAAACCTTTCTAGTGACGCAGCAATATTGTAACCACCACGTTCTGTTTGATAACACAGTTCAAGTGGCAGGAGGAGCATGAGGGCTGTTGAGCCTTAGTAATCCTGGCTGAGGAACCCGGAAACTAATTGTATATGAGTCATTAATAGTAGCAAGTACGTGTTGGCGCCAATAATGTTCCTTTTCTGTGTACATAGTCTACAGACATACTTGCCAAATGCCAACATCCTGAGGGGAAGTTGGTTAATAAATGTGCCCTTTGATTGCTGCTTTATAATGCCAGTTTACACTTGTTACCTTTATGAAATTTTTCTTGTTCCCACCCTACACTTAGGGGCAGATTCACTAACTTCGAGTGAAGGATTCGAATGAAAAAAATTCGAATTTCGAAGTATTTTTTGGGTACTTCGACCATCGAATTGGTTAAATTCGTTCGAATTCGAACGAAATCGAACGATTCGAAGTAAAAATCGTTCGACTATTCGACCATTCGATAGTCGAAGTACTTTCCCTTTAAAAAAAACTTCGACCCCCTACTTCGGCAGATAAAACCTACCGAAGTCAATGTTAGCCTATGGGGAAGGTCCCCATAGGCTTGCTAACCTTTTTTTGATCGAAGGATTTTCCTTCGATCGTTGGATTAAAATCGTTAGAATCGTTCGATTCGAAGGATTTAATCCTTCGACTTCGATATTCGAAGTCGAAGGATTTCAATTTGAGGGTCGAATTTCGAAGTATTTTTAACTTCGAAATTCGACCCTTAGTGAATCTGCCCCTTAGGGTTGCCACCTTTTCTGGAAAAAAATACCGGCCTTCCTATATATTTACTTTTTTCCCTATTAATAACATTGGGATCAACCATCATTTTTACCGGCCAGGCCGGTAAAATACAGGCCAAGTGGCAACCCTACCTACACTCCCTGTTTTATTTTATTCATATCCTTTTCTTACCCCACCCTGTTTGTCTATCTGCTCATTCCAGGGTTGCCATCTGTTCAGTTTTGACCCAAACACATGCTCGGATTTACAAATGGGGCATCCAAATCTCCCCCTCCGCATCTGCGTCTCTCTCCCCGCCCATCTCCCCTTCTGCTTCCCCCGATGCGTCTCTCTCCCCTCCCCGTCCATCTCCCCTTCTGCTTCCCCCTCTGTGTCTCTCTCCCCTCCCTGTCCATCTCCCCTTCTGCTTCCCCCTCTGCGTCTCTCTCCCCTCCCCGTCCATCTCCCCTTCTGCTTCCCCCTCTGCGTCTTTCTCCCCTTCCGCCTCCCCTTCTGCTTCTCCTTTAGCTTCTGCTTCCCCCTCCGCGTCCCTCTCCCCTTGAATATGCGAAATTTCGCATGCGCAACTAACTTTAATGTGGCTGGGCGGCATGCCGCCCCTGAATTTCTGCCGCCCTAGGCCCGGGCCTTTGTGGCCTTGCCATAAATCCGGTCCTGCCCGAACAGTTGGGTTTTTCTAAGTCCTGTTCAGCCTCGTGAAAACTGAACAATAATCAGGCCAAATAAAAAACACTTAAATACCAAGATACTCACCTTGACATGGCTTAGTTGTTATGAAGTACAGTTACTTTCTTGTTATTAAAGAAACAGAAATAAGCAAATCAATCAAAAATAAGAAATATTTTTTCGAAATGAGCATTGTTGTATTTCAGAGCTTTCTGGATAACTGATTTCTGTATAAGAAATCCCATACTTGTAGTTAAAGGATTGGTCTTACTCATCAGGCAGAATAGATAGAGGTAGGGTTTTCAGCTGTGTGGGTTCCAACCAGCGCCGGATTTCTTTTCCGGCCGGCCCTAGGCCGCGCGGTCCGATCAGGAGGCCGCGCGGTCCTAGCGCCCACCTTCCCAGCGCGCCGGCGAAAAAACGTCAGCGCAGCTGCTGCAGTTGAACGGGGACGCGAACGTCCCCCATAATGCGGCTGGGCGGCATGCCGCCCCTATTTTTTGCCGCCCTAGGCCCGGGCCTATGCGGCCTTGCCGCAAATCCGGGCCTGGTTCCAACTGGACATCTCAGTTTGTCAAAGGGCTGTATGTTCAGAACTTTCTGTCCCATTTAAAACATAGCGAAAACTGGACAGAAATCCAGCCATTTGCATATAAGTGATGTAATAACCCTGACCCAGCATCATAGCTCCACAACATCATTGTGCCTGCCTCTGATGTCATCATGCCCACCCCAAGATCACTGCTCCACCCCCAATTCTATCTGCCATGCCGCTATTGTTTGGGTTTAGCCACCCTCATGCTTGGTATATACCCCCTCCCTTTGTCTTTATGTAGAGAGCTCCCTCCCCCCTATCTTTCTTTTACTCTCCCTAGTTCCTCTTCATGCTTGACCTTTTCCTCTGGTGCTTTGCCCAGTGTCCACCCCTGCCATGGCTGCCATATAAAAGCCACTATTTAGCTTAGTGACAGTCACTGGCTTCAGTATCATCTTTGCAGCCTTGCTCTTGCATAGCTGAAATACAATTAGGTGCCAACCACCTGTTACTGTTAGTATGGTGTGTAATTATAAATGGAGAATATAATGTTACAGCGCTGTAAATTGTAAATTAGTAAGTAGTTATGTGAGCTCCCCATAAAAGTCCACAGAGGGGTCCAAGCTGGGATCTTCTTAGTTTTCCCCAAAAGCAAGGACCCCAGAGACATATAATAGTGTTTAAATGTATCACAGCAACTGCTGATTCTAAGCCTCTTTCCTGATAACACGGAAGATTCTTTCTGCCATGCAGATACACCATATGGGAACCGGACACAAACCTATGTTGTAGAAATTTGGGAAATGGAGATCACTTGAGGTAAAAGACAAAAGTTTATTTAACATGAGCTCCATGGAGTCAGAACTCACAATGAGTCAGAACCCTGAACAAAGAGATTATAGATTTGTAAAAAGGGAGTCATCATTAGGAGAGCATAGAGGTGTTGCGTCACAGCACAGAAAAACAAAGAACTGCTCTTACAACCAAGCAGGTGGATCTGCCCTTAAGGCCAGGGTACTAGTGACCAAGCGCAAAAAGGAAAGGTTGTGGGAGCACTCCATGGCTTAATAAAAATGTACTAAAATACAATGGAAGTGCTACTGATCTGGCCAAATTAACTACAGACATAGAGAAAAAGAAGAAAAATTGATCAATGCACATTCCCTGGTCCCCTGTCATATCAGTAATCTATGCAGATGCATGTATTTACAAAGACAGGGGTTTTTTAGTTACAAAATTATGATCATAAGATTGATAAGCCACCATACCACGTCAAGGTAAAACCCATATGGCGGTCCCTAACTATTTACCTCTGGTCATAATTTCAAATGCTAAAGCCTCCCGGCATAAGAGCATTACCTGAAATAAAAGGTCTCCCGACCTGGGCATTGGTTTTCATCATAGGGCTTAGTCCTCCGCCACCATTAGCTTTCAAAGGGGAGAGATAACCTAGACCCCAGCATTGGTTCCATGAGATTAATCCTCCCCTGCTTGCGTTTTTTAAGAGAGAGATACTGCCCAGACCAACACCCATTTCCAAAGGCATTGTTGTTCCACCATTTATGGCTAGTCCACACGAAGAGATTCGGTCGCCTGGTGACTAATCGCCTTGTCTTTTGAGCGACTATCTCCCCGAACTGCCTCCGCGTTTTTCCCCATAGGCTACAATGAAAAGTCGCCTGCGCAAATGCACACACGGTGATGCATTTTCAATAGCCGCCCGAAGTTGCCTCACTGAGGCAACTTTGGGTGAATATCGAAAACACATCGCCGCGTGTGCATTAGCGCAGGGCGCAGGCTTATCACTGAGGCAACTTTGGGCAACTATTGAAAACGCCGCATGTGCATAAGCCTTCTGTATACACTGTTTCATATCACTTATGTAGTAGACTTTATATAAGTTGTTGCTGGGAATGCAGCACAAATGAGTGTACCACATGGCAATCTTCTTAGATCCTGATTGCGGACACAAGTTTAAGTTTGTTTTTTCATTGTACCTGGACCGGGCTGTAGAGTGGATCTAGGAAGAAGAAATATATGGCAATGTGGTGCACCTACGGTAGTACAATGGATCAGTTCAGTTTTTCAGCAACTTTGCACTGGCATAGGGGTGGTACCAGTGAGTTACATTTCATTGTGCTAACACTCTAACCTATATTTATTCTGCAATTTATGTAATTATTTCAAGACCTTTTATAAAAATAAATTATTGTAAAGTACTGTAACTTGTAACTTGTTGGCACTATATATTAGGGATGCACCGAATCCACTACTTTGGATTCGGCCGAACCCCCGAATCCTTTGCAAAAGATTTGGCCAAATACCGAACCAAATCCGAATTTGCATATGCAAATTAGAGGTTGGAAGGGTAAAATATATTTTACTCCCTTGTTTTGTGACAAAAAGTCACACCATTTCCCTCCCCACCACTAATTTGCATATGCAAATTCGGATTTGGTTCGGCCAAGAAGAAGGATTCGGCCGAATCCGAATCCTGCTGAAAAAGGCCGAATCATTTCCGAATCCCTAACCAAATCCTGGATTCGGTGCATCCCTACTATATACATAAATGATGATGAATATAAAGATGGTTTTATTTTAACTAATATAGTGGAATATATCAGAAATATAATTCAGTATATGGTTATAAAATGCAACTGATTGTTCCATGTGTCCTAGGTGTGCCAATACATAACATGTATAGTACAAAACCCAGACAAGCGATGGGACAATGACAGGTCTGGACTGAGATTCAAAATAGGCCCTGGCTTTTTAAGTACACAGAGGCCCAAAAAGTCCCCCACAAGCCCACTTCTAATGACTGTAGCATTTGGTATACAGAGACCCCAAAATAGTGAACCAATATCATTTTCTGTTCAGCTACTTCACTTAAACACACCTTAATATCAGGTATAGGTCAGACAATTATTTTATGCTCTAAGAAAAGGTGGATTTGACTGGTAAATTTAAAAGTCTCTATCCATATGGGCATGTTTGGGTATCCCTGTGTTCCCTAAACAGATCTTTGACTTTTGGCTTAGGTTTAATATGTCATGAAGAGAAAGAATTTGTGTTATATATAATGTTAAATGGTAACAGTAGATATTACATATGCAGTATGTAATATTACTATATAAAAATATGCCACTGAAAAAAATTTAAGCTGCCCACCTTATTTTTCTCTAGAGGAAAATATCTTTGAGAATTTTTTTATTGCCTGCTGGGACATTCCCCTCATTAGGGAAGAGACACACGCTCAGATTTGGGGAGATTAGTCGCCCAGCGACAAAAGTCAAGGTTGTCTGCTAAGACAACTTGGGTCCAGAAGTTCAAAATATGATGGCACTCCCACATCAAGTGGAAGAAGTCTGTGGCCAGTTGTTGACACCTGGGGCAGGAGTCGAGAGGGATTCGGCCTATTTGTTTGAGGCTTATGGGGGTTACATACACATGGTGCATAATTTTATACTGTATTAGCTTATCTTTCAGCGAGATAAGGCCGTTATATACATTGTCTATTGCTTCCTCCCAATCCTCTTGTGCAAGGCCTGTAATTTTGCTGGTCCACCATTCCTGAGCTTATCTGAAAGGGTTTGGGGCCAGACCGAAGTAGTTGCTGATAAAGCCGGGACACTAGTTTTAAGGGACAATGCTGATAGATACTTTTACCTCCACATGAACATATAAATACACTTACGGCTTAGTTAACTCTTTTTCTTGTGCTATCAGTGGCCATCTGGAAATCAGTTATGTGCCATGCAATTCAATGGATAATCTGTAACCATATCAGTTTTCGATTTGGCCACTTATCTTTTATGTTTCTAAGTTAGTCTGTTATAATATTAACCTGCTGAACTAATTTAGCTGCTACTAGGTGGTTAGCCCAAGCATGTATTACAAGTATATCTAGTAATCCCTATGTTCTTTGTGCCTTTTAGGAAAGCAGGGAGATGAATCCATCAGAGACCTCAGTTACCTTGCCAGTGGACTCATCTGCTCCGGTTATAGTTCTTATCCGTTGTTCTCTCTCTTACCCAGTGTATATAGGAGTGTCTCATTATATATGTACTTCTGATTTCTTTGACTGTAGACAAGTAAGCATTGATTAGTTATACCGTATGTAGTTCTCCAGTGGCCTAAAAGTTGTATATTTTTGGAAGAAGCATTAGCCCTGGTCAAATCTGTGGTTGTCCAATTCTGAAGGAGTAGGAATTGTAAGCTTACGGGATCCACAACAGACACTTTCTTCACATTAAAGTAGTTTATTTAAGCATAGAGATGCCCATTTCAGTATACAAAATACAAATCTATAATAAATCCTGCCCACTGGGCACTACCTTGACGCAGAAGATTTCCTTCACTGCAAAGGGCCCCATAGTGGCCTACCAATAAAAACAATCATAGTATGGGGTCACCCCTGTACTTACAATAGTTCTTTGGGGGGGGGGGGTTGTTCAGCCTCCTTGCTTTTTTTCGATTCCTCAGTCACTTCTTCTGCTTCTTGCAGTGGCAGACAGCACCCCGGCCCCTTCTAGGAGTTCCTTGTACAGATAGGTAGCCTTCCTGTTGTGTCCTGCTCAGAGAGACCTTCCTAACATTTCCTTAGTATGCTTAAATCAATTTAAATATGGCTGGTACATACAGGTCATATATATATCTTGCTGGAAGTGGACACCTAATATTAAAAATGTCCACGGAAGCAAAATAAAGACAAAGAGATCCTCTATTGTCCTAGACATGAGCTCGCCCTAAAATAAATGTGGTATGAAATGGTTGAATTTAAAAAGTTACATTTAACAGTTACACTTTTTAAACATTATCCCACATTAAAATATGAAAAAATGCTAGCGTTTTGTCTTTTTTTTTTTTTAGCATACAGGATGTGATGTCACTGATTGTTGAGGATGTATCTTCATCTTATCAATTTGCCAGGTATAACCTGGAAAAACAGACTCTGAAGAAAAGGGTAATGTATAGGAAAGTTTGCACAAATTTGAGTAACACTTTGAGTAACAATTGTTCATCTGAGGGAAAATTTGCCTGGTGAAATGGTGCAAAACTCTGAATTGTCCCAAGTATATTTGCCCCATAGAATGTAAATGTCACAATATAAGGTGGATTAATAATTAATACAGATAATTACTACAACACAGAAACCAGTGCAACTAGCATTTGAATTTAATAATCTGCCCTGGAGCATCATATAATATTACAGGCCAACCTCATTTTCTATTTAATAATATTCAACGACCTCTAAGCTTAGCTTCTCAACAGCTGCTCAGAGCCCACTGAGTATGTGAGTGTCACAGGCACATTCCAAGATGGTGACCCCCTGGATCATCGCTGCTATTGAGAAGCTGAAACTTTAGGCTGGTGCAAGAAGTTCAGGATATAAAAGATCTACAGTCAGCATAGGTATCAGTGTATAATTATATACAGTAAATGAGTGTGTAAGAAATAAGCCTCACCAGGAAGATTTTATATGTATATAATATTTTATGTGTGAATATCAATGTCCAATTTTAATGTCAAAGAGACAGGTAAAAGGACACATGCTGGGACAGGGAGTTACCAAAACAATTATCTGATAACACTGCAGTCTCTGGGATCAAAAGAAAAGTCATAAACAAAGACAGACACAGAAAGAGCCAGAGGCATCAGGGTATTTAAGATTCAACAGTTGGCCCTGAGGTGGTGATATGTGACAAGGAGAAAAAGGTTACAACAACTATTTCAAACAATTTGCTCTAAAACCTCTTACACCTATAACCACACACATAAGTAATAACTATCAATGATAAAGAGACAACGAGTTCCTGTTTAGAGGTGGACCCCTGTACAGAGAGGTCTGTTCCCCAAAACAGAACTCCAGACTGTACTTTGGACACATCTTTTATACTGTTTTTAGAGTCTCACCCCCACAAGACAACTGGCTAAACAGAAGCTCAGATGGACTCTTGTTTCTTGATTGTAACGGTCGGCACCCAACACCAGAACAAACACCAGGCATCCTGGTCTAGGCTCATGCTTCACCAGTAGTGTGACGGCCTTTGGGCCTCGGGAGGAGCCCTCGGCTTACTTGGATGCCACCTGGACTTAAACGAGAGGTGCAAGATGAGGGTTCTGGATAGGCAGAGGGGCACGACTGTAGAGCAAAGTCTATGGACAGAAGGTCGTAGTACAAGGCATTAGGCAATAGAGTAGTCAGATCAGGCCGGGTCGGGGCAGGCAGAGAATAAATGTAGGCAGGCAGGCAAGGGTCAAACCAGGAAGTCAATCAGAGGGGTTAAGCAGAATCGAAGTTGGTATTCAGGCAAGGGTCAGGATTCAGAGGTCAGAATAGTCAAAAAGCCAGGCAGGGGTCACAACAGGGATCAAAAACAGGTTCAGACAGATTAGCTTAAAGCTCAGAAGCACCAGGAATAAATCCTATCACGGGCACTGAATATACACCAAAGTCCCTTTAAATACTTTTTGAATTTCATGAACTTGAACGTCATCACATCAGCTCGCATGCGCTACAAATCAGGATGCGGTGCGCGCGCGCACCCCTAATGGAACCTAATGGTGCCTGCAGAGGAGCAGCAGCTCGGCGGGCATCCCCGCCAAGGGGGCGGCAGGCGTCCCTGCCGTCCCCCCACTAGATTACCAGGTTGAGATTTCATTACATTACCCCCCTCTCTAGGGGGGGGCACTGGACCCCCCAGGCTTACCAGGAAATTTGGTGTGGAATTGCTTCCTGAGGCGGTCAGCTTTGATGTCTTCTACTGAGACCCTAGAGTTCTCCTCAGGACCAAAGCCCTTCCACTTTGTAAGATATTGAAGCTTACCTCGTATGAGGCGGGAATCGAGGAACTCTTGGATCTCAAATTCAGGCTGACCTTCAACCAATACTGGGGGAGGAACAGACAAATGACGAACATGAGTGGCAGGTTTCAAGAGGGAGACATGAAAAGAATTAGAAATTTTAAAATTAGCAGGTAACTGAAGACGAACAGAGGATGGGTTAATTATTGCAGTGATGGGGTATGGACCTATGAACCTGGGACCCAGTTTGGGAGAGGGAACCTTCAACTTAATATGTTTGGTGGATAACCACACTGAGTCTCCTATCTTATACTGGGGTGCCTTCCTATGGAGTATCTACCGAAGCAGATGATTGAACAGGGGACAATAAGGAGGAAAGGTCAGATTCTAATGCTGCTACAATTACTTCCCTGGGGATGATGGGGATGCACTCGCTAGACTCAGAGAAATCGGACTCGAAGCTTCTAGAGAGTGCATCCGCTTTGGTATTGTTGGAACCAGGCCTAAACGTTAGAGAGAAATTGAACCTGGTGAAAAACAGCGCCCATCTAGCCTGCCTTGGATTTAATCGCTTGGCCAACTCAATGTACAGAAGATTTTTATGATCAGTATAGACCATGATCACATGTTTTGCTCCCTCCAGCAGATGCCGCCATTCCTCAAAGGCCCATTTAACAGCCAACAATTCTCTATTTCCAATATCATAGTTGATCTATTTTTCTTAGAGAAAAATGCACAGGGATGCACTTTGTTGGTAGTTGGGTGCCTTTGAGAAAGGACTGCCCCTGCCCCAACTTCAGAAGCATCTGCCTCTACTATAAAAGGAACTGCAGTGTCGGGGTGTCGAAGAATGGGGGCAGAACTGAATTCCTTTTTGAGGAAGTCAAAAGCTTGTACAGCTTCGGGAGGCCAAATGCTGGGGTCAGCACCCTTCTTAGTCAAATCAGTAATGGGGGCCACAATAAGGGGGTGACAGCTGGAGAATGGACAGAAGCATCCAGTCAACGGGTCAAATTGTGGAAACCTTGCATCAGGTAATCTTGCCTCTGCTCATGTTCTTCCAGGCGCTGTAACAGTGTGGTGAGTAGCGCTTCAGTGGTGGAAGGAGCAGCGGCATGACCTTCTTCGTCCATCTGGGCCCGTGATAATGTAACGGTTGGCACCCAACACCAGAACAAACACCAGGCACCCTGGTCTCGGATCGTGCTTCACCAGTAGTGTGACCGCCTTTGGGCCTGGGGAGGAGCCCTCGGCTTACTTGGATGCCACCTGGACTTAAACGAGAGGTGCAAGATGAGGGTTCTGGATAGGCAGAGGGGCATGACTGTAGAGCAAAGTCTTTGGACAGAAGGTCGTAGTACAAGGCGTTAGGCAATAGAGTAGTCAGATCAGGCCGGGTCGGGGCAGGCAGAGAATAAACGTAGTCAGGCAGACAAGGGTCAAACCAGGAAGTCAATCAGAGACGTCATCAAGTCAGCGCGCATGCGCTACAAATCAGGACGCGGTGCGCGCGCGCCCCTAATGGAACCTAATGGCGCCTGCAGAGGAGCAGCAGCTCGGTGCGGCTGGCATAACCGCCGAGGGGGCGGCAGGCATCCCTGCTGTCCCCCCACTAGACTACCAGGGTGAGATTTCATTAGATTGCTAGATGACATAACTTTCCTGCACCATATGTAAAGGAGGGCTTTTGAGATCCTGTAATCGCTTGATCTCACAACCTGTTTTTACGACAGGCTCTTTGCATACTATTACAAGAACTTGTAGTTAGCCTTTATTTACACATTATGACGAAACTGTTAAGTCCATGATTGCCAAAAGATACTGGTCTTCCTTGTATTTATCATCCTCATCTTTTAAAGGATCCCCACCCATAAACAGTTCTTGCATCACAAAATGCAGTCCTAACCAACTCCCCCAAAAATAGTTATCCTTCATTTACACATTATGATGAAACTGTTAAGTCACATACTGTATCACCACCTCAGGGCCAACTGTTTATCTTGAATACCCTGATGCCTCTGGCTCTTTCTGGGTCTGTCCAGAGACTGCAGTGTTATCAGATAACTGTTTTGGCAACTCCCTGTCCCAGCATGTGTCCTTTTACCTGTCTCTTTGACATTAACATTTGACATTGATATTCACACATAAAATATTATAAACATATAAAATCTTCCTGGTGAGGCTTAAGTGTATAGCTAGGTCTGTTTAAGTATGTGGGTACCACTTGGTGATTAATCTTCAATCATCATACCTAAATTACTGTACCTCCCATCTTGACAAGAACAAACCTAACTAAGGCTCAGTAAGACTATGAATTTGGCAGCCCTTCCCCTAACAGTGCAAGCTTTTCATTAACGGTATTGTTTGCATGTGTATGACAAGTTGAATTTTGCATCAATAATACTTTTTCTAGCAACAGGTGTCATGAAGCATGTATGTTAAATAAATTTGACTTCATTACTCAGCAGAATATTTCAATAGACTTTTACTGTATAGCTTTAGTCGTGTGTTAAGCAAATACAGGCATACAATTACCTATTGTTACCAGCAACTGCATATTTCCACAAGTCTGTAACCTATTCATAAATTAGTTTATGAAATATAGTTACAGTGGCATTATAACATAAAACAGAGGAACAAAAATATAGCAATTGTGGCATGTGCAAAACTATGGATACTATGTCAGAATTTAGTAACACCGCCTTTGGCACAAATCACAGCTTGATTAGTGTCTTTCAGCTCTTGTTGTAAGGATTTTTTGCCCACTCTTCATTTCCAAGATCTTCTTGGGCTGTCTTGCATGTGTAAGATCAACCCACAATTTTTTTAATGATGTTTGTGATGAGGCTGCAGGTAAGGCTTCCTCCTGATGTCTGTTCCATGCAGATCATGTTTGTGCAAGCTAAGCTACACTGTGGAACAGTACAAAACCACTACTGTGTCAGCCAAACCTGCCTGCGATTCTTTTGCAGTCATATAAGGGTTTGCTGTTGCTGTTCTGGCCAGCATATGAGCAGTTGTCTCTGAAAGTATTATTGGTCTTCCATAACTTGTCTTGACTTTCCCATGCATCAGTTAAGCTTCAGGACTGGAACTAGGGGTAAGCAGAATAGGCACTACCCCTAGATCAGTTATGCACAACGGTGACAAGTGGGAGGCCTCGCTCTTCACCATTGCACACTGATTTGCCGCTTCTGCTTGTCACCCCTTTTCTCATCAACCCACTTCCCCCCACACCTCATTGTGATGGGGGGCAATCGGGAGGGGCTAGCCTAGGGCACACCATAAAATGGTCAGAGATTTATTAAGCTCTGCAATTGTCAACAGGTGACAAATCCTAATGACTATAAAGGCGTAATGGGGTAATTAGGGTTAGGGACTTTGCAAAGGGTGCCCAAAATCTTACTTTCTGCTGTAGGTGACTAGAGCACTGACATCCATTTAAAATGGTTTAAGATGTTTTCAGATCTCACAAGTCGGTTGCCACTTTTTCTGGAAAATATACCTGCCTTCCTATATATTTATCTTTTTTCCCTATTAATAACATTGGGATCAACCATAATTTTTACCGACCAGGCTGGTAAAATACCGGCCAGGTGGCAACCCTACTCACAGCCAAATTTCTTGAGAATTTTTTGTATTAAAAATAATATATCTCTATCTAACCTTATGTAAACAGGTAGCATTATGTATATTTAAAACATTTAGGGTGAGGGCACATGCTAAGATTCGGGGAGATCTAGTTGCCCGGAGACAAATTGCCTCTCCTTCAGGCAACTAGTCTACCTGAAAATCCTTCCCGTTGGCTAGAATCGAAATCGCCGAGCAGGATGCTCATGAAACTTTGGGCGGCTTCGGAAAACGAAGCGTTCCGAGTGCCATCCCGCTGATGATTTAGATTATAGCCAGCGGGATGGCTTTTCGGGGAGATTTGTTGCCCGAAGAAGAGGCGATTTGTCGCCGGCAGACTAAATATTATATTCCCGAATCTTTGCATGTGTCTCTGCCCTTATAGGTTTAAAATGAATACTAGATGATTGTGGATGACAGGTGAGAGTTTGGAGAGTTGATTTTTTTTTCATATCCTTACAATAAACCTTTTTATAGATCTATATAAGAGCATATATATATTGTTTTATTATTGTCACCATTTTTAGGAAACCAGGGTGATAGGTTACATATGGAAGGGCAGATTTTATTAATCATGGATGGCATGGATGATTTATTGAACAACCATAATATCAAATGTTATTGTGATCTTAAATGAGAACTAAACCCTTGAATTCCCATTAGCTTGAAGGAGGCAGTGATCTCTAGACACTATGACAGCTAGAAGAGCTCCCTCAGTGAAGGATATGTTAACTAGAAGCCATTTTGTCAACTCAAAATGAACTTGAATGATTTTTTTACCAATTTAACCCTACATGAATCGAACATGAATTTGTACTACAGGCTGATTAACTGTGATTAGAATGCGAATATTTGCACTTTATAACGTATTACCTATTTATTGATCAGCTGATGAAGAATGTTAAGTTAATTGATGAATTTTTTGGAAAGATGTATTTATTCATGTTAAGTAATTGACTAATGAACTGGATGATCTCAAATTAAATAAATTAAATTATTCATATGAAGTAAAGTTACCGTGTGCAGATTGAGCGACACATTTTGATAATTGTTTTAATTTAAAGCTTGTTTATCTCCTGCACCACCCAATATTGAGGGTAGTGTAAAACCTCAAAGAATACATTAGTTGAGTGCTCTGCCACTGAACCAAATTTGAACTGAACAAAGTGTTTGGAAGGTGAACAACCCCTTTAATACAAGTGCAGTGAAATATGTTGGAGCTTATAAATATGTGTTTTTATTATAATATGTTAATAAAGAAGGAGCTACAATACTTGGCTTTTTGACACAATCTTTTCAATTTCCCTTTGGATGTTGGTGAAAAACTACAATAATATAATAAAGCACAATAGTGAAACCATGTGGTTGCCATCTGAATTGCAACTTTGTACTAATCTCGCTTTAGGGTACAGCACATGTTGCATTTTGACCAAAGAAGTGCTCTTGGGAAGTAGTGCTTAGTTCCACATACCATAGCATCTAAAATCTGTGGGAATATTTTTCTATGTGCAACAGATTGTAGGTTCTATTATCCACAGTAGTTTTACTTTCTAATGTGTTTCATCAGATTTACTGCTGGGTAAACCCCCACGTCCCAATCAATCCCTTGGTTGAGGAGCAGACAATGACAACAGCTAACACGTTGTGAGCATGTTACTGCTCTTGTCTTTTGAAACAGTGACATGATTTGGGCGCTGTTTAGGAAATACAAGGCTCAAATGCTTGCAATGGTAACAGAGGGTAAGTTCTCCTTTAAAAGTGTTTAGGACAGTGCAATTCTCCCAGAGAGCACTTTAATGTTCCACATGTGGCAGGAACCTAAAGTGGGTGCCGTATTGGTGCATGCACAGTTTGAGCAATATTTCGGCTTGCGACAACTGCACATTTGCCGGAAGTGACAGAAATTGCAGAAGGGAAGAAAGAAGACCTGAAGAATACCGAAGCACCAGAAGATGGCGCCCATGAGCTCCGCTGCGCTGACTCTGCATTTGCAGTCAGTAATCCTACAGGGGACACAATTCTGGGGTAACACTTAGCAAGGGGAGGCAGGGAGGGGGGCCAGTGGGGACTTTTAACCTTAGGGGGGTTTATTTCTCCTTTAAAGTCCTTTTTTGAGTAATGGTACACATTCAGCCTCAGCAACTTTGATATAATACTATAGGACAATTCACGTTTCTAGTATTTCGCTATATTTAGTCAAATTCATGCTGATCAAAAAGTTAAGCTGGCCATACACTACCAGATTTCTAAATGAATGGGTCTATGTCTGACTTACCTGGGATCAAGTACCAGGTACTGTTTTTTCATTGCAGAGAAAAAGGAAACGTTTTCAAATTTTGACTGATTTGATTATATGGCCTTCCCATAATATGGAACTTTTCTTCATAACGCGTTCCGGATATGGATACCATACCTGTGTTGAAGCTCTTTTGATGTAGTTGAGAAGAGGCTACACCCGAACCTGCTGTTAGTATTAAATTGCAAATTAAGTCATGTTTATGCAGAAATATTGGAAATGTAAAATTTAGGGCAACCTCTGGACTCACAAAGAGTGGATGACTCTTTCACTCATCCACTCTTTGTGAGTCCAGAGGTTGCCCTAAATTTTACATTTCCAATATTTCTGCATAAACACAACTAACACATTCAGCACTCCGAAGAAGAAATTACTCCTGTTGAGGAAACCTCTGGGGAACCATGGCTTGAAGGACTGCCCTTCCCTCTGGGCATTAAGAGATTAATGCAGTGACTGCAAAGAATGGTAACAGTTATTGAGAATATTTATATTTCCTTGTGCATGTAGAGACAGAGGAGCAAATTTACTAAAGGGCGCAGTGACTAATGCTGGCGAAAATTCACCAGAGTGACACCGATTTGCTAACAGTCGCTGGCGTAATTTCACTAAGGCCAGGCGAATTTGCCCAGAGGGTTTAAACAATGTCTTAAACCCCTAAAATTCTGACAACCACTGCTTTGTGAACTTCTAATCTAGGTAGAACGCATTTTAGAATACTTATCTTTAACTGCTGACTTTTTTTGTTTTTTTTTGCAAATCAATACTATTTTTATCCGTCAGTGATCCAGTCTTTAACTCTTCAGCCTGGCCTTTGTTAAGTTCTGTTTGGGACAGATAACAAAAAGTGCATGTTCTCAATATTATTGCAACTAAAAGAGAAATACTGATACAGCAATGTTTTCTTAACTTTTTTTTTATGAGGTAGGGAGGGCCCTGACCAGACGTGGCTTGAACTCCCGAAAAAGCTTCTTTATATGGACTACTAGGTTAGGTAGCAAGCAAATCAAAAGCAAAGAAGATGCAAAGATGGGCCTGGCTGGGAGAATGAAGTGAGACAGATACCTGCTTAATGATTGTTGGATATAAGTGTTTGTATGCATATATAAGTGTATGTGTGAGTGTGTATATGTATCTATATATTTTTATCTGTATATGCGTTTATGTGTTAGCTTACAAGACTAGAAATCAGCGAAAATTAAGAATATTTTCACAAGTGGAAGCTGAAACTGTATGTTTAGATAAGTGTTAAGGTTTGTGACTAGTATCTGTTCTTACCCCAACCCCCCTTTCTGCCCACCACAATTTCTCCCCCTTATGGATTTCAAGTACACTGTATTTATTTCCATTTCTGTCTAGTGTATACACAGTATATCCACTACACTACACTACTACTATTTATTTCCACTTCCCCCAGTGTATGTATCTCCTAACACTGATTTCAGTCCCACTGACTTAATACCCACTTCTTCCTTCTTCCCCAGGGTATTTGTCCATACCTTCAAGTTTAGCTCCACCTTATTCATCTTTTTTTCTCCCCAATTTATTTCTCCCCACTGCTTATTTTAACTACACTATTTTATCTCAACTGCCCCCTTATCAACCAGTGTATTTATTCCCTTTATTAAGGGAAAGTGGAGCTTGTATGTATATTTTTATTTATGCGTGCTACTTATGCACTCAGCACTGTACTGTAGAACAATGCATTAATAAATAATTCATTAATATAACAAACAGGGGCTATCACAATATAAATACCAAGTACAATATGATACAAATAAACATAAAGTAGCTTGGAGCTGAAATTTAAGGTGGGGATATGTATACTTGATAAAGGACGCAGGCCCAAATCACATTGTAAGGTTTAATTGAATGAATTGGTTGCAGTGGCTATGTTTTTCACTTTTCATTCTGTTGCTCATTTTGATATCTGTACAGTGACATATTTAAAGCATGAGCCTATCATATTTAAAGCATGAGCCTATCAAAGACTAACGTAGACTAATATCTTTCTAGATTATATTCTATTTTATAGCAAAAGTCTATTTCCTAGTGGGTGGCACATTTTACTCCATTGGGACACTATGAGCCACTAGTATCTAGTGTATTTTATAGCAAGAGTCTG
Organism: Xenopus laevis; assembly: GCF_017654675.1. Taxonomy (NCBI): domain Eukaryota; kingdom Metazoa; phylum Chordata; class Amphibia; order Anura; family Pipidae; genus Xenopus; species Xenopus laevis. Next base: position 43,875,884 of record NC_054375.1, read on the forward strand.
TTTCCTAGTGGGTGGCACACTCTACTTTACTGGGACACTGTGAGCCACTAGGATCTATTATATTCTGCAGAGCAATGGGTAAAGTCTGGAACCCATACCCCAAAAACATTAATTATTTTATTCATTTTCTATATCCTATATCCTACCATACACTGGTCATTATAGATCACAGTGTACAAGTAACATACAACAGTCTAAAAGGCAAGGGAGTTCTAGTTTGTTGATCGTTTCTGTGAAAAACTATCCCCGTTATCTGTCTAAAATGTCTGATTATATGCTCATAAAGTAATCATGTCCCCTCGCAAGTGCCTTTTCTCCAGAGAAAACAACTCTAAACTTGACAGTCTTTTCTCACAGACAGACTTTGTTATCCACAAAAATCCCTAAATACTTCTCAAGTAAGGAGGTTCCCAACACACTATCATTTAGGGTAGAGGTCCCCAACCTTTTTTTAGCCGTGAGCAATTGATGTAAAAAGTGTTGGGGAGCAACGCAAGCATAAAAAATGTTCTTGGGTGGTGCAAAATAAGGTCTGTGATTGGCTATTTGGCAGCCCCTATGTAGAATGGCAGCCTACAAGAGGTTCTGTTGGCAGTATACCTGGTTTTTATGCAACAAAAAACTTGTCTTAAAGCTTGGAATTCAAAAATAAGCACCTGCTTTGAGACCACTGAGAGCAACATCCAAGGGTTTGGTGGACAACATGTAGCTTAAGAGCCACTGGTTGGGGATCACTGATTTAGGGTATAACTCAAATGTATGCTATTTCAGTGCACAATCTTGCATTATCTAACATTTAACCTCATGTTCCAGTTTGCTACCCAGTTTTCCCATTTATTTATAGTGGCATTTTCCAATTAAGTCAAAGTGGCAGCATCTGCATGGAACTTATAGTTCTGCACAATTTAGTTGCAATAATACCTGGGAGGCAGCAGGGATGCCTGCCTCCTTCTCTCCTGTGTGCTGAATCTGAAATCGGCGTGCGCCGCACATGATCGTCTGTTTTATTCTGCACGCTGCATCTGATGTCATTGCGCTTGGAGTGAAATTTTAATATTTTAAGGGCCCACAGTTAATGCCTAGGTCTATTTCCTGATAGTTCCTGGGTATGATTCAAGTCTGATCACTGTGTTTTGACCCCTGCCTGTCCCTAACTACTGTTTGTTCACTGCCTTTGCTGATCTTCGCTTGTTCCTGACAATTCTCTCGGATCCTGACCTTGTACTCTGTTAGTTTGGTTTGACCCAGGCCTGTGTCCTGAGAAGGCTCCTGGTTCCTGATCCTGTACTGCACTGCCTGATTGGTATGGACCTCAGCCTGACTTTCGACTACACTCCCTGTTCTTCCTGTATACGTTACGGTTCCCTTGTCTACCCAGAACTGTCCCCTTGGTTCTCTCGCTTTAAGACCTGGTGGCATCTGAGTGGCAGAGGGCTCCTCCCAAAGAGAAAGGCGGTTGTTATAGTCAGAAGAATGAGCCGAGACCGGGACCTTGGGGCAGGCCTGGACTGGCAATCTGTGGGTTCTGACAAATGCCAGAGGGGCTGCTATAAGGTGCAATAGAAAGTCACTATAGTGGGCAGGTGGGAGCTGTTTGGACCTCTGTGTGGGCTGATTGGGCCTCTGTGTACCTGAAATGCCAGGGCCTATTTTAATTCCCAGTCCAGACCTGCCTTGGGGTTTGTTCTGGGTTTTGGGATACCATATGTCATATTAGTACTAGGGTTGCCACCTTTTCTGGCAGTGGAGACCAGGTAGGAGGCGTGTATCTCTGCATTATTCCTCTGCTACAGGAACTACACTACTGTTGTCTCTTTTTTATTTTTAAAGAAGTAACACCTTGTGACAATGACGCCGGGAGTCACGTGCACGTGGCGTCACCGAGGACGAGTCACAAAGTTGGGAGCTTATTGTGGGCGGCATGGAGATTGTGTTTGGGTTACGGCAGGTTGGTGGGAGGAGGGTGGGCGCACATCGAAACATAGCGGATGCCCTTGGCACAGCGTAGAGAGACGTTTCGGTACAGTATGTGACGTGACTGAAGGAGAAGTGGGGCAGTGCAAGGTCTCGCGTATCAGTGCGCGTTATACGCTGTATAAAGCAGTGACGTTCGTCTCATTGCAAATCCCGCCGCACATTGACAACTACTAGCTTTATAATCAAGCTCTACGCAGCTTCCGGGACTTCCATGCTGCCAGTCTCCTACATGATACCCTCCCTTCACTGCCGGCTACAGCTCTCCACCAACTGCAACAGCTCTCTCTCTCCATTCTGGCTTCCCCTCTCCTGCAATGCGCGACTACGATGAGGCCACGTCTTTCCTGGGAGAATGGGGTCCCTTCCAGCTGTCGGTGTTCTTCCTGCTCAGCGCCAGCATCATCCCCAATGGTTTCACCGGCCTCTCCGCAGTCTTCCTAGCGGCCACCCCCGAGCACCGGTGCCACATACCGGCCGGCGCCAACCTGAGCGAGGCTTGGAGGAACGTGAGCATCCCCCCAGGACAGGACAGTCAGTGCCGCAGATACCGGCTGGAGACTCTGAGCAACTACTCGGCTCTGGGGCTGCTCCCCGGGCGGGATGTGGATGTGACTGGGATAGAGCAAGAGCCCTGTCTGGATGGCTGGGACTACAGCAAATCCCTTTACCTCTCAACTATAGTCACTGAGGTGAGAACTCCTATGATTCCCAGCATTTATGGCTTCTCCTAGTTATATTGCAGGTATGGGATCCGTTATCCACAAAACACCGAATTACGGATAGGCCGTCTCCCCTACACTCCATTTTATCAAAGCAATCAAAACATGTAAAAAAAACTATTTCCCTTTTCTCTGTAATAATAAAACAGCAGCTTGTACTTGATTCCAACTGAGATATAATTAATCCTTATTGGAAGCAAAACCTGCCTATTGGGTTTATTTCATGTTTACATGATTTTAAGGTATGAAGATCCAAATTACAGAAAGATCCGCTATCCTGAAAACCCCAGGTCTTGAGCATTTTGGATTAAAGGTCCCATACCTGTGTGTGTGTGTGTGTGTGTATGTGTGTGTATATGTATATGTATGTATATATATATATATATATATATATATATATATCTATATATATATATATATATATATCTATATAGATATATATATATATATATATCATCTATCCATCCATTGATCTATCTATAATCTATATCTATTTATAGTTATCTTTATCAATCTTTATCAATTTATATCTATCATTTATCTATATCTATTTATAGCTATCTATCATCTATCTCTATTTATAGATATCTATACAGGTATGGGACCTGTTATCCAGAATGATCGGGACCTGGGGTTTTCCGGATAACAGATCTTTCCATAATTTGGGTCTGCGTGCCTTAAGTCTACTAGAAATTCATTTAAACATTAAATAAACCCAATAGGCTGGTTTTACTTCCAATAAGGATTAATTATATCTTAGTTGGGATAAAATACAAGGTACTGTTTTATTATTACAGAGAAAAAGGAAATCATTTTTAAAAATTTGGATTATTTGGATAAAATGGAGTCTATGGGAGACAGCCATTCCGTAATTCGGAGCTTTCTGGATATTGGGTTTCCGGATAAGGGATCCTTTACCTGTATATCTCTATCATCTATAATCTATAGCTATCTATATCTATTTATAGCTATTTATCATCTATATCTATTTATAGCTATCTATATATCTTTCTATATCTATCTATCTATCTATCGATCTATCGATCTATCGATCTATCGATCTATCGATCTATCGATCTATCGATCTATCGATCTATCGATCTATCGATCTATCGATCTATCGATCTATCGATCTATCTATCTATCTATCTATCTATCTATCTATCATAACTATCTTATAGGTGTGTATATATAGTAGGAAATGCAAAAATCAGCCCCAGGACAAGGATTTTTTTCCTTTTGATAGTATTTCCTAATACTACAAGGTATTGACTTTTCACCTAGTTCCTGCCATGTAAGAAGCAAAAAATGTGCTTTCTCTGGACTAAAGTGCAAATGGATCATCTCATCCTTATGGATTGAAGTTTGTGCCAGTCAGTGGATTAGTGGAATTTATGGTGCTTTTAAGAGACGTATAATGATACGGATTTAAAAGGGAAAATAAATGAAACACTGGTTAGATACATAATGCCTCATTATGTAGATACAGGAGAATATTACCCTTTTCTACACTCTGACTCTGTTCACTTGTCAACAAGATGATTATTGCTTATTTGATTTCTATTTCTGCTTTATTTTTTTTCCTCTCTAGTGGAACTTGGTTTGTGAAAATGACTGGAAAGGGCCCCTGACCACCTCGCTGTTCTTTGTGGGAGTACTCATTGGGTCATTCATTTCAGGACAGATGTCAGACAGGTAATGTAGAAATATTGCTGCATTGGAATAGTTCCTTTATTTATTGGATGGTTCACCTTTAAGTAAACTTTTAGTATGTTCTGGTATTGCCAGTTCTAAGCAACTTTTCAATTGGTCTTCATTATTTATAGTTTTTGAATTATTTTCCTTCTTCTTTTGACTCTGTCAAATGGGGGTCACTCTCCTTATCTAAAATCAACTGCTCTGTAAAGGTGGCCATAGACACACTGATAATATCATACAAATCAAACTTTAATGGTGGAAGCGACCGATATCTGCAGAAGACTTCGATATTGGTCGGCTTGTCAATCGGGCGCCCGAACATCAGCCATTGTTAGTGCTGAATCGCAGACACAGGTAGAATTCTATTGTTTCAACCTGTACAGCATATCTGACCATTCAACTTTCCAGGAAAGATTGTAATTGTAACGTCTATGGCCACCTTAAAGGAACAGTAACACCTAAAACTGAAAGTGTTTTATAGTAATGAAAATATCATGTAGTGTTGCTCTGCACTGGTAAAACTGTGTTTGTTTCAGAAACACTACTATAGTTCATCTAAACAAGCTGCTGTGTAGCAATGGTGGAAATTGAAAGAAGGCTATATGGCACAGTTTAAATCAGGCATGTCCAAAGTGCGGCCCGGGGGCCAATTGTGGCCCTTTTTCAAATTTACACTGGCCCTCAGCCTCTATCATGAAATTACTAATAATGAGGCCCCCCAGCACTGTGCGATCAGGAATCCCATAGCAGTAATATTAAGGCACATTAGTTAAATGATCTACCACTTGATCTATACTGCTGCCCGTGTGCTGAAGGTGTTAGCAATAGACACGTATTGGCACGTGGAGACGCGCTGTTTTCGCATACTTCTTTAGGGCTGAAGGTGTCAATAGACATACTGACGTGCCAGTACAGTAAACTAAAGAAGTATGGCGTCACTCTATTCCAGTACGTGTCTATTGCTAACACCTTCAGCACAAAGTGGCAGATCATTTCACTAATGTGCCCAAATATTACTGCTACGATTACTCAATTCCTGTAATTTAATGTTAATGGTTCAAAGAATGTCAGGCTGAATGGTCGGCCCCCACACATTTTCACCTCACCAAATCTGGCCCTCGTTGCAAAAAGTTTGGGCACCCCTGGTTTAAATAGTGGATAACACCATTATGTTCTACAGAGCTTAACTGCTGTGTAACCTGAGCCTTTTCTCTTTTGAATGGCTGTCCCCATTGCTACACAGCAGCTTATTTATATAAACAATAGTAGTGTTTCTGAAGCAAAAACAGCAGTTTTACCAGTGCAGGGCAACACTGCGTTATATTTTTATTACTTCAAAACACTTTAATTTTTTGATGTTACTGTTCCTTTAAGTTCTACCCATTTATTGTTCTTGCTACTTTGTATTACTCCTCTTTCTATTCAGGTCCTCTCCTATTCATATTCCAATTTCTTTTTTTTTTTTTTTTTTCAAATCAATTCATGGTTGTTAGGGTAATTTGGACCCTATCAACCAGATTGCTGTAATTCTAAAGTGGAAAGTTGCTGAATAAAAAGCTAAATAACTGGAAAACCACAAATTATAAAAAAAAAAAATGAAAACCAATTGCAAATAGTCTCAGAATATCCTTCTCTACGTAATAACTAAAATTAAGTATCAAAGATGAACAACTATTTTAAGAGTAATTTATAGGATTTATTTTCAAAGAAATAATCCCTGTAGGCCTCTAGGTGTCCATAGCAGTATGTGTATTGTTTGGCAGGAAAAGAAATGTTATAAAATAATTCTAAAATAAGTAGATCAACTCATACTGAGCTCATTTATGGGCAAGTAACTGATACCATTTCACCCTTGAAGTGTACTTATGTAACCTAGCCCAGCGAACACAAATAACCCCACCCACCTATTTATAACATAAGCAAGTTTCATATCTGCGTTTTGTGGTTGTCTCATCTAAGAGTTCTGTGTCCTTATTATTCTGTGTCCTTTTGCAGGTTTGGTAGGAAGAAGGTTTTGTTTGCCACCATGGCTGTGCAGACTGGATTTAGTATTATTCAAGTGTTCTCTGTAAACTGGGAGATGTTCACCGCTTTGTTTGTGATCGTTGGGATGGGACAGATCTCTAATTATGTGGCTGCTTTTATACTTGGTGGGTATGATGTTCTGTATAAAATCCTGATCTTTGTTGTCTCATGCCACTAATGCTTTTAATTTAGGAAAATCATTATTTTTTTTTTTGTTTTTTTTACACACACTGTTACTGTCTTCCAAAAAAGTCTTTAAAAGGCACCTGTCACCCTAAAATAGTTTAACCCACCAGAGGTGCCCCTGCCAGTGCTAGGCTACCTGCACCAGTTGCAGCACTTGCTCATTATGTACATGTGTGTGCTCCAACATGGCTGCCTGCACGGGAGCTTCTTCCCGGGGTACACTTGTGGGGCAATTTAAAATAAACTGTTGTTTCCCCCCAACTGGAGAGCGGGCTCTTATTAAGCCGCACCTCTGATAAGAGAAACTATTTCAGGTGACAGGTGCCCTTTGAAGGACGTGTACTTTTTTTCTTTAAAAGAAAATGTTGTATGATGAGTAAACAGACACTGTTAGCATTTCTGTCTACAGCACTAAGTATAGTTGGTGCCACTGGTCTCTTGTAGCCTGTCACATCAGTGATGTGCTCCTGCAATAATGAAATTTATCTTCACTATCCCTCTCTCAGCATCTGTTTCTCTTCATTCTGTCTTCATGCAGGAGTTGGATGTCAGCTATTCATTGACAGTTAGATCCAATATATCTTATAGAGGGGCTGCTTTTACCTAGAAGATGTATTAGAGCTCACTCTTAAAATCACAGACATCATGTTTCTCTACATGCAGGATTTGTACAAAAGGCAGTTATTTGTTAGATTTTGTTTGTGCTGGAATCGGTTATTTGAGTGAACTCTAATACATCTCCATGAATAAGAATTTTTAATTGATTGTATAGAAAGTTTCTTATTTCTGTATAATGACGCTTATATTCAATTTTCCTTTTTGTGAAAGTTCCCCTTTAACAAAGCATCTCTCTATATTTTATATGTTTATAGGCACTAATTCTTTCCATTGTAATAGTTCTGTACAGGGCCTCTGGCTGCAGAAGGTTAAAGATGGCCAGATGTGTTAAATATATCAATGCCGATTTACAGTGCCTTTTCTAGTTATGGCTGATTCTAACAACAGTTTGAAACCGCCACCAAAATAGTAAACCGTTTTTGTGGCTTTAAAAAGGAACCATATACATTTAACACTTTACCTTCTCTGTTGTATGTTATCAGGCTGTTTCACAAATAGCTACAATTTAATTTTTTTTTCTTATAGTTTTTAAGAAATTGTTTATTGAAGGTATTTTATTTTCACTTTTGCTGTTTGCCCGTCGGGCATTTGAAATTGCAAACCCACTGGGAAATACGTTATTAAGGAAACGACTTCGTAAATAGCTAACACACGCTCTAAACCTAGTAACTGCCAGCAAGAGTGACTGGTTTATAGCACAAAAGTTAGGGTGAGGTATTCACTCATGACCTATGAACCTATAAGACAATGGAACAGAGTTATTAAGCCTCGCCTACAGTATAGTGTGTTTTAAAACAGATGCCTTAAAGGAGAAGGAAAGATTAAAAAAAAAAAAAAAGATCTGCATCTGCACTAAAATTGCCTTGTATAACTTACATCAGTGCTGCTCTGTCTTCAGAATGGTTGTTTTTTTCTTTCCCCTAGCAATAAGTGCTGGTGTATGTCGCCAGGCTTCCGATCCTTTTCTCTCCCTGCTTGCCCCGGGCAAAACTCTGTATGCGCGTGTAATCTGTTTCTTCTTTCACTGGGGACAGCGCAGGTCAGCAGGAAGTGGAGCATGCGTAGGCAGGAATAGGGAAGTGAGAACTGTGCAATTCAGTATGGTGCTGGCCTTGCAAGAAATCGTTACAATACCTTCTAGCTACTCAAATTTGGCCTGTTTTTTCATAAATCATTATGGCAGTTTGGGGCGACATCAAGAAGGGCAATACTCGGGTGCTTACAATTATTTGTACTGATACTTTTTTCTCTCATTTAAAGGATAAGCAAACCTTTAAAACAAATGAAGGTAAAATTGATGAGAGTGCTATTCTAAGCACTTTTGTTATTTACATTCATTATTTATTCTTTGTTCATTCCAAGATATAAAGGGATACATGTACTGTTAATATGAATGAATTATGTTCCAACAGCGCCACCTGCTGGTCAGTTTCTTACCAGTCTGACCCCAAGTAGTCAAGGAAGTTGTCAGGAGAAAGAAAGAGACTGCTCTGATTTTTTCCTAAACAGAATAACATCAGAGCAGCCTCTTTCTTTCTCCTGACAACATCCTTGACCCCTTGGGGGTCAGAAAGGTCGAGAAAATGACCAACAGGTGGCACTGTTGGAACAACATTCATTCATATTAACAGTACATCTATCCCTGTAATATATCTTTGAATGAAAAAAAGTATAAATAATCAAAGTACATTGCAAACGTTCTTAGAATAGCACCCTCATCAATTTTACACTGACTTATTTTAAAGGTTTACATATCCTTTAAAGGACAGCTAATGCCTAAATGTAATTTTATTTTTGCATTTAAAGGTTGCATCTGTCCATTGAGCATCTGAAATTTAAACTATTTCTTTACAGCAAATGTCCTATTTTAAAGAGAGGTTTCCATTCTATAGTCTAAACAGTTATCTGCTGTATAAATATATGCTTTTTGAATGACTATTCAGCTTGAACGGCTGCCCCCTTGGATTCACAGCAGCGTATTTATATAAACAATAATCATGCTACTGTATTGAGAAGTCTAGTTCTTTTCCTATTGGAAATCACCACATCTGGACACACGGATAATGCTAAAACTCAGAAGATAAGGTTTATTGATGAGGTGCGCCAACACTGCTGATTAGCATAATTGCAATCCACAGGTTTGGAAAAATGGTGCCCTTCATTAGTACATTTTATTTTTATACCCGCATACAAACATTATTAGCATTTTGCTATTAAACATTTTATTTTAATCACCCCCCTTATTTCAACACAAGAAGAACAAAATGTTGGTTTTTCCAAAGTCCTTGGTACTTTCCATCTCCAAGGATGAGACAACTTATCAGCAAATTCCTAAAAAAAAAAAAGTAAGAAATGCTATTCCCAATAAGCAAATTAAAAATCAGGGGCAGCTTGACCTGACTTGGTTTTTCCAATGTCCTTGGTACTTTCCATCTCCAAGAATGAGACAACTTATCAGCAAATTCCTAAAAAAAAAAGTAAGAAATGCTATTCCCAATAAGCAAATTAAAAATCAGGGGCAGCTTGACCTGACTTGGTTTTTCCAATGTCCTTGGTACTTTCCATCTCCAAGGATGAGACAATTTATCAGCATATTCCTATAAAAAAAGTAAGAAATGCTATTCCCAATAAGCAAATTAAAAATCAGGGGCAGCTTGACCTGACTGTTTTAGCCCTGTTGATCTATTCTTAATCTTCAGTCACCCATACACATAAACCACTGCAGGGTAAAGCACATTAAATTTAAAGGCATGGTGCACTTTCATTCTTTGCTTACAGTTCCTTTAAAGGGTCAGTATATGCCCTTGTTCAACGTGAGTGCAATAAATAGGGCTTGTGTTCAAAATACTACAAAGTACAAAAAAATATAAATGACTTTTGTTAGTTCTTGAGCAGAACAAACTGTGAAATAGAACCTACTCCATGTTTAATCATCGCGATGTAGATGATTCGATTCCCTGTAAACCCCCTCCATTCCCTCCTGTTTGTGCCTGTTTTGTTAGCAGGAGTGCAATATGCAAGGGGTTTATATGTGTCCTGGTTATCTAATTATCTACCTTACAAGGACAAACAAGGAGTAGCTTCAATTTCCCCTTAGCTCACAAAATAAAACCACAGATTTTTTTTCTTTTCCTGGTGAAAAGAATAGGTAAAAGGTAAGTTCAGCTCAAGAGCTATTCATTGGTGGTTGGTTGAAGCAATAAATGCCCCACTTTCTCACTCCCCCCCCCCCTGTGCTTTCCTATAGTTGTAATATATTATAACTGTGTATTTGTTTCCTTTGAATGGTAGCCCTAGGAATGCTCAATAAATGCAAAAGAAAACATTTTGGCTAGCCAGGTTCACTGCTTTATAGTACATGAACACTGACTCTTTGTCAGAGGGCGTCTCCTTTCTGTTTGCCTTGCGTGAGATCTTAGATAACCATGCAATACAAATTCTAAGTTAACAACTAATATTCCACATGCACATTGTGCTGGCAGATGTCATTAGTATCTGACAGTTGTGCAAAAAATAGAATTAGAAGAGCTCCTCTGACAGAAGAAGTTATACAAGCTGCCAGCACAGAATGTCATGATTCGTGCTTGGAGGCTCTGGACCCAAGAGCTTGTTAAAGCTCCATTAGAGATTTTACATGCCAATAGAACAGGGAAATTGTACTCCATATCACAGTACATACAGTGGCAACCATAAACAGATTCAAGCTTATTAGAAGAAACACTGACCTTTTATTCCATCCTAATAAATCTACAAACAGTTGTTTCCTAGACAGCACAGTTTAATTTATCTAATGTAAAGTCTACTTTTTTCCTTGACATTCTGGGTGCTAATAACAAGAGTATCAAAGCACTAGGATCACTTGCACTTGTTGGCAGCTACATGCCTCGCCCTTCATGAGAATAGCCATAACAAAAACACGTAGCAATTAGGGTTGCCACCTGGCCGGTGTTTAATCGGCCTGGCCGGTAAAAATGATGGCTAATCCCAATGTTATTAATAGGGAAAAAAGATAAATATATAGTCAGTATTTTTTTCCGGAAAAGGTGGCAACCCTAGTAGCAATGTATCCATATGGGCGGCTGACATTTGTTGTGCTTCGAGTGCAGTGACCTGCAGAAATAAAGGAAGGCAGGATAGTGCACTGTTCCCGTATTTTGCACATGGCACACCACCTTGGAATTCGTAAATGACCTCTTAAAAGAGAACTAAAGTCTAACTAAAGAAGCAGGCTAGAAAGGCTGTACATTGTTTTAGGCTTCTGCACCAGCCCAAGGGAACCACAACCCTTTAGCAAGGTCTGTGTCTCTGAAGATAGTTAACACAGTAACTCCCCTTCTTCTTTTCTGCTGATTCACTGCATATGCTCTGTGCTGCTGCTACTTACTGAGCTTAGGGACCCACTCACAATATACAGTACACATAGAATAGAAATGTCACAACATTAGGTTGATTAAAAATTAATACAGATAATTACTACATGGCAACACAGAAACCAGTGCAACCTAATAATCAGCCTTGTAGCATCAGCTTATATTACAGGCCACGCTAATTTTCTGCTTAATAATTTGCGACAATCCTTGAGTTTAGCTTCTCAACAGCTGCTCAGAGCCCACTGAGCATGTGAGTGTCACAGACACTTTTCAAGATGGTGACCCACTGTGACAAGCTTGAAGGCCTGGAACATTGCTGCTATTGAGATGCTGAAACTATAAGTTGGTGAAATAAGTTCGGTATATAAAATGGCATTTTTAGCTACATTCATTTTAAGGTTTAGTTCTCCTTTAAGTGTTTTGTATGCATGTAAATATAAAACACTGTTAACCTGCACCAGTAAGAATTCTACATAGGACCAGCCTTTACATAGCAGATAGTAACTGTGTAGAATTTAATTTTAGTTGTTTTCCAGAAGCTACAGAGGTCAAATTACATTTTGGCTCTCAACAGCAGTATGGATTGTATCACACAAGCATTTGCCATTCCATGTTTTTTTTTTTTTTTTTTTTTTTTTTTTTTTTTTTTTGGACCAAATAATTCCTTTACCAGCAGTGTCAGGTGAATTTCCATTATTGTCGATGACAGATGCTTGTTTATCTGCTGCCATTAGCCAAACAGAAAGCTGTATGGTGAGGGATGAAGCTGCTGCATTCCATCAAAGCCATGAATCCCAAGGGAAGTCCCCAGGCAGAGTTGGCAGACAAATGGAATGCATAATTCCATTCACGCTAGCGTAAGGTGATCTGTTTATTTATTGTACAATTTAAAATATTGGAAAGGTCGTGGATTAAAGGAAAACTACCCCCAGAATAATGTAGGTCTCTATAAAAAGATATTGCATAAAACAGCTCACGTGTAAAGCCCTGCTTCATGTAAATAAACCATTTTCATAATAATATACTTTTTTAGTAGTATGTGCCATTGCTTAATCATTAATAGAATTGCCGTTTTAAATCATATAAATAATAAATATTCATTTTGGAGGTAAAGTTTTCCTTTAAGAGATGTTAGTCACAGTGATATCCTCTACCAGTTTCTATAATCTGTATAATCCATTAAAACCAACCTAACAAAGCATCTTAATATTATGTAAACCACTTTTCACACAGGTGCAGAAATTCTTGGCAAGTCTGTCCGCATTATATTCTCTACACTAGGAGTGTGCATTTTCTATGCAATTGGCTACATGCTGCTGCCTCTATTTGCTTACTTCATAAGGGACTGGCGGATGCTGCTTTTGGCGCTTACCATTCCAGGGCTGTTTTGCATTCCTCTTTGGTGGTGAGTTTATGATGTTTGAAACATAAGTCATCAATGCTTTTATCTGCTGCCATTCTTCTAAACTCAGTGGCTGAAGCTTGCGAGTCTTTTCTATGTGAATAATATGTGCCCTTTTCTGCCTTGTTCTGGCTGATTATGGTTTTTTTAGGTACATCTTAGCAGTTTCATTATCCTGGGGTGCAAGTGCCAGCGTAAACTGTTGTCTGCTCCTTGTGCTGTATTGAAAATCTATCTGAAGGAACAGAGCATGTTGTCTGATGGCGCAGCCAAGCCCTGTACTTACCATATGCCATCTTCTGTCTACGAGGCAACCACCAGCCTTAAAGTTGTGGTTCACCTTTAAGTTAACTTTTAGTATGTGATAGAAAGGCTAATATTCAATCGGTCTTCATTATTTATTTTTTATAACTTAGAATTTTTGCCTCCTTCTGATCATTTTCTATTCAGGCTCTCTCCTATTCATATTCCAGTCTCTTATTCAAATCAATGCATGGTTGCTAGGGTAATTTGGAACCTAGCAACCAGATTGCTGGAATTGCAAATGAAAGAGCTGCTGAATAAAAAGCTAAATAACCACAAATGATAAACCATGAAAACCAATTGCAGATTGTCTCAGAATATCACTTTCTATATTAGTCCTGCAGCCTATCGGGTACAAAAACCTGCGGTACCCTGCGGGTTGTGGATAGAAGTTCCAGGTGTGGGTATAGACACGGGTCGGCAGTTCTGATGGTCAGTGGGTCGCGGGTCCGGGTTGCGGATAAGGTACTTGCGGGTCGGGTAGCGGGTCCAAGCGGGTAAGAATCCTGGTTGTGGGTCCGGGTTGCGGGTACAGGTCGGGTACGGGTCCAAATAATGGACCCGTGCAGGCCTCTACTCTACATTATCCTAAAAGTCAATTTAAAGGTGAACAACCCCTTTAATGCTTTGGTAGAAACCTTCCCTTTTGTTTGAGCTTCTGAAAGTGTCCCATGAGTGCTTGAAAAGTATCAATAAAAAAAGACCAATAGCCTGTCTTATGCACTGTAACCTGTTTGTGCTAACATGGTGTAGATTTCAGCACGAAAAAATATTTTTTTTTAGCTGTATTGCACGCTGAAATTCTCTCTTTGTGTGTGCCATAACCAGAAGATGACTTCCCTGACGAAGGTTCCTATGTGGAACTGAAACGTAGTATTTAATAAACCTGTATTTTTCCATTAACCCCTTTTTTCTTGTTTAAATATCCTTGGAGTGCTGTCATATTGTGGAATATTTGTCTTTTTTTGGACTGGCACCCAGGTTTAAAATTTACCCTTTTGGTTGTGCGCTCCATACAGCATTCTCACATAAATTATATATACCCATATCTATACTAACTATAGAGTTTAGTATCACCATAGCCTTTGATATTATGTGAGAAATGTTTGCACAGAAATCAGTCGAATGTGCCTGCACCCGAGTCCTTTATCAACCCCCGCCTGGTATTAGTCTTAGACCTGGTGCAAATCCTGCACTAAAAATCATTCAAACTGATAAAGCAAGAAAGTGGCCTATTATAGTTAGAGATAAATTAGCCTAAAATAACTTGTTTTGTTTAAAAACGCCCATTGAGTTCAATGTGTTTCTCAAAATCACTAATAGGCACACCTTTTGTACTTCAGGGATGCAAGATTCTCCTAGTCTGTCCTAGCTCTTGCTATTCTGTGTGCATTTCCCACCCCACTTGCATAAACTCATCAGTGCTTTTGCATAATCTTTGGGCTGCCCCTTTCACCAACATCTTAATATTATACTTTATGTAGCTTAGAAATATTTTACCTCTGTCCAATGGATATGTATTTGTCCATGAAAGCACCTGTTACATTTTCATCTTTGTTAATCCTATGTGATTGCAGGATTATCCCAGAATCTCCCAGATGGCTCATATCTCAGGGGCGATTTCAGGAAGCAGAAGACATAATACGGAAAGCAGCAAAGAAAAATGGCATTTCTCCGCCAGATATAATATTTAATTTTACAGAGGTAACAGACCATCTTGTGTTCTGCTCCCCACACTGTTCTGTTGTAATTCTTCTTAGGAGAAACTCATTTAAAATTTTACTTGATGATATTTCCTGAGGTACTGGTATATGTATTTTTATTTCCACTTTGCCTTTTTTTCAAATGAAAATTAATTCAGTGACTTCTGGTTGGTAGGCGCAGTGATCCCGGGAACCTGTAGGGCAAGAGTTTTTGTTATCCGGAAACCCATATATTATATATAATATCCATACATAGGAAGAAGTCTTTTCCTCAAAAGGCGTGGTTCAACTAACTTTATATTAAATTTTAGTCTGTTATAGAATGGCTAGTATGACTTAGACATCGATATTCTGAGACATTTTGCCCTTGTTTTTCATTTTTATTTTTTTGTGGATTTCAATGATGTAGCTTTTTTTTCAGCAGTTCTCCAGTTTGATATTTAAGCAGCTATCTGGTTGCTAGGATCTTATTTACCTTAGCAACCAAGCAGGGGTTTGAATGAGAGACTGGAATATGAACAGGAGGGGGACTTGGAGAAAGATAAAGAAATAAAATGTTACAATAGTAGTAACATTGTAAGTGCACAGATCAATAGTTCATTGGCTACCAGGATCAGTGACACCATTTAAAAGCTGGAAAGGTGTAGAAGAGGAAGGAAAATAGTTAAAAAAATGTATTAAAATTTTTTTTTTTTTTTTAAATCAAGGTATAGACAGAATTTTTAGTTCACACATAATTCAATTTATAAATGTTTGGTATATTAAAGCCAGTAGCTCCACAATCTCATGATAGATTGTGTATATACTATAAAATCCAGTTACCCTTAACTTCTTAACTTTCATCTTTTGCTTTACAGCTGCAAGAGCAAAAGGAGCTGATACACAAATCTCATACATTTCTCGACCTCCTGAAAACAAGGAATATTCGCATAATAACATTTCTATCCATTTTGCTTTGGTACGTAAACAATGGTGATCCTCCGGTTCACAGACATTAGGGCAGTGGTCAGTTATCCTAGAAGTTTGGTCTTTTCTTTGGATTTACATTTTTTTCCTTCCTGTCCGCAATGTTTTTTTTAACAAATAGGTGCATTTATGAAAGATCAATATGTCCATTTGCCTGAATGTGTTTTGACTCCTTTAAATACTCAAACACATTCAGTTCTTCTGAAGGTATAAATGGTCAGCAAAGCTCTGCAGCAGCACTGAATGAACACTTATACCTTTTTTCAAGCATTACATATTGGCATCATCAAAAAGAGAATAATCGTTCTCAAATCTGTCCCATACTATTTTTCAAAACTATACATGTGTAGTGACTGTTCAGTTGCCTTATTTCATAATCCATTATCCGGAAAACCCGTTATCCAGAAAGCGCCGAATTGCAGGAAGGCTGTCTCCCATAGACTCCATTTTATCCAAATAATCCAAATTTTTAAAAATGATTTCCTTATTCTCTGTAATAATAAAACAGTACTTTGTACTTAATCCAAGCTAAGATATAATTAATCCTTATTAGAGGCAAAACCAGCCTATTGGGTTTATTTCATGTTCACATGATTTTCAAGTAGACTTAAGGTATGAAGATCTGTTATCCGGGAACACCCAGGTATTTTTTGTCTCTTTCTAATCTTAGGGCAATGTACTTGCTGCCCACGACAGATCGATATTTCCTCTTAGAGACGGTTTGTCAAAAACTCTGTTTGACATTACCCTTTGGAACATTATAGGCATAATAATTTGGTTAATAATTAATAGGTAAAAGTATACTGTAATCATGTGCTTTTGTTAGTTGTCTTATCCTCACCACTTTCTTGTGTAAATAGATCATTAGGCTGCAGAGTAGTAGTGAGATTGAGTTAAAGGGGCCAATAAAACCTGCAGGCCGACCAAGCTGTCACTTTATTGGCCTTTGATGGGCCTGCCCGACTGATATCTGGCTCATTGATTTGGTCCTTGCACCCAATAGCCTGCATTCACAGTGCTGCGATGCGGTAGTTTTGCCCCAGGCCAAGCAATTGGATCGGCTCAATGTAGTCTACCTCAAGGTGGTCATGTCGGAGCAAGATAACCAAACAAGCGGATCTTGACATGTAGGGCCAGCTTAAAGGGGAACTATTGTGAAAATGTAATATAAGCGTCATCTCACTGAAATAAGACCCTTTCTAAATACAATCAATTAAAAATTCTGTACTGTGTAAGAAATAATCAAGTTTCTCTTCAGTATCTCACTCTCCACAACCTGTCACTATTCATGCTTTCTTCATGCTGAGGTCTGGGTCAGATTTTGATTGACCGGTAAGTCTAATACATTTTTTAGGGGGGCTCCCTTTCTTAGAAGAATAACTCAAATAACCAACTCCAGCACAAACAAAAGGTAACAAAATAACACTGACTCTGGCATCTGGTTATTTTTAAAGAGTGAGTACCTAGGTTAAGGGTGCAACCCCCCCCCCAAAGGATATATTAGACCTAATTGTCAATCAAAAACTGACTCCACTTACTGCGTGAAGACAGAATGAAGAGAGACAGGTTGCTCAGAGGTAGAGAGGAAATAGTAACTTGATTTCATAAATGGTACAAAATATCTAATTGATGATATTTAGAAAGTTTCTTATTTCAGCAAGACGAAGCGTATATTAAATTTTCATTTTTGCAATGGATCCCCTTTAAGAATCACAGCACTGGGGATAACTGTGGGCTTTCTCATGTGCCCTAGGAAAAATGCAAATTTTTTTTTTTTTATACTACTTCCTCTCGTTAAAATACAAACACTTGAATACCTAAAGTTAGTGCTTTTTGAAATTCAGGCAGATTTGAAAGGTCTTTATATGGTGTGCAGTATATGGTATTGCCTATATCCAGAAGCGTGTCAAAAGCGAGAAAAAAAGTTTGTAGCCTTAAGGTGAGCGAAGCTTTGGCCAAATTGCCAGCATGTACCCATGATGCAGATTTTTTTTCTTTTTGCAGGATGATCATTTCAGTGGGATATTTTGGTTTGTCTCTAAACACTCCCAATTTACATGGTGATCCTTATGTCAACTGCTTCCTGTCAGCCATCATTGAAGTTCCTGCATATGTAATTGCGTGGTTGCTCCTACGAAGTTTCCCTCGACGATACTCAACTGCAAGCACGTTGGTTTTGGGAGGAGCGGTTTTACTGTTTATACAGCTAGTGCCTCAAGGTCTTTCTTAATTTTTAATTTTTTAATTTTATTTGAATGAATTTTATATGCTAGCTCAATAAAAGAAAAGACAATCTACTAGTCAGAGGGAACATTTATGACCTGTAAAGATTACACCTCTGCAGATGCAGAGATGTATGTTTTTCAATTTTGAACGCGTGCATCTTATGCTATTACTCTTTTAAGACCCCAGTTACAGACTTTATCCCCCATATGTAATAAAAGGCACAACATTTACCCAGGGGCAGTAACCCATAGCAACAATAAGATGTTATCTTTTAAACAGGTGACTGGTAAATTATTCCGGCTGACTGGTTGCTATGGGTTACTGCTCCTGGGCAAACTAAGTGTCTTTTATTACATAACCCCTATGTGTATTTTTTCACCTTATGGTGCATCTATTCACACAGCAACACTTTTACACTTATCATTTTTTTTATATCAACAAATATCCTATAATGTATATTGGAGAGGTTTATTCTGTAAATAACATTTGAACTCTGTTTTAATATCCTTTATAACAGCATTATAATATAATTTATCATTAATCAATCATCATTATAATAATTATTTATAATATAATTTTAACTCATATTTAATATATTCAGATTCATTTATTATTCCTTTGCTTTTGAAAATATTTGTTGGCAGGGAACCTGTAATAATGTTCTTTTTCTTTGCAGAGCTTGGGGTTCTATCCATTGTTCTAGTCATGCTGGGGAAGTTTGGTATCACTTCAGCTTTCTCCATGGTTTATGTGTACACTGCCGAACTGTACCCCACTGTTGTACGAAATATGGGTGTGGGAGCCAGTTCAATGGCATCCAGAATGGGGAGCATCCTGTCCCCTTACTTTGTTTACCTTGGTAAGCAATATATAAATAACTGTTAAAGCCCTGAATTAATAACTTAAGTATTCATACACATGGCTGTTGCATATGTTTAGTATATTATTTTTTTCTGCATTCATGTTCCCTCCTACTGTGGAGACCCATACAGCAGATTAAATAACTCTTACATTGCCATGCAGTGAAATGCATACAAATCTAGCCATAGCTTAAACTGATATAAAAATTTGCTGTTTGTAAAAAGCCTAAGCATCAAGGAACAGTTCAGTATAAAAATAAAAACTGAGTAAATACATAGTATGTGCAAAATAAAAAAATGTCTATCTTAACTTTTGAGTTAGTCAACGCCTTGAAGTGGGGGTCAAATGGGACACAACTGTTCAGTGAGTTTGCAATTGATCCTCAGCATTCAGCTCACGATTCAAAAGCAACAGTTGCGGCCCCCCTCAAGTCACTGATTGGTTACTGCCTGGTAACCAATCATTGAAAAGCAAGAGAGCTGTGAAGCAGGAAGTAGTGTTCTGGCTATTATGTTAGACATCCAGTCACTCAAGCCTTTATACATTACATTTTTGGCTAACGAACTATATTAGAAACATTTTTTTATTTTGCACAGCCTATCTATTTACCCACTGAACTGTTCCTTTAAGACAGCTAATTATTAGATGATAGCATGACCTTCATTGGGCACTGGTGGTGAGATTCCATATATAGCTGCCTTTGTTAATTTAGTATATTGCATATCGCCCTAACTGTACCGTATATGCAAAAGTAGTTAGAAATTGCATTATGCAATGTAATAATGGATATTAGTTTATCTTATTGAAAAAGACCTGTTTGAAGGTGGCATAGTTTTTGTCTGTTTGAACATAGGTGCATATTGCCTCTTTAGTCTATGGTCAGATGAGGCGGTTTCTTGGCCTGTAGATAAACACAAGCCAAAAAACAGCCTGCGATCATGCCGTTGGCCTGGGTGCAGACACATGGAGTGAATTTTAGTGCAGAAACTCTAGAGAATGGCTTTTTTTTATCATTCCGACAAAATCCACTTTGTGTGTCTGCACCCAGGCTGATGCCATGCACTAGACTAGAAGATCCCTCCCGTTGCAGGCAGCATGGCACTTGTGGGGGCCGTTTAAAGAAACTGCAGTGCGGGCTTTATTGATTTGAATGATTTTGAAGAGACTGGAATATGAATAGCGAAAGCCTGAATAAAAAGATAAGGAATAAAAACAACAATAAATTTGTTGCCTTACAGAGCATTTCTTTTTAAATGGAGTCAGTGACCCTCATTTGGAAGCTGGAATGAATCGGTTAAAAAAACTATAGAAAAATAAATAATGAAAACCTATTGCTTAGAATTGACCATTCTATAACATACTAAAAGATGACGTAATGGTGAAGCACTTGTTTAATTGTATGCATAGTACATAATGGAGACAAGCCATAATGTATGCGTTATTTTCTAAACCGTTCTGGTTACTACTTTTTTTTTTCCAGGTGCCTACGACCGATATCTGCCTTTCATCCTAATGGGAAGTCTTACAGTGCTTATAGGGATGTTTACTTTATGTCTCCCAGAAAGCCACGGCATGCCTTTACCAGATACCATTGAGGAAATGCTCAAAGTTAAAGGGTATGTTAACCTTTCATTGTTTGTATTGTGGAAATCACAGAAAAATACACTGCCTTGCAAAAATGTTCACCCCCTTGGCTTTTTACCTATTTTGTTACATTCCAACCTGTAATTGAAATGTTTCCTAATCTTATTTTATGTGCTGGGTCTGCACAAAATAGTTGGTGAAATGAGAAAAATATTTCTAAAAAAAATAAAAATAAACTGGAAATAGGCATGTGCATATGTATTCACCCCCTTTGCCATGAAGCCCGTAAAAACTCCTGGTGCAACCAATTACCTTCAAAAGTCACATAATTAGTGAAATGAAGTCCACTGTGTGCAATCTAAGTGTCACGTGATCTGACGGTATAAACACACCTTTTCTGACATGTTACCACCACAAACCTGCCAAGAGATGGCCGACCCACCAAAACTCACAGCCCGGGCAAGGAGGGCATTAATCAGAAAGGCAGCACAGAGAACAAAGGTAACCCTTAAGGAGTTGCAGAGACTGTAGTATCTGTCCATAGGACCACAATAAGCTGTACACTCCATCGAGCTGGGCTTTATGGAAGAATGGCCAGAAAAAAAACATTACTTAAAGTTAAAAATAAGAAGGCATTTTGGGTTTGCCAAAAGGCATGTGGGCGACTCCCCGAATGTATGGAGGAAGGTGCTCTGGTAAGATGAGATTAAAATTTAACTTTCTCTTGCCTAATTGGGGGACACAGGCACCGTGGGGATGAAGATCCTGCAGCTGGAGATGGACACTAACATGTTAAACTTGACTCCTCCTCCTGCTCTGGGCTTCATCCCCTGCCTCCTCCTACAATCTCCAGTTTCGTTTAGTGTCCTCAGAAGGAAAAGACACAACTTTTAGTGGCTGGAGCATATGATCACAACTTCAGGTTAAGATCATGCCACACAAACAGGGGCCACTGATCCTTTCAAGAGCCCTTCCAGCTGATCCTACTCTGCCCTATAGCCTTCCCGCTCTACGGAGGTCTGCAGGCTCGCTCCTCTCTCCCTGCGCTGCTTCCCGCTCCTCGGAGGACTGCAGCAGCGCCATACATCCCACCAGGCGTGGTTCACCTATGCATATATCTATATATGTGGGGATTCATCTGCACATATATAGCTATTTGTGTAGTACTGGGAGAAGTTACATATGCAGGGCAAAAGAAGCTGGCACATTGGTGAGTACTACCACCTTCAAACTACACCCTCTCTCTCTCCCTCTCACATAGGCCTTCTCTCCCTGACTTCTGCACCGTTCCTTGCCTGTCGCTGTTCTCCGCGCCTTTTTCGGCATCCTGCGCCATACTTGCGTTCCACGCTGGAACGCACTTCCGCCTCTCGCGCAACCTTCGCGCTCACTCTTGGCGCCAACACGGGACCTACTCTTCCTGCACGGATCCCCTGCGCTTCTGACTGTGCGCATACTGCCTCACTACTGGAGCCTGGACCTAGCGATCCATGCCACATATTCCCTTCAGCACACAGGGAACCCCGCAACTACACAGGGAGAACTACACGCTTCAGCAGCACAGGCAAGTCTCCCTCTTTTCACACCTTCTGCATGATATTTTTTCAGGTTCTTACCCTTCACTCTGTCCCTTTTCTGTATCTACAGAATACAAGGAGCATTCTTCTGCCATCTACCCTACTCTTAGGCCGGAATCCCCTGCCTCCTTCACAATAAATAAATAAATAAAACTCATATTCTCCCTACCCTTGTACCCTAACATATACAAGGAGGGAAGCATCATGGCAGACAAATTAGAGGAAGCCAGGACATCCAAGTCCTCCGCTCACCCTCGCCCTGCTACTCAAATATCCTTCCTGGCCTGCGCAAATTGTAAAGCCAAATTTCACTCGGCCTCGGCTGATTCCGTGTGTATGGCCTGCAGACCTTCAGATCCCTCGCCAACTCCCACGGCTAGCACATCTGAGTCTGATTTAATTAGGGCACTCTCCCTCTCACTTGCAGGCATCCAAAACCTGGCCCGCATACCCGAGACATTAGACAAGGTACTCGAGCACTTATCCCAACCTGCTAGGCCTGCTGAGCCCCCAGTCTCAAAACGCCCAGCACGTTCACCTCCTAGTTCCCCAAGGGAACCGTATTCTCCCTCCGATGAGGAAGGCCAAGTCACAGAGGATGGTTCTGATCAAGAGCACTCAGATCCAGATATTGACACACCTCGAACCCAAAAAGAGGTTGAAGGTCTTATTCAGGCTGTGCTTTCTACCCTTAACATTGAAGAATCCGTCTCTACGGTCGAACCTGCAAAAAACATATTCAAGAGACAAAAGAAAAGTTCTTGCGTTTTCCCAGCTTACGAACAACTTGATGACTTAATTAAAGCACAATGGAAGCACCCTGATCACAGGGTACAGATTTCTAGGCGATTCTCCCAAACATATCCCTTTCCGCCTGAGTGCACGGATCTGTGGGCGTCACCCCCAGCGGTTGACCCTCCGCTTTCCAGGAATACCACTATCCCGGTGGCAGACGCAGCAGCATTCAAGGATCCCATTGACAAACGTCTTGAAGGATTCTGCAAGTCCTCCTTCACAGCGTCCGGTTCGGCATTTAGACCGATTTTCGCAATTGCCTGGGTTGCAAAGGCCATGGAGGTCTGGATCGAACAAGTAGCACAACTGATCGGGTCCGAGGATCCAACTACCGACAATCTCTTGTCACAGATAGCTGACGCTACCAACTATGTTGGGGACGCTGCAATCGATGCAGCAAAAATGGTAGCACGAGCCTCAGCACAGTCGGTGGCGGCTCGTAGGTTTCTCTGGTTAAAGACTTGGTCAGCTGACTTAACCTCCAAACGTTCTCTAGTCAGCCTCCCCTTCCAAGGGAAACTCCTCTTCGGTTCCGAGCTTGACAAAATAATCTCACAGGCAACGGGCGGCAAAAGCACCCTACTTCCTCAAGCCAGAGCTAAGAGACCACCCTTCAAGAGACGACCCTTTTTTCGTCCCTTTCGGCAAGGCCAAAGTTCAAAGGCACAGAACGACAAACCCAACACCACCTTCCGCTCACGCTACCCAGCCAAACAGAAGTCCAATTGGTCCTCCAAACCAGCTCCGCCCAAGCCTTCCCATGACAAGTCCAACTCAGCATGAAGGCGTGTCCACCCCCGAAAGGGTCCCCTTGGGAGGCCGCCTTCAATCCTTTCGGGAGGTGTGGGATCAAAGAATCCAGGACCGCTGGGTCCTTCGCGTAGTGTCTCAAGGACTACTGATAGACTTTACTCAATCCCCGCCACACAGATTTTTCGTGTCCAGACTACCCAGACATCCTCACAACAGAACTTTGTTCCAGGACCTAGTCACGGCAGGAACCATTCAACCTGTCCCTCAATCAGAAAGGGGAAAGGGATATTACTCAAACCTTTTCATGGTCCCCAAAAAGGACGGCTCCCTGAGACCAGTTTTAGACCTAAAAGATCTCAATCCCTTTGTGAAAAGGTGCCACTTCAAAATGGAATCAATCCAGTCCGTTTTGGCGTCCATGGAAGACGGGGAGTTTATGACGGTCATAGATATCAAAGAGGCCTACCTACACATCCCCATTCACCCTGCCCACTACCGGTTCCTCAGATTCTTCGTCAACGGTCACCACTGGCAGTTTGTGGCTCTACCATTTGGACTGTCCTCTGCCCCCCGCACCTTCACCAAGGTGATGGCAGCAGCACTAGAGGAACTCAGACTTCAGGGAATTCCTGTCATCCCCTATCTGGACGATTTACTCGTGAATGGACAGTCCAAAACGACAGCCCTTCACCATACCCTTGTGACCCTAACAACTTTGACAGACCTCGGGTGGATGATCAATTTCAACAAGTCACACCTCATCCCGTCTCAGACTATAGAATACTTAGGTCTGATTTTGGATTCCACCAGCGGGAGAGCATTTCTTCCTCCAGACAAGACCCATACACTACAGAGCAGGATCCTGAACCTCAAGTGTTCCCACAAGATCTCTCTCAGGATGGCCATGCAAACCCTCGGTACGATGGTGGCATCCTTTCCAGCAATCCCTTATGCTCAATTCCACACCAGACCTCTGCAACAGGCAATTCTGTCACACCAACGCAAAGATCGACACGATCTAGACCGCCTGATAACCCTTCCAACCCGAGTGCTACACTCTCTCGACTGGTGGATACAGCCACACCGAACAACAGGGGGGAGACCGTTCCCACCCCTACATTGGACGGTCCTCACGACAGACGCCAGCTTACGGGGATGGGGAGGTGTCTTGGACCAGACCACAGTCCAAGGGCTCTGGGATCAGGAGGAGAGCTCCCTCCCCATCAATCTCCTGGAACTGAGGGCGATTCGCTACTCACTACACAGATTAACACACCTTCTCCAGGGCCGAGCAATTCGGATCCAATCCGACAATGTCACCGCGGTGGCTTACATAAATCACCAAGGCGGCACCAGAAGCCCCGCAGCGCTACAGGAAGCAAACGAAATCCTTCAGTGGGCAGAGAACAACGTTCCGGCGCTCTCTGCGGTACACATACCAGGGGTAGACAACTGGATAGCGGACTACCTCAGCAGGGAAACGCTAGACCAGGGAGAGTGGAGTCTGCATCACGAGGTTTTTCAACTAATGGTGGAACGATGGGGGCTCCCAGACGTCGATCTGATGGCTTCAAGAAGCAACCGCAAGGTTCCTCGGTTTGTTTCAAGAAGCCTAGACCCGTTAGCACATGCAGTGGACGCTCTGGTGATCCCCCTAAGGTTGTCTCCGAATTCCACCTCAATCAGGATATAGTTGTACCCTCGTTGTGTCCGGACCCCAAAAATCCTGGAGAGATGAAACTGCACAACTTGGACGTCGTTCGAGCTATTCAACACTACCTGAGAGCTACCAAGGAGGTACGAAAGTCTGATTCTCTCTTCATCATTCCGGATGGCCCCAAACGCGGGTCCAAAGCGGCTAAGACCACGGTAGCAAAGTGGATTAGAACTACCATCACTAGAGCCTATGCAGTTGGAGGACTCCCGCCTCCACTCAAGGTGAAAGCACACTCTAGTCGCTCCCTTAGCACTTCGTGGGCTGTTCGACACCAAGCATCGGCGGAACAAGTTTGTAGAGCGGCCACCTGGGCGTCCCTTCACACCTTCACACGTTTCTACAGGCTACACACACGGGCCTCTGCCGACGCCGTCTTTGGGAGGAAGGTGTTACAGGCTGTGATCAGTTAAACACCTTATAGCTGTCAGTGTCCCACCCTCATGGGTTGCTTTGGGACATCCCCACGGTGCCTGTGTCCCCCAATTAGGCAAGAGAAAGAGAGATTTTTGTACTTACCGTTAAATCTTTTTCTCTTGTCCTATATTGGGGGACACAGGCTTTCCCTCCCTGTCTGACACTGATTTTTCTGGTTTAATTGTTGATTCTCCGAGTTGGGAGAAATTTTCTAAGTTTTATACGTTTTAAGAGGGTTGAGACTGAGGGTTGAGACTCTTCCTTTTTATGGGTTTTTGCTGCTCCTTCTTCGGTCGAAACTGGAGATTGTAGGAGGAGGCAGGGGATGAAGCCCAGAGCAGGAGGAGGAGTCAAGTTTAACATGTTAGTGTCCATCTCCAGCTGCAGGATCTTCATCCCCACGGTGCCTGTGTCCCCCAATATAGGACAAGAGAAAAAGATTTAACGGTAAGTACAAAAATCTCTCTTTTTGGCCACCAAGAAAAGGAGGTTCACCTTCCAGCAGGACAATGACCGGAAGCATACTGCTAAAGCAACACTTAAGTGGTTTAAGGGGAAACATTTAAATGTGCTAGAAAGTCCAGACCTCAATCCAATTGAGAATCTGTGGTCAGACTTGAAGGTTTCTGTTCACAAGTGAAAACCATCCAACATGAATGAGCTGGAGCAGTTTTGCCTTGAGGAATGGGCAAAAATTCTTAGTGGCAAGCGACTTGCAGCTGTAGTTGCCGCTAAACGTGGCTCTACAATGTACTGACTTTAGGTGGGGTGAACAGTTATGCAGAAGAAGATTTCTGTTATTTTTTCCTATTTGTTGTTTGCTTCACAATAGTAGGCATGTTCTGTACAAGAAATGGTGCAAACTCTCAAACAATCCATTTTTAATACCAGGTTGTGAGGCAACAAAACATGAAAAATGCCAAGGGGGGGGGGCGAAGACTTTTGCAAGGCACTGTACATACTCTATGGCCTAAAGCTGATATATGTTAAGTGGGCATTTATGCAGAAATGAAAAGCTGCAATCTAATAGTGTCAGAAATGTTTGTTCTGGTTACTGACCAGAGCAACTAGTGGTAAAACAAAGCAATATAATAGTACAAAGTGCCACGTAGAATGTTCAGTGGGAATATTCAGTACATGTTGTAGTTGCATTCTGATCAATTCATATTTATTCTATTTGTTTCCAGGTTTAGCTACAAAGCAGGAAAACGACTTAAAAGAGAGAAGAATGGAAAACCCAATGTCTTGTCAAACACGGCATTGTAAGGCAGTGGTTTCAGTCCATGTAGAAAGGTAATGTTAAAAAGTGCAGAAATGGGCTTCAGCCTGCCACTAATAAGGACTGAGACAAGTCAATGTAAAGAGTCTCTATTGGGAGAAGGGAACAGTATGCAGTGGACTTATTTGTATCACACTCCATTGTATACTTACGTCCAATTCCATAGGGGTTGTTCAGGGTTCGGGGCAGGATTTGCCCATCCTGGTACTAAACAGAGTGGAGCAATAATACCACAATAAAATGAAATCTGGTTAATATCCAGATAGTCCATTGTTCTGCAGGGTGGAATCAGCCGAATGGAGAGCAAGCCTTTGTGTACTGTAATGCAGCATGGACACAGGATAAAGCTGCATAGACGGGAAATACTGTATTTCCATTAACCACGTGTAAGGAAAACATTCTAGATTCTATTTTAAAGGTTGTTTTTGTTCACACATTTTTAATGTCAAAACTGAGTCAAAGGCACTGATGACAATCTGACAATGAAGAACCACTAACTGTCACTTATGTGCTTGTTACTGCACTGAGTCCACTCACACTCATAATTTATCTTCTATCACGAGTTCCCATCCTGAGACTGAGGCATTCCCTGCCCCCTGAGATACAGGTCATATTCTGTATTCACACCAAAGGCTTTGTCTACAGCCTTTGTACGAATACGGAGGTTTCCTGTCCGCAAACTCATTGCATTGGCAATGATCTAATCTAAACACCGTCCCAGTAAGTTCGCTGCTTTTATGAATTTTACTTCTTCTGTCACTGATTTTTGCAATTTATTATGCACTATTTTGTAGGCAGCTGCTGCTTATTAACATTTATATATTTGTTTTTATAAAAGCCTTAAAAAAAAAACCAAACCAAAAAAAACTATTTTAGTGCCACTGATAATTCCATCACTGTGCGTGCATGTAGTGTGTGTAATGTGTGTGTGTGTGTGTGTGTGTGTGGCAGTGATTCTAGGTTAGTGTGTAAGTGAAATATACAGTTCAAATATTACAAGCTAAATTAGATGCCAAATCACGGTTTAGTATACCCAGCACGTTTCTCTACTCTCCTGCTCTTATTGTTCTCCTTTTCTCTCACTTACTATAACTTCTACAGCAAGGAAGGACATTCTGATTGGTCACCTTGTGTGAGTATTGAATAAATCTAGAACGGGAAAGAGAGAAAGAGTGGGACAGGGGCATAAAATATTCTAAATGTTAAAGAACTATTGAAATAAACTAGCAATTTCTACAGAATTCAGAATACCAAAAATGGAATTATAGGGTAAAAAGATTAATATAAACACAGACATAAATCCGATTCTCACAGCTGCACAACATAAACATAAAGAATTAAAAATGATTCCATACATTAAAAAAGAAAACACTAAAAAATTAGTAACCAACTGCAAACTGTCATAGAAACCAAGATTTCTATTTGCACTGAATTAGATGATGTTTACTATGATTAAGCAACTTTCTCTTTAAATCTTAATGCATTACTGACATGCTGTACATTTTGTACATGACCCAAATCTGCAGTTCTGTGTGCACTACAAAGGGACATATCTGCTACCGGTATGGGATTTGTTATCCAGAAAGCTCCAAATTACAGAAATGGAGTCTCCAATAGACTCAATTTTATCCAAATAATATGTATATGTGTATACATACATACATATATACAGGTATGGGATCTTTTACCCGGAAACCAATTATCCAGAAAGCTCTGAATTACAGAATGGCTGTCTCCCATAGACTCCATTGTATCCGAATAATCCACATTTTTAAACATTTCCTATTTCTCTGTAATAATAAAACAGTACCTTGTACTTGATCCAAACTAAGATTTAATTAATCCTTATTGGAAGCAAAACCAGCCTATTGGGTTTTTTAATGTTTACTTGACTTTCTAGTAGCCTTAAAGGGATTCTGTCATGATTTTTATGATGTAGTGTTTATTTTTAAATTGCACTGTTTACACAGCAAATAATTTACTCTACAATATAAAATGTCATTCCTGAACCAGGAAGTGTTTTTTTTTTTTTTCCCCAAGTTTTAATATTGGTGTATAGGCAGCCATCTCAGGTCATTTTGCCTGGTCATGTGCTTTCAGAAAGAGCCAGCACTTTAGGATGGAACTGTTTTCTGGCAGGCTGCTGTTTCTCCTACTCAATGTAACTGGATGTGTCGCAGTGGGACCTGAATTGTACTATTGAGTTCTGATCTTAGATCTACCAGGCAGCTGTTATCCTGTGTTAGGGAGCTGCTATCTGGTTACCTTCCCATTGTTCTGTTAGGGTGCTGGGGGGAAAGGGAGGGGGATGATATCACTCTAACTTGCAGTACAGCAGTAAAGAGTGACTGAATTTTATCAGAGCACATGACTGGGGCAGCTGGGAAACTGACAATATGTCTAGCCCCATGTCAGATTTCAAAATTAAATGTTCTTTTGAGAAATGGGTTTCAGTGCAGAATTCTGCTGGTGCAGCAATATTAACTGATGTGTTTTGAAAAAAACATTTTTTCCCATGACAGTATCCCTTTAAGCTATTAAGATCCAAATTACAGGAAGATCTGCTATCCAGAATACCCCAGGTCCAGAGAATTCTGGATAACAGGTCTCATACCTGTATAGGTAGATGCTGAACCTATTTTTTTATGAAATAGTAAAATGTGCAACTGTTTGTAATATGTTACAGCAAATATTATTAGAAAAAGACCTTAAAGCCAGTATTTGTTACTTACACACCAGCCATTTTGACCATCCCATTAATGACAACCTGATTTGCGTATTTTGTTCATCTTTTTCCCAGTGGGAATCAGAAAGGTCCCAAAAAAAATGTATTTATACTGACTAATGAAACTGATCTGGGCACAACTCTTCCCCTGCAATCCAAATGCCCACCCAAAAGCAACTTTCTGTACTTCTCTGCAGCCCGACACCTTATAGCTTTGTAACTGAATGTTTTGTTGTTGTTTGTTGTTGTTCAGGAGCTTTATTATGAAAATGAAATGTTTTTGTTTGTGACTGAAACGAATGTGTAATGTTTAAAAGAAAAATAACTGCAAAAGCTATGTAAAGTTTTTCTGCTTGCCCACCTATGTACTGTATATTCATGGATTCCTTGGTGCACACGGGCCAGATTAAAGTAGCAGTTCAGTGTGACAATAAAAACTGGGTAAATAGATAGGCTGTGCAAAATAAAAAATGTTTCTAATATAGTTCGTTAGCCAAAAATGTAATGTATAAAGGCTGGAGTGACTGGATGTCCAACATAATAGCCAGAACATTACTTCCTGCTTTTCAGCTCTCTAACTCTGAGTTAGTCAGTTACTTGAAGGGGATGGGACGTAACGGTTCAGTGAGTTTGCAATTGATCTTCAGCTCAGATTCAAAAGCAACAGATATGACCCATGCGCCCCCCCCTCAAGTCTTTGATTGGTTACTGCCTGGTAACCAGGGTAACCAGTCAGTGTAAACCAAGAGAGCTGAACAGCAGGAAGTAGTGTTCTGGCTATTATGTTATACATCAAATCACTCCAGCCTTTATACATTACATTTTTGGCAAAGTAACTATATTAGAAACATTTTTTTATTTTACACAGCCTATTTACCCAGTTATTATTTTTACACTGAATAATTCCTTTAAAGCTGAATGTCAGGGTTCACTCAGGGCTCAATTCAAAACTGGATGGGGGGATCTTTTTATTCATTTTTTTATAGAGACCTGAAGGCTGCCCTAGGCATGTGGCCAGGGCCGGATTTACATAGCGGACGCCCCTAGGCCCACTGCCATTTGTCGCCCCTGTCCCCTCCCCTTTATTCGTGCCAATTTTCATGGAGATTGTATCTCCTGTGCATTCCCAGTGTTTTTGAACCAATGTGGGTGTGGTTGGGCAGCATGCCGCCCCCCCTAAAATCCTGCAGCCCTAGGCCCGGGCCTAAGTGGCCTTCCCACAAATCCGGGCCTGCATGTGGCCCTTATAGAAAATCTTTCCATGAGCCTGTCTCTTGTTTTGATAGCAATGAGATAATAATAAATTACAGTTGCACCAATTCTTGTTCATATTAGCAGAACGATTACAAGTGTTCCTTCATCCTCCCATGGAGCTCAGATATAATGGTATGGCTTCCTATCTCCCCTTATCTCATGATGTAAAAGCTATTTGTGACATCATAGTAATGTCTGACAAATTTAATGGGGATGAAGAAGGGCACGGGTTACATGAAAGGCAATCAGAAAAAGGCCTTTATCTCACAGCTTATTTAGCGATCTGGGCATTGCACTCTCTCAGGTATAAATGAAACTCTTATTTGAATGATAGTGTTCCCTTTAAGTCTCAGGGACAGATGATAATTGTGTGTTAAATTGTTATAATTCTTTCCCATAGATTGCTTCAGTAGAGTTCTTTCCACACTGTGATTGACACGGTTTAATTCTTCTTCGTTGTTTGCGGATCCTCGCCTTTTTTTCTACCTGCAGTATAAATTAGCACAACAATGCAAACTGAATGTCTTTATATTTGTATCTCTGCTGGAGCAATTCCTGTGATTAACTCTTTGTTATAATACCAATAAATGTTGAAACTTTCAGAACTTGCTGTCCTGTTGAATTTTTTTTTGCAGCATGTGCGTAGATTCTACCCCAGCATTGCCCTGGATACGATCAGAAGAACATATTGATGCTTTAACATCGCATTAAAGGATAAGTAAACCTTTAAAACAAGTGAATGTAAAATTGATGAGACTGCTATTCTAAGCCCTTTTGTCATTTACATTCATTATTTCTTTTCTTTTTACTCCAAGATATTAAGGGGTACATGTGCTGTTAATATGAATGAATTCTGTTACAACCTGCTGGTCATTTTCTGACCACCAAGTAGTCAAAGAAGTTGTCAGGAGAAAGTAAGAGGCTGCTCTGAAGTTCTTCTGCTTAGAAAAGATTTGAGAATGTTTCCTAATTTTTTTTTCCTAAGCAGAAGAACATCAGAACAGCCTCTTTCTTTCTCCTGAAAACTTCCTTGACTACTTGGTGGTCAGACTTGTTGGAAACTGACCAGCAGGTGGTGCTGTTGTAACAGAATTCATTCATATTAACAGCACATGTATCCTTTAATATCTCGGAATAAAAAGAAACTAAATAATGAATGTAAAGTGCTTAGAATAGCACTTTTTTAACATTCGCTTATGTTAAAGGTTTACTTATCCTTTAACTCGTGCACTAAAACAAAATAGGCTAATTGGATCTTATCCATCTTCCTGCCTGCTTCTATTTAACACTTTCATGCCTGAGAGTATAAAGACAGCACCTAACATTCTAAGGCACCCAGGCTTCCATCACCTTTAGCTTTCCATTCTTCATCATAAGAATAAGCAACCAGTTTAGGGTTTCTGTAACTGGCTCCCTCCCAACCCACATTAAAGTGATTCAAGCAAACATTATTGTATTTCTATCTTGCCCATTGAGTTTTCTGACGAGAGGGCAAATTCTTGATTTTTGCAGAAAGTAAACATTTGCACGGATGGCTTCTCCTGCGCTATTCTCTAATGAGCATTATTAACTTTCCAATTCAGCAATTCCTGTGTCCAACATTGGGCTTTGCTAGAGTTTAACACCCAGCAGCTAATAATTGACTTTCTTTTTCATTCTGCAACCTTTGTGTTTTAATATAAGACTTCTGGTAAAGAGCTACATATACCTTGCAGGGTCCATATTAATAAATAATGGTATGTAAAACACAGCCATATACTGACTCACTCTGGACTTCTTATATCAAAAAGTCTTGCTTTATTGGTCAACGGAACAACAACAGAAGGGCTTCTTCCTCAGGACAAAAGCACCTCACAAATGTGCTAGCAAACATTTTATAGTTCAACAAATCCAAAGGAACCTCTTCTATTGGGTTGGTCCCAACTAATTGCACAACATATGCCTCTCCATGTTTAAAGTCTTACACACGGGCCATTTTTGCCTGCGCTCCCCTGAGTTGAGATTTATTCCGTTCAGCCACTGGGGAGCGAAGGAGTAGACACAGTCAATTATTTTGAACGGGGCTGTACTCACACAGATGCATGTAAGCATAAAACGCATGTTGCATTTCACCTGCATTTGGCGCATACCTGCATATGTGTGAGTACAGCCCCCTTCAAAATAATTGACTGCGTCTACTCCTGCGCTCCCCTGCGACTGAACGGAAGAAAGTGCAACGCAGGGGAGCGCAGGCAAAAACGGCCGTGTGTAAGAGCCCTTAAAAAACATGTATCAAAGCATATACCTTATGACACTTAAAGGGGGTGGTTCACCTTTAAGTTAATTTTTAGTATGTTCTAAAATGGCCTAAGCAACTTTTCAATTGGCCTTCATTTTTTGTTTTTGAATTATTTGCCTTCTGACTCTTTGAAATGTAGGTCACTGACCCTGTCTAACAAACAAATGCTCTGTAAGGCTACACATGTATTGTTATTGCTACTTTATATTACCCATCTTTCTATTCAGGCTTCTCCTATTCATATTCTGGTCTCTTATTCAAATCAATGCATGGTTACTATGGGAATTTTGACCCTAATAATTTTTGCTAAAATTGCAAAAAGATTCTAAATAAAAAAGCTAAATAACTCAACAACCACAAGTAATAAAAAAATGAAAACCAATTGCAAATTGTCTCAGTCCCACCCTCTACATCATACTAATTGTTAAATCAATGGTGATCATCCCCTTTAAAAAGCATTTAAAGGAAAAAGTAAGTATTTAACCCTTTTGGCTGAACTGTGTCCAGTCTCACAATCCAATATGATTCACAACACAATCATTTCCCAGCTCTATCACCTCCTCAGTTAGGCTGCTTTACCTGTGCAATTACCATGGCTCTCAGCAAGCTGAGCTACTGGATTTACATCCCCTTTAAGTTCTCCCTTCACAAACCTCTCACGCTGTCTTAATATGGGATGTGTGTAGAGAATCTTCTTTTTAAAGGACATAACTGGTTTTCCTATGTATAATAAAGAATATGGACACTTTAATAAATAAGCACAAAAGTCTGGATACCTGCAGGTCTTTGATCTTAAAAAATTCACCTGTATAAGGGCTCTTACTCATGAGCGTTTTTACCTGCGCTCCCCTGCGTTCCGTTTTTCGGCGTTCAGCCGCAGGGGAACGCAGGAATAGACGCATTTAATTTTTTCAAATGGGGCTGTACTCACACAGGCGCACGTAGGCGCCAAACGCAGGTTGAGACGCAACATGCTGCATTTTTCCTGCGTTCGGCGCCTACATGCGCCTGTGTGAGTACAGCCCCATTTGAAAAAATGAAATGCTTCTATTCCTGCGCTCCCCTGCGGCTGAACGCTGAAAAACGGAGCGCAGGTAAAAACGCTCATGAGTAAGAGCCCTAAGGATGTGCAAACCTATCCCCTTCAATTCAGGAATTGCACAATTACAACAGCAATAGCATCTTGGCTGTACGTTACTCAAACTTGAGACACAGTATTTATCCACTGGATCTGCTGATATTAACATATCCCTTAGGGCAGAGACCCGCTCAAATTTGGGGAGATTTGTCGCCCGGCGACAAATTTCCTCTTCTTCGGCGTGACTAATTTCCCTGAACTGCCTTCCTGCCGGCTAGAATGAAAACCGCCAGTGGGATGGCAATCGGATCGCTTTGTTTTCTGAAATTACCCTAAATTTCCTTTGCGAGGCAACTTCGGGCGACTTCAGAAAACTAAACGCTTCGAGTGCCATCCCGCCGGTGATTTAGATTGCCAGGCAACTAAATCTCCCCGAATTTCCACCTGTGTCTCTGCCCTGATCTGGTCTGAATTGCACTTGGCTAATTAACTGAAAGGAGTGCTGGGCTGGCCAATCTACAAAGTTAAATAATAATGATAAGTTTTGGGCTGAGCTCTGTAGCATGGCTTTTGCTGTTGATCATTTATAAACAAGTGCCAAATTTGCTTGTAAACTGTAACCCATGGCAACTAATCGTAAGATTGCTTTCAGTGCTTAACTTGCAACTGGCTAAATAAAAGCTAATCTCTGCTATTTTTATAATTACTGCCCAGGAGCACATTTGCCCAGAGTTTATAAATGAGCCATGCCGATGGCATTCCCTGTTTGCTGAAAGAATACGTGCAATTTTTAACGTGGCGCCTGGGTACAAATGTACACAAGCCCTCACTGAAGCCAATTGGAAGGTTTCCGAAGCATTCCCAAACTTAACATGCAAATCACAAAAAGAGTGTGGACGGCAGCTAATCTTCCAAAAAAAAATAAATAAAAGAGATAGTATTATTTGTTCATCTTAAAAATATCAGGAATTGGATTATAGAGGGAGCTATGGGGCTGGATAATGTAACCCTTCTTGGAAGTGAGAAAATTGAGCACCTGTGCAATTGTAGATATGGGTTCACCACCCCACACTTGTGCCCATAGAAATACATTGTCACTCTGTTTTTGTTTTAGGGATAGCCACGCTTTTTTTTTTCCTTTTAAAATTCCACTCTTCCTGGCCTTCATTCATCTACACTGGCCATTACAACGTTCCACTGCTGTTGAAGAAAAACGACATTGTTGGTTATACAAGAAAGTGACCTTTAATCCATGCTAAGGCTAATGGTGCACAATGTATCACTGCCATCTAGTGGACAATAGCAGAATTCAACTTGCCCCTAATAACCTTTCATTGCGTTTTTAGGTTAAGGGCTCTTACAGACAAACATTTTTACCTTCACTTCCCTGCGTTCCAGTTTCATGCGTTCAGCCGCAGGGGAGCGCAGGAGTAGACGCACTGAATTCTTTTCAATGGGGCTGTACTCACACAGACGCATGTAAGCGTTGAACGAAGGTAAAATGCAACATGCTGCGTCCCAACCTGTGAGTACAGCCCCATTGAAAAGAATTCAGTGCGTCTACTCCTGTGCTCCCCTGCGGCTGAACGCATGAATCCGTAACGCAGGGGAGCGCAGGTAAAAACGCTCGTCTGTAAGAGCCCTAAAGGGGTGGTTCACCTTTCAGTTAACTTTTAGTTTGTTAAAGAATGGCTAATTATAAGCAACTTTTCAATTGGTCTTCATTATTTATTTGTTTTTGTTTTTTAATTATTTACATTTTTCTTCTGACTCTGACTTTCCAGCTTTCAAATGGGGGTCACTGACCCCATCTAAAAAACAAATGCTCTGTAAGGCTTCGAATGTATTATTATTGCTACTTTTTATCACTAATCTTTCTATTCAGTGACTCTCTTATTCATATTGCAGTCACTTATTTAAATCAATACATGGTTCCTAGGGTAATTTGGCCCATAGCAACCAGATTGCTAAAATTAAAAACCTTTGAGCTGCTGAATAAAAAGCGACATAACTCAAAACCCACAAATAATAAAAAAATGAAAACCAATTGCAAATTGTCTCAGAATATCACTCTCTACATCATACTTAAAGTTAACTCAAAGGTGAACGACCCCTTTAACGTTACACCTTTTTGCCATTTCCAGCCAAAAATAATGGAATCTGATATTTGCTGCACACAAGGCGTGTATTTCAGCCTGGACACACTTATTTGTGTATTTTCTGAAAACTCCTCCAATCAAATCCACACAGATTTTTTTTCCTTATAAATACATTTTCCAGAAAATTTCCTGGGCAGGAAATTTTCAGCATGAAAACACCGACTTTTTTGCATTTTCAGCATGAAAAAGATTTTTGCTGAAAACCATGAAATCTTCGGATTACTGCACGAAAGCCAGCGCAGATCAAGATATCTTTGGGACTTCTCCCATTGACTTATATGCAACCTCAGCAGATCTGAGGTGCCGGATTTTTGGATTCTGACTTTTTCCATCCTTGGGTATAATAAATTATGAAAAATTCAAGTTTTTTTTCCAATAAAAATTCTGATTTTATAGTAAAAAACCACAAATTTTTCGGGTTTTTGGCAATCTGACGTTAATAAATAACCCCCATAGACTTGTCCTTACAACCATGTAGTGGCTGAAAAGCTGCAGTGGTGACATCATGTTTAAGGTAATTGTTTCTACTGTCTCACCTTTGTGCAGTAGATATTATTCTATAAGGGGCCGTAATTCCTCGGACAATGGACAAGATTTCAGTCCATGGCCCAGTAGAGCTCTGTGCCCCTAGAAATACCCCAGGCAGCTCAAAATAATAACAGTAGGCATTAACCCAACCTCTATTTACTGCACACAATGTAAGGTGGCCATACATGGGCCTATAAAAGCTGCTGACCAGATCAGATAATCCCAATATTGCCCACCCAAGGTGTGGATCAGATCGAAAGGAGTGAATCTTTAGGTGTATGACCAGCTTTATTCTAGGAAGACAGGTTGCTTTTGGTTGATGACTTTGACCCTTCCTGGAGAATATCCGGCAGACACCCATACATGTAAACAGGGTTATTATGAGTCTCTGCTTAAAGCAGTAAGTATAAATATTGATGGTATTTTTAGTAGTACCATTTTTGACCTTGTGTAAGACAAAACTCAGTAAAGGAAAACCTTTAGTAATAGTCAGGCAATTTATTCATACAGAATACAACATAACAGTTTTGTCTGGGTAAGCTGTTGGAGTAACACACAGAATGTCACCCAAGGTTTTACCAAAGACACACCTCTTGGTCCAAGCGTTATATAGCTTTCAGAAGGCATTTACAGTAAATGTGACAAGGGGTACAGGGAAGAGGAGACTTACTGGCATATATATTTATAGATTCCTGTAAGATGTGCAGTTTTGCAACATAAGAGATTTCTGGTTCCAACTGTCCACAGCCTTGTAAACGTCTGTTGGCTAAACATAGCCATTGTGGTACAGCCAGTAATTGAGCAGCACTTCTGCAAAAAGGCATAAGAGACATGCTGACACTATGCCAACACTGGAATCTAAGTAACAGAGTGGAGATCATTTATTCGTATGGCCTAGTATAAGTTATATGAGTGACCACTGTCCACAGTAGACCATTAGCCCTTATAGTCCATCCTGCCTTGGACCTTATAGCGTTATGACGTCATAGAGGGCAGGGGTAACAAATATCAACCCTCTGACACTAGCCATTCGTCCGTCATAGGAATTAGACTGTTCCAGATATATTTTATATAAACAATATGGCATGTGTAAATTAGGAATCTGTAATATTTTCTATTTGCTCACATATATAATATATATAAACTCTTTTGCGTGTTATCTTCTGCATGGTCACAGCTCTAAAATCCCCAGAAGGTGGCAGCATAGTCCTACATACAATGAAACAGAAAGCCAGAAAAAATGAGTATAAATAGCAGTATGGAGTTATATTATTCTTTTGCATCCCTAGCCAAACCCATGCCTATTTCTCTAATGTTTTCCCCTGAATTATCTTCTTTGTATTCCGCTTCCCTCCAGGCTCAACTTTAAACTTGCACATCTCTAGTTTTTCATAGTTAAAGGTCTACGTTAGTAATGTACCTAAAGATCTACAGACTCGGGTATGAAATCTGCACAGGCCCCCCTCATGGGTACCAGTAGGTTCATCCACATCCCCATCCTGAGAGTGAAGTGGTTCCCATGGTAGTCCCATCACTGGTCTACTAGGGCTTTTTAGTTAAGGGACATGTTAACCTCTCTCCCCCCCTCTCTGGCTCACAGTTACCCAGCCATGGGAACTTTTTCTTTTGTAAATTTCTCTTGTAGTATAAAACCCTGTGTGTTTATGGGACAGAGAATTATTCTCATACAAGTCTGACGGTTTCATCAGGGCAAGGTTCTGGCCTTCTAGTTAAGGAAATGTGCTAGAAGTTTGCACAAGTACAAGTCCCACACAAAGTGCCCTGTGTTTTCATGCCCTGGATTAAATTACTGCTGGGACATCACCAAGTGTGATATTAAATTTAGAGACAAATTGGCAACCGGGCTAGCCAGAAAAAAAAAGGTTGGTATTAACATTTTTTAATACCAGCAATTTAATCCAGTCCTGTTTTTCGACTGCCAAATTATGACTCCAAGTCATACTGGCAATCTTTGGATTCTGGCAAGTGCAAGAGGGGCTGCCGTTAGATGCCATAGCCAGTGACTTTTTATTGTGCCAATGTGCCACCACCTTACAATCCTTCCATTCACCAGGTTTCTGGTTTTCCTGGGGCTTGGTGGCTATTTAGCCTGTGCAGCAGGAATTAGCACAGCATAGGTTTATTTATCACCTGTTTACTTAAGCTATTTGTGCAAGTGTTCTCACTATTTAGTTATCGGCCCACATGGGGGTGTCCACATACACCACTATAACTACACAAAATATCAAAATGGGACTTATCCCCATAGGCCCAAATTATACAGAATTGTCACATAACCATGTTGTAATTTAAGATAAAATGCAATTTTTATTAACTACCATGCCACATACTTGTTAAAACCACTTAAAACATAGAAATGGCGCTGCGCTGGGTGTAGGGATCCCTGTACCCTAAATAACCAATTTCTGAGGAGCTCCTATATATAACTATTATGGATATTCACTTATGTGATGTGGCTAAACAGCCAAAATTCCACTCCAATATGTAAATGTAGGTACTTCAACTCCAATTGGTCACAGGGAAAGGAGATAAGCCATATATAATCCACACCATCCAAATCAATTACAATGTTTCACCACAGTATGTTACAACTTGCTCGTTGCTGATAAGCAGTTCCCATACGTCGGGTGTGGTGAGGGTCAATGCTCCATGTATTGGGAGCGGAGTAGATCGGGGAGAGGTTTCAGGATGGCTCTACTTGTGGCCGAATTAGCCGTGTAGTGCTGTATGATTTCAGTGGTGATGGCCGCCCGCCGTTACCAGCGGTCGCAGTGCGGCCACGGCCCAAGGTGATGCAAATTGTGACAGTCACCTTGCGTGTCAGCCCAATAAGTCCTGCCAATCCCAGCCTCTTATTGCCCAAGTAGATTTATACAGACCGTTGTAATCGCGTCTGCACCGTGCGTAACTCAACGCTCCCTTGTAAGTGTGCTTTGCTGGAGAGCCCTGCGGCGCCTTCCAAGTCCCCGGTCGGGAGAGGGATCCCGTCTTACTCAGCTAGCAGCGCGAAACCCCGACAGCTGTTTCGCCACCAAACGTGGCTTTGTCAAGAGGCGGAGAGCCGGACGTGACGTCGTTTTATGCTTGTCGTCACATGACCAGAGTGAATTATCTTCCATGTCATTACTTTGTTGCAAGTCCCAAAGAACCCGGCTTGTCAGGCAGAGTTACAAATGTTCCTTTCACTTTCTGCCATAATATTTCTTGTATCCTTTAGAATATGTCCTAGATAAAATGTATCTTATGGACACTTCAATCAATAGGACGAATAGTTTGTTCACAATAAACATCCTCAAAATCACTCTGTTACATCTAGACTACGTATATGGCATGGTTCAATAAAATTGAAAAGTGTATCAGATTTTCTTCTTATATTCATAATGATATGCATATATAATCTATCAAGTTATATGAACTTGGATCTATTTTAAATGTATTAGAATAATCAACACACAACGAAAACAGCAAAAAAATAGCAAAAAATAGCATTTTGATATTTTGTGTAGTTATTTATCACCTTTCTTCATAGCACAAGTGTTATGTAAACAGAGAACTCTGCAACACGACAGACCATTTTTTCTTAAAATTTCCAGTAATTTTTTCTTGGAAACACAAAAATATCTAGCGGGCCAGACATTACTTTCACATGTGGCTTCCTTCTCCTTCCCATTAATGCCTATTTACTTTGCATAAACGATTGTTTATGGAACGTTCCTGTTTTATGTAATTAATTGGAAGTCGTTCTAGTTGGCAGCATGTTACATTCTTTGCTATCATAAGTGACTATTACCTTTCCTCAAACAGGCTGCCATTTCCGTGGGGAAAGCTAGTATGGTCTTGTTAGGGCTTCTAATGATTTTCTGCTAAACTAATCCAGAAAATCCTTAGTGGAAAGAATAATTAGGAAAATATAATGATTTATGGAGCCTTTGACGACATGAAGGGTAAACAAGACAAAGGAGAGAGAGTATAATTATTACCCAGCCTTTGGCTTGTGTGAGACTTCCCAATGTAAATCTGCCTAAAGCCTTTAACTTTTCCTAGTACTAATGAGCAGAAATAAGCAAAGCTACTTCCAGGGTCAGACTGGGCCAGGGGGAAAAAACCTGGTGGGCCCCCGGGTCTAGTGGGCCCCGTCGGCACAGATCCGTACACTGCTTTGCTTCCTGCCATGCGACGGGGGAGGGAGTTGCCGGACTCGGAGCCCTGAGGCAGCAGCCCTGGGTGACCGGAGGGGGGCCCAGAGGCAGAAGCCCAGACGGGCGCTGGGCCCTCCAGTCCGACCCTGGCTACTACTATATTCTATAGCTCTGATATAATGTATTGCTTCAAAGAGGTCAATGAATCAGTCCCCAGAGTTTACCATATAATTTTCCTATCATACACGCAAATTTTTCAAGACTTCAGTTTTCAAGACTCACTGAGGTCTGGCATGGTGCTGAGAGAATGGTGAGAATGGCTAATGTGGTGCATCTATTCCAAAATGGATCCCATTCTCAGCCTCAAAACTATAGACTGGTTAGTCTGACGTCAGTGCTAGGGAAGATTTTTGAAGGAATATTAAGGGATAAGTTACTGGACTTCATTGCAAATCATAATACTATGCATTTGTGCAAACATGGTTTTATGCGTAATAGATCTTGCCAGACTACTTTTATGAGAAGGTGAAGAGACCTCACCTTTGGGATGGCAGTGGATGTTATCTACTTAGACTTTGCTAAAACATTTGATATAGTACAACACAGAAGTTCAGTAAAATTAAGGAATGTTGGCCTGGAACATAGTATTTGTACCTGGATAGAAAACTGGCTGAAGGATAGATTACAAAGAGTGGTGGTAAATTGAATTGGAGTACCACAGAGTCCTTGGTCCGTCGCTTTTCAACTTGCTTATTAATGACTTGGAGGTGGGCATTGAAAGTACCATTTGTATTTCTATTGATGATACTAAATTATTCAGAACTATAAGTTCCATGCAGGATTATGCCACTTTGCAGAATGATTTGACTAAATGGGAAAACTGGGCAGAAAACTGGAAAATGAGGTTCAATGTTGATAAATATAAGCTTATGCACTTTGGCAAAAATAATATAAATGCAAGTTATACACTAAATGGCAGTGTGTTGGGGGGTTTCCTTAATTGAGAAGGATCTGGGGATATTTGTAGATAACAAGTTCTATAATTCCAGGCAGTGTCATTCTGTGGCAAATATTAAGTATATCATAAGTATTGTCTTGCATAAAAAAGGGCATTAACTCAAGGAATGAAAACATAATTATGCCTCTTTATAGGTCCCTGGTGAGGCCTCATCTCCAGTCCTTAAGAGGGATATAAATGAGCTGGAGAGAGTGCAGAGACTAAGTGCAACTAAATTGGTTAGAAGGCTTAATTTATGAGGGTAGACTGTCAAGGTTTGGGTTGTTTTCTTTGAAAAAAAGGCGCTTGCGAGGGGACATGATTACACTTTACAAGTACATTAGAGGACATTATAGACAAATAGCAGGGGACCTTTTTACCCATAAAGTGGATCACCGTACCAGAGGCCACCCCTTTAGACTAGAAGAAAAGAACTTTTATTTGAAGCAACGTAGAGGGTTCTTCGCAGTCAGGACAGTGAGGTTGTGGAATGCACTGCCGGGTGATGTTGTGATGGCTAATTCTGTTAATGCCTTTAAGAATGGCTTGGATTATTTCTTGGATAGACATAATATCCAAGGCTATAGTGATATTAAAATCTACAATCGGTGTATATAGCTTATGTGAATGTATGAAGAGGTTGGTGTGAGTATTTATGGACACTGGGTTTCATTTGTAGGGGCTGAACATGGGCTTGGTCTTTTTTCAACCCAATTTAAGTCTGTAACTATGTAGATTAAAATGAAATTGTAGCCACACAGAACAACAGTTTCTTTTGGCTGCCGGAGCCATTAACCCCCAAGCTGGAAAGATGCTGAATAAATATAGAGCACTCTATAATAGACTAAAAGTTAACATAAAGGTGAACAAACCCTTGTGTTATGGTCCAGTCCAGATTTTACCAGTTTCCAGATGGACTGCACCAGAAATCTAGCACCTGAATACTATTTGAGCTAACCAGGCAGATTAACTGGTGCTTTAACATTAGTCTGCTATGTGGGTCCTGCCTTTGGATTGCCTGTCAGTTATATTTGCCATCCTGCCCTCACCTTACTTCTACTCAGCCTTTAGACCTGGCCCACTTCTGGCTTCCTGATGACTTGAATGGACTCTGAAATTGACTTTGCAGCTCCAGAAAACCTATGGGCAAAAAAATGTCAGAATGTACCTGTCTCTTTATCAGAGAAACCTGGAACTTATTGATCCAGTCACAGTTCCAAATTTTCTTGGAATATTATACAGCCCTAATAACTGTACCTGCACCTTCTCCTCCAAGCTCCAGCTTTTCCCAGTTACCTGCAGAAACGCCTGTTTATCCAACAATATCCGGTCTCTCTACCAGGGGTTATTCTTCAGTCTCCAGCCCCTTTGCCTTCCAGTTACCTGCACAGAACAATACTAATCACCATTTAAAAGGTATAGTACATTGCTTTTCTTCAGTAATACATACCTGCCCCTTGGTGGCAATATGGTTTTGTTGTTCTTTTGCAAATAGTTTTCTATTCTTTCTGTTGAGTGCAGAAGGCACTGAACCATCTAATTATGAACAAAAACAACGCAGATTGGAAAGAACAATGTTAAGTAGGCAAAGCCAGGGAATAATGGAGTTTACAATGATGGCAGGCAGCCAATCAGACAAGCATATTCTCTGGCTAGATTTGGAGTTCTTCACTCGGGTTAAGAACATAAAAACAACACTGTTATTGGTTTGCAGGCAGCAAATTGCAGCTAAAAACATCAACTGAAATCCAGTGTGTAAGGCTTGTGACATTTCAACATAAGGGATGATTATCTGCCTGGATATTATGCAATTCAAACACATGTATGAATACCACAATTCCACCAACTGGCATGCAGCTCATTGTACAGGTATGGGACCTGTTATTCAGAATGCTTGGGACCTGGAGTTTTCCGGATAATGGATTTTCTGTAATTTGGATGTTTATACCTTAAGTCTACTAGAAAATCATGTAAACATTAGAAAAAAAAACAATAGGCTGGTTTTTCTTCCAATAAGGATTAA
Organism: Xenopus laevis; assembly: GCF_017654675.1. Classification (NCBI taxonomy): domain Eukaryota; kingdom Metazoa; phylum Chordata; class Amphibia; order Anura; family Pipidae; genus Xenopus; species Xenopus laevis. The sequence continues at coordinate 43,920,259 of NC_054375.1, forward strand.
TTATATCTTAGCTGGGTCAAGTAAAATGTACTGTTTTATTATTACAGAGAAAAAGGAAACCATTTCTTTAGAATGTGGATTACTTGGATAAAATGGAGTCTATGGGAGACAGCCTTTCCGTATTTCTGAATAATGGGGTTCTGGATAATGGATCTAATACCTGTATCAAATGAAAATGATCCTGATCCTATTATGGCTTGGCAGTAGGACGGTCATCTGGTCTAGGCAATGACTTTCAGCTATTGGAGCATGAACAGTCAGTCCTGCTGTACTACAGATGGGATTTAGTAAATGAACATTACAATCATGAACTTGGACTTTCATTTACTCCCGCTGGTGCTAAAGTATTCAAGTTGGCTATCCATTCACATTCTTTTTATCAAAGTGACTGATCAGTGTCACCACCCCGAATGTTAAAGTTCACCTTCCAACACTTTTTTCAGTTCAGTTGGTTTCAGATAGTTCACAATTATTTTCAATTTTTTTTATGTATGTGACTGTTTTTTCAGTATTAAAGTGTAAAGTGTAATTTTTCACCTTCTAACGCAGCTCTGGGAAGGGGGGGTCGCCGACCCCATAAACTGAAATTGATACATTTAGTTGATACATTTCTTATCTTTGTCCCTGCTGAGCAGAATCTCTGGGTTTCATTACAGGCAGCTGTTAGAATTGATACAATAGTTACATAGTTACATAGTTAAATTGGGTTGAAAAAAGACAAAGTCCATCAAGTTCAACCCCTCCAAATGAAAACCCAGCATCCATACACACACCTCTCCCTACTTTTAATTAAAATTCTATATACCCATACCTATACTAACTATAGAGCTTAGTATCACAATAGCCTTTGATATTATGTCTGTCCAAAAAATCATCCAAGCCATTCTTAAAGGCATTAACTGAATCAGCATCACAACATCACCCGGCAGTGCATTCCACAACCTCACTGTCCTGACTGTGAAGAACCCCCTACGTTGCTTCAAATGAAAGTTCTTTTCTTCTAGTCTGAAGGGGTGGCCTCTGGTACGGTGATCCTCTTTATGGGTAAAAAGGTCCCCTGCTATTTGTCTATAATGTCCTCTAATGTACTTGTAAAGTGTAATCATGTCCCCTCGCAAGCGCCTTTTTTCCAGAGAAAACAACCCCAACCTTGACAGTCTCCCCTCATAATTTAAGTCTTCCGTCCCTCTAAGTTGCTAATACTCCAGAGATGCTGCTGAGAAATGGATCAACTAATGTAGCAAATTGTAACAGTTCAGATTCTGCACATGAATTACTGAGCTGCCAGACTCATATGATCTTATATGAGTGGAATGGGGTGTGTTTTTTCCTTTTGTGGGTTTAAATAGCAGTGACAATGCACCTGTGTTTAGTGCTTGATATTGCAAAACATGGGTTGGGTGTTTGTTTTAATTATCTTTCTTCGAGGAGCATGCGGGGCTGTGGGGATGTAGCTGAATAATCAGTTTTATGCTGAAATGGAACCAGCAGTGCCACACTCCCCTCTGTATTTTCAGCTATCAGTCTGCACGGGTGTCTTTCTTAAAAGCAGGAGGGTGGGTATTAGCATTTAGTGATGGGCGAGTTTATTCGCCAGGTGCGAATTCGTGGCGAATTTGCGCGATTCGCTGCCAGCGAATAAATAAGCGAAACGCCCGCGAAAATTCGCTGGCGTCAAAAAAAACGGGTGCCAGCGTTAAAAACAAGACGCCGGCCCCTTCGCGAATTTTTCACCGTTTTGCAAATTTTGCGGGAAATTTGCGAATTTTTCGGCGAAGCGAAATTACGCAAATTCGCCGATCACTATAAGCATAATTTTCCATCAACATTACCAAACCGGATGACACACATACACATGCTGGAATGAGGGGCATTTATGCAGGATGATACAACTGCCTTTTTTTTTTCTTTTTCCTACAATAAATCTCAAGTCATTTCGCAACATATGCACTCAAGTCATTCAGTAACGGACTCAGTTCACTGGCTGACCAGTTCCCAGGTTATACATAATTTCCCTAGGGACTTGGCTTCTGTTTCGATACTCAGGGAATAAAAGTTGCATACCACTTGATCTCTATACGTTGTAGTGATGGGGAGGTGCAAAATAGGCTTTCTTTTGGGTAACTTATACTTGAACTACTTCTGTTTATAAAGTGTTATTGTGGTTTGCAAACTTTACCAAATTACCAACATCATTCCAATTGGTCCCTGCCTCGGTGGAGCTTACAATCTAAAGTCCCTATATCATATAGCAATCAGTTTTAGGAGGAGCCAATGACCCAGCCTGTGTTTTTTTGGAGTGTGGAAGGAAAACATTGGTCCCCCTGTGCTGTGAGGCAGCAATAGCTTTTACTACCTGATGCTAATCTGGTGCAAGTGCTGCTGTTATAAGGGGGTTGAAATTTTACCAGTTCAATGAGATTCCCATTACTACTTGCAACAGCTGCTTCCCTTTCAGCCAGTTCTATTCATTACTGCTATTCCACCTTGTAAATAGGACCTGCCATTTCTAGGGATAAAACTCTGCAAACTGAATAAAGGGTGGAAGCAAGGAATGGAAATTGGGATGAGGCTCAAACTGAATAAAGGGTGGAAGCAAGGAATGGAAATTGGGATGAGGCTCAAACTTTGCTTCTTATTCATGCAGGTCAACACTCCATTACACTGCGTTTCCTCTGCCAGTATCCCCTTGCACTGGGGCTAATGTAATAATAGCTGCACAGTTTCCATTTGACCTGTTTAACCAAAGCAACAGGTAGAATAAATAGTCACCTGTTTAAAAGCAAAATTTGGTTGCTATGATTTACTAGACTTCACACAAGCTTTGGGCCTGACACTGCACTGCACAAAGTCTATTTGCTCACTCCACTCTTGCCTCTATGTTAAATGTTCACCTTTGCTGCCTTTGTGCTCAGTAAGGGAAAATAAATGTTTGTTTCCTTTTGACTCTTTGTAAAGGGGTTGTTAAACAGTGAATTGAATTTTAGGAGGATGCTATTCTGAGACAAGTTGCAGTTGGCTTTTATTTGTGGTTTTTGAGTTATTTCGCTTTTTATTCAGCAGCTCTCCAGTTTGCAATTTCTGCAGTCTGGTTGCTAGGGTCCAAATTTCCCTGGCTACCATGCTCTGATCTGAATACGAGACTGGAAAATAAACTGGAGAGGGTCTAAATAGAAAGATGAGTAATAAGAAGTAGCAATAACAATAATTGTGTAGCCTTACAGAGCATTTGTTTTTTAGATGGGGGTCAGTGAAAGTCTTACAGAGCATTTGTTTTTTAGATGGGGGTCAGTGAAAGCTGGAAAGAGTCAGAAGAAGAAGGCAAATCATTTAAAGGAGAATTCAACCCTAACATTAAAAAAACCTTTACCCCTCTACCCTACATAGACCCCCCTCCCTCCCCCCCCCAGCCTATTACCCCAGGCAAATGCCCCAAACGATATAATAATCCCTCGGTGCAGATTCAGACATCGAAGTTCACGGGCGCCATCTTCAGCCGCTTCGGTAATCTTCAGAATGAGACCGGTGCTTTGGCAATTTTGGATTTGAGTTTTGTTGCATGCGCAGTTGTTGCAAGATGGAAAATTGCAAATGCGCCGCCACGCTTGTCTCTTTCAGAATATTTCCGAACAGAAGAAGATGGCACCCGTGAATTCCGATGGCTGAATCTGCATTGAGGGGTCTATGTAGGGAAGAGGGGTAGGGGTTTTTTAACGTTAGGGTTGAATTCTCCTTTAAAATCTATAAAAAAAAATGAAGACCACTGAAAAGTTGCTTAGAGTCATTCTATAACATACTATAAGTTATCTTTAAGCATTTAACCAATGCAGTGAGAGGGTGCAGTTATCTTTCCTATTCCATCAAGCGTGTGAGATTTGCTCCAGCTAACGCTCCTATGTCACATTTCCTGCTCCAGATAAAGAGCAAGACCCACATGGGGCATTAAACATGTCACATTCTGAAAGGATGAATATTTGTGCCGTCAGACTATCTATTCATTGAATATGAATGGAGCCATCATTTATCTGGGGGCAGACAAAGCTTCTACACAGAAGGTAGGATCACGAGCGTAAGAGATGCGTGAATGGCACAAGATCACTGCTAATGGGTCTGGGTTGCTAAAGGCTTTTCATAGTAATGTGTATAATCGGCAATGGCAAACAGAACAACAGGGAATGTTATATATTGACATAAATCTAAAGTTTAAGTGGAGGGCAACTCTTTAAAGAGCCAGCGGTGGGAAGAATTGTCTGGCAATGTATCCCAAGCCACTGTGTATTATGTACAATGTATCCCAAGCCACTGTGTATTATGTACCATGTATCCCAAGATACTGTGTATAATGTACAATGTATCCCAAGCCACTGTGTATTATGTACCATGTATCCCAAGCCACTGTGTATTATGTACAATGTATCCCAAGCCACTGTGTATTATGTACAATGTATCCCAAGCCACTGTGTATTATGTACCATGTATCCCAAGATACTGTGTATTATGTACCATGTATCCCAAGCCACTGTGTATTATGTACCATGTATGCCAAGCAACTGTGTATTATGTACCATGTATCCCAAGCCACTGTGTATTATGTACAATGTATACCAAGATACTGTGTATTATGTACAATGTATCCCAGGCCACTGTGTATTATGTACAATGTATCTCAAGCTACTGTGTATTATGTACAATGTATCTCAAGCTACTGTGTATTATGTACAATGTATCCCAAGCTACTGATGTACACTGTATCCCAAGCCACTGTGTATTATGTACAATGTATCCCAAGCCACTGTGTATTATGTACCATGTATCCCAAGCCACTGTGTATTATGTACAATGTATCCCAAGCCACTGTGTATTATGTACAATGTATCCCAAGCCACTGTGTATTATGTACCATGTATCCCAAGATACTGTGTATTATGTACCATGTATCCCAAGCCACTGTGTATTATGTACCATGTATCCCAAGCCACTGTGTATTATGTACAATGTATACCAAGATACTGTGTATTATGTACAATGTATCCCAGGCCACTGTGTATTATGTACAATGTATCTCAAGCTACTGTGTATTATGTACAATGTATCTCAAGCTACTGTGTATTATGTACAATGTATCCCAAGCTACTGATGTACACTGTATCCCAAGCCACTGTGTATTATGTACAATGTATCTCAAGCTACTGTGTATTATGTACAATGTATCCCAAGCTACTGATGTACACTGTATCCCAAGCCACTGTGTATTATGTACAATGTATCCCAAGCCACTGTGTATTATGTACAATGTATCCCAAGCCACTGTGTATTATGTACAATGTATCCCAAGCCACTGTGTATTATGTACCATGTATCCCAAGATACTGTGTATTATGTACAATGTATCCCAAGCCACTGTGTATTATGTACCATGTATGCCAAGCAACTGTGTATTATGTACCATGTATCCCAAGCCACTGTGTATTATGTACAATGTATACCAAGATACTGTGTATTATGTACAATGTATCCCAGGCCACTGTGTATTATGTACAATGTATCTCAAGCTACTGTGTATTATGTACAATGTATCTCAAGCTACTGTGTATTATGTACAATGTATCCCAAGCTACTGATGTACACTGTATCCCAAGCCACTGTGTATTATGTACAATGTATCCCAAGCCACTGTGTATTATGTACCATGTATCCCAAGATACTGTGTATAATGTACAATGTATCCCAAGCCACTGTGTATTATGTACCATGTATCCCAAGCCACTGTGTATTATGTACAATGTATCCCAAGCCACTGTGTATTATGTACAATGTATCCCAAGCCACTGTGTATTATGTACCATGTATCCCAAGATACTGTGTATTATGTACCATGTATCCCAAGCCACTGTGTATTATGTACCATGTATCCCAAGCCACTGTGTATTATGTACAATGTATACCAAGATACTGTGTATTATGTACAATGTATCCCAGGCCACTGTGTATTATGTACAATGTATCTCAAGCTACTGTGTATTATGTACAATGTATCTCAAGCTACTGTGTATTATGTACAATGTATCCCAAGCTACTGATGTACACTGTATCCCAAGCCACTGTGTATTATGTACAATGTATCTCAAGCTACTGTGTATTATGTACAATGTATCCCAAGCTACTGATGTACACTGTATCCCAAGCCACTGTGTATTATGTACAATGTATCCCAAGCCACTGTGTATTATGTACAATGTATCCCAAGCCACTGTGTATTATGTACAATGTATCCCAAGCCACTGTGTATTATGTACCATGTATCCCAAGATACTGTGTATAATGTACAATGTATCCCAAGCCACTGTGTATTATGTACCATGTATCCCAAGCCACTGTGTATTATGTACAATGTATCCCAAGCCACTGTGTATTATGTACCATGTATCCCAAGATACTGTGTATTATGTACCATGTATGCCAAGCCACTGTGTATTATGTACCATGTATCCCAAGCCACTGTGTATTATGTACAATGTATACCAAGATACTGTGTATTATGTACAATGTATCCCAGGCCACTGTGTATTATGTACAATGTATCTCAAGCTACTGTGTATTATGTACAATGTATCCCAAGCTACTGATGTACACTGTATCCCAAGCCACTGTGTATTATGTACAATGTATCTCAAGCTACTGTGTATTATGTACAATGTATCTCAAGATACTGTGTATTATGTACAATGTATCCCAGGCCACTGTGTATTATGTACAATGTATCTCAAGCTACTGTGTATTATGTACAATGTATCCCAAGCCACTGTGTATTATGTACAATGTATCTCAAGCTACTGTGTATTATGTTCAATGTATCCCAAGCTACTGATGTACAATGTATCCCAAGCCACTGTGTATTATGTACAATGTATCCCAGGCCACTGTGTATTATGTACAATGTATCCCAAGCCACTGTGTATTATGTACAAAAGCTGATTTAGGTTTGGCCCAGAGATTGAAATGATCCTTTCACATTGTCTCTCCATGTAACCTCTGTATTTGCAGACTGGTTTCTTAAGCAGAGCTTCATACACACTTCTGCTGAGCGAGGAGCACCTTCAATTGGGAAAACCGAATACGAATTAAATCCGTATACAACTCAATTCTTACTATTGCTGCCATATTGGTGAGGAAGGTTAGCAGTGGTTATAAAGAATTCACTACATTTATCATTTATAACTATAATTATTTCCCTTTTTTTGCTTTGATCTCTCTTGCTTCTTGAGGGCCTTTCTGTCTCATGTGGGAGATTCAGCCTTGCATAAGATTCCATTGCTCTCTCCTCAGTTGGCTGTATCTTTCTGCATCCCCTGTCTTAACCCTCAAGATGTAGTAGTATTATTATAACTTTTCAGAAGTTCCATGAATATCTATGGAAACAAATAAGGGTTCACCCTGCATCTTAACATAATTAACCATTAAAGGAGAAAGTACTAATTTCCCCCAAATCTCATCTGAACTGGTCCTCAGTCTGGCTACCCTGGGAGTGGGGAGGGCAGCTGGTAACTACTGCCTTAACTGATATGATAATCTGTATGGAGAAACCATAGAAACTTCTAAAACAGCTCTTGATAACAAGTGGAGGATAGTGAGTTTGGCATTGCTGGCTGTGTTACCTGATTAGTTGTTATGTTGTCCCTCACGTTGTCTATTGGCAATTCTATTTACAAAATGCAGTTACAAAATGCAGTTAACAGAGCTCCCTCTTATAAATCTGTTTTTCAAAAGAGCAAACAGATTTATTTTTTATATTTAATGGTGAAATCTAACATGGGACTAGACATGCTGTTAGTTTCCCAGGTGCCTTCAGTCATGTGACTTGTGCTCTGATAATCTTCAGTAACTCTTTACTGCTGCGCTGCAAGTTGGAGTGATATCACCACCCTCCCTTTACCCCAGCAGCCTATCAAAAGAAAAATAGAAAGGTAACCATATAACCTGAAACCTGAATTGCTAAAAATACGTCCCCACCTAGTGATAGATATGAGAACAGCACCCAGTAGTAAAACACTCAAGCCCAACTGTGACTCCTACAGTTACATTGAGTAGGAGAAACAGTGGCTTATCTGAAAGCAGTTCCAATGTGAAGTGCTTTCTCTTTCTTAAAGCACATGACCAGTCACCTAAGATGGCTGCCTACACATCAATATTACAACTATAAAAAATACATTTATTGGTCCAAGAATAAGATTTTATATGGTAGAATTTATTTTGTGCAATTTACACAATGTAATTTAGTGATAACAACTATACCATGAAAATCATGAGAGAATCCCTTTAAAGATGCACATTTTACCAATGTAGTGCAAAGTCTAAGAACATGGAGGGGAAGTTAAAAACTTCATACAAAGAACAAGGAGGGATGGAGAGAAAGAGAGACCACTGGCTGTAGAATTGATGGTAAATTCTTCCCTTCCACAGATACAGAGATGATCTTTTCATTGGCTTTTCTTTGTATCCTATACATTTGCTCGCTGGTTCATAATGCAGAACTTTGTGTGAGCGCTCCTTTCCTTTCTTTGAAACATTCCTTAGAAATATCTGATTCCAATCGGTTTCCCCTACACAAGCACATGAGGTAAGGGCTAGTGAGGATATAGAGATTTAGGCTCTGTGTGCTTTAGCTGACAATAGCAAGGTTTGTGTAAATCTGTTTTGATGACAAAATAATGATTGTGTGGTTTAAGATTTAGCTGCTTTTAATAACCTTAAGGACTGATGCTTCTAAATTTGTAAAGACCCTTTATCCAGAAAATCCCAGGTCTGGATTCCAATGTCTTTATTTTTTTACCCAGCATTTTTCGGAATTTTCCTAGCATGGGAATTAGTGACAAACTATTTTCAGTCCAAAATCCAATTTCCTACTCTGGTTTAGTTCCTGCATTTAATATTACCATTATGGTGGCTAGCAGCCCAACGCATTGCTTGGGTCAATAGCAAAATCACTTTAGGATCCTCTTATGTTTCAATTAGATAAGAAGCCAAAAAGGGGTGTTTCCTTGCTGACTGGGGGAGGGGTATAATGTCCTTGGGGTGTGACAGTGGTAGCAAAGATGGCACTCTATATATGGGGTGGGATGTTTTGCAACAGTGGGGAACACCATGGCAACTAATGAGATATTTGCTATGGGTTACTGTACAATGCAGAATTGCCCATTGTTCTTAAATGAGCCCTGTGACTCTAAGAGGGTTATTTTTCAAGCTTCGAATATCCAAACTTCAAATAATTCGTAGTTCATAGCAGGTACGTTTCAGGGGCTGCTTCTGCCTGAGGCAGCAGCTCCAATGCTGCCCCTCCTCCTGCTCCGCTCTTCTAACTTCCAGCATCGGAGTGGATGGAGGAGGGGCCACATCGCTAGTGCAGTGAGCGCTATTGCGCTCGCTGCACTAGAAGAGATGAATTTCCATTTTAAAAAATGGAAATTTGTCTCTTAAAGTTACCAAAGGCGGCTTTTTGCCTCATGGCTGGAGTGGCCCTGGTTCTGAGAGCAAAAAAAAAAACTACGCATTTTCCGAGATTTATTAAAGTCTGATGGTCTAAAAACTCAGAATCTGAAACCCCAGCATCTAAAAGCTCTTGAGGTCCTGTATGTGCTGTTTCGGCACAAAAAACTCCGAAACAATGCAGAGTTTTCGGGGAAAGCTCTGAAATTTTGCCATTCTGGAATTTGGAGTTGCTCAGAGTAGGATATTAGAAATACTGAGATAATTTTGGACCTTGATAAAAAAAAAACCTTAAATGTCAAGCAAGTGCCAAATTGTGTATTGCTGTATGTAGTGGTGTCATCCGTTGTGTGTGAGCACGGTGAAACAACTTATGGTGGTCATACATGGGCCAATAATAGCTGCTAACTGTATGGCCTGCCTGATATCTGCCCTGGATTCAGATAAGTTGGAAAACCCAGTTGGCACATTGATGCCTCTAGGGTCCACATTATTATGAAATGAACGTTGGCCAAGATCATCCTGATTTGGCTTAGTGTGTTGGTAGTCAAATCAGGTAACAATCCGCTCCCATGGTGGGCAGTGAAAGGATAATTGACATAAAGGGAAAGTCCAAGTCGAAATGCTGACAGCCTTTCAGCAGAGCAATGTCCTGCAGATACTTCCAAACCAGGAGATGCAAAATACTTTCCGAGGGGGGTCATTTCATTTCATGACGGCAGTCAAACAAATGAAAAAAGATGACAGTTCTCGCTTCCCAAAACCACCAAAAGTCCCAGCTGTTCCCCGAGCAGAGCAGTATTGGCTGAACATCTGCGAAAGGTCAAGCTGTGTGTTGTACATCCATCCTGCGCTCTTTAAATGTGACCAGAAAGGCCCATAAATCGCATTGTTGTTTCTTAAAGATGTGGATTTCCTCTGGGAACAAACATTTTGAGCAGAGCAGGAGAATAAGTATAATATGGTCAGAAACAGAAAGCTAGCGGGGGCCGATGGAATTAAGGGAGCAGCTGCAAGCCATTACATCACACCATAAAACTGAAATCCAGGCAAATGCAGAAAGCTCAGGAAAATAGTAATTGTAGATTGGTGTATGAATAATGCACCTCTGTGATAGGAATAGTAAATATTGTATATGCTGGCTTTATTCTTGTCCCCAGTACTTAGTGGCTTTCCAGCAAGGTACAATATCGTAGAGGTACAAGGAAGGGTCAGATTTTGGTACTTCACTAGGGCCAATGCATCTACTGCATGCTTACATTATATAAAGGACCATCTGCAAAAAACTTGCTGAACATTTCCTTTGTTGGTATACATGGGCATTATCGTTGCATATAGCAAACCCAATTACTCATATAGACCGAGTCTCAGATTGAGAGACGTCTATTAAAGGAACTATAACACTAAAAATTGTTTAAGTGAAAATCTAGTCTACCATCTTCCAAATAATAGTTCTATCTTAGACAAAGTTTATAACTGTTAATATTTTATTAACAATACCATGCTTAAAGAGTGCTTCCGGTCTTCTTAGAAAAGACGACAGGGCGACATTCACTCTTCAAATCCAACAGAAAGAAACCAATCTGAAGAAGTAACGCTGCCCACAAGCCCGCTCTGCCAGAACCTAAACTAAAGGAATTTAGAAGGCCGAGAACTTTTAGAAGACAGTTAGAAAATCGTCTGTACTACAGCAACAATTGACTTCCAGTTTTGCAGGAGGCGGGCTAGGAGGAGACATGGAGAACCACAAGTTGGATTTTGTTGAATGTCGCCCTATCGCCTTTTTGAAGAAGACCTGAAGCAGAGCATTAGCATGGTATTTTTAATGAAATATTAACAATTATAAACTTTGTCCAAGATAGAACTATAATTGGAAGATAGTAGAATGGGTTTTCACTTAAATAGTTTTTAGTGTTACAGGTCCTTTAACCCTTGCATTGATATGTTTCTGATGTATATGTATTAAAGCATTCAGGTCAAGCCCTATGTCTTGTTGTGGTAGTAGACATGCTCATACTTGGAATCAGAGGCAGCTTTAGCTCTCATATGTTGGTTTTTTAAGATGTCCTAAATGGTCATTTTCTGTACCCAGGCGCAAACGCTAGAGTGCTGGGTCACGAGGGCATTCCTTGATGCGTATCTAAGGAGCATTGGGCAAAGCTGAACTCTGTTCCTAGTGCTGAGTAGCAGAGTGTCAGGAGGCTCTTTCCTCTCACCTAACATGTATGTCTTCATGGGGGTCTGAATGAGGTGCAAGTCAATGGACGCTTAAGTGCTTTCCCTCACCCACAGGCCTGGATTTTAAAATTGTCCCTAGGCCAGACAGGACCCTGGTGTCACCACTCTGCCCTCCCCTTGGTGTTCACACTGTCCCTAAAGTTCTGCCATCCTAGGTCTGGGCCTTTCAATGCAATAAGGAGTTAGAGTGCTCTTACCCATACAGGTATAGCCGTAATCTGTTGTGATGGTAGGTGCTTGCTTGTAGGTCTGTAACCCACAACAGGAGACATGAGAAATGGCACAATGGGTTACAAAACATTGCCTGCCTGACATTTTTGAGGGCTAAATAAATTCTTCACCTTTGTTGCAACTGCTAGTGTGCCGCTAAATTCTTTGGTTTAACTAGGTCTGGGCATTTGTGACCTTCCCACAAATACAGGCCAACCAACCCATACAGGGCAGGAACTATGGGTAGTCAGAAGAGGCATGTGCCAAGGGCATAATGAATTGGGAATGCCAAGAACATACCTCTTCTGTTGTCTACCCCTGGTCCGAACCCTAGTTCCCCCAACGGCACCTCTCTCCAGCGCACAGAGGCACACCAGAGAAAGGGGGAAAAGGGCCAGCCAGTTTGCCTTGGACGCCCAGGCCTGCGCCCACCCTACTTAAATAGAGTGCTACCTAACTGCAGGTGTCTCTTCTCCAAAATGGCCCATTGGTGCACCCGTACTCAGCCCACCATTGTTATCTGTATGTAACTACAGCATAAACTCATCCCATAGCTGGCTCTATAAATAGTCTTACAAATAAACAATACATACATACATACATACAAACATACTCCCTAACACAGGTAGCACTCTATTCAATGGACTAACTGCAGATGTCTCTGCTCCAGAATGGCCCATAGGAGCACCCGTACCTAGCCCACCGTTGTTATCTTTATGTAACTCCAGCCTAAACTCATCCCGTATCCCGACATACAAATAAACGATACATACATTACATATCTTTCTGCCATCGATTTTAAACATATTTTAAAAGAAAACAGCTGGCAAATAAGAAATATGAAGGAAAAAAGCAAGCTGCAAATGAAACATCCGTTCTGGCTTGGTTACGAGGGGCGGCACTTTATGCGTTTTCAGGCCACCTATATAACTGCACGGTTCCATTAGGGATTGCAAATGTAGATCAGCTCCAGCTGTAGCCTTATCTCGAGTGGAGCCAAAGGCTTTCCATCCCACATGTGCTGCAGACAACTTGGAGTCTTATGTATTTTAGTCATGCTTTAATATGCATTTCTCCCCATTGCACTTTAACCCCTGGATTAATAATACACATGGACTGTTGCTAAGCAAATAATGCCGCTTAATAGGCAGAACCTTTTAACTGAGAGCTGCAGAGTGAAATTACCCATCCTGATTTTCCAATAATGTATTGAATTAAGTAACTAAAGGGAAAATGGTTTCCAGGTGGTTCCGTGTGCTAAATTATATCTAGGCTCTTATATTACTTTAATATTAAATATTATGAGATTCATAGCTTCATTCGGAGAGTCTTTAGGAACCGCACCCCCGCCCAAGCATTCTGTGTTGCCTTGTGTGTGTGTATATATATATATATATATTTATAAAAAAGGTTGGGTCTTGGGTCAGTTGGGTCTTGAGGGACATATATAGAACAGACAGGTTTGGGGGTTATGGTGTTCTAGAGTGGGTGAAGCATGCACACTAAGGGCCACTGCCTAGGGATGAGAATAGCTAGGGTCGCCACCAAATCTGAAAAAAAAAAACAACCTTCCTATATATTTTATTTCAATCTATTTTTCCTTTTAATAACCTTGGCATGAAGCATCAAAACCAGGCAGGATACTAGTGTTCTGCCCTTATTTATTGGCAGCAATTGCAGGGTGAATGGCCTGGTGGTAACTAAGTTAAGGGTATTTCAGGTCAATTATGTTATCCAAAAACCAGTTATCCAGAAAGCTCCGTATTATGGGAAATTTCCTTTTTTTCTGTAATGATAAAAACAAATTATTATTATTATTATTATTATTAACATGTATTTATATAGCGCCAACATATTGCGTAGCACTGTAATTACCTTTTACTTGATCCCAACTAGTATATAATTAATCCTTATAGGGGGCAAAACAGTCCTATTGGGTTTAATCAATGTTTAAATGATTTTTTTTTGTACACTTATAGTATGAAGATCCGATTTATGGAAAGACCCATTATCTGGAAAACCCAAGTCCCAAGCATTCTGTATAACAGGTCCCATACATATATACGGTTAATTAACATGGGATGATCAACACCACTCAAGCCCATTGGCTGTTATTGAAGAGGTTGGAGGGTACAGGTTAGGAGCCAGTGCATGGATAGGGCCAGTGTTAAAGGGGCGGTTCACCTTTAAGTTAACTTTTATTATGTTATAGAATGGCTAATTCTAAGCAAGTTACAATTGGCTTTCATTTTTTCTTTTTTTTTTATAGTTTTTGAATTATTTGCCTTCTTCTGACTCTCAAATGCTTTTACATGGGGGTCACTGACCCCGTCAAAAAAACAAATGCTCTGTAAAGCTATAAATTTATTGTCGTTGCTACTTTTTATTACTCCTCTTTCTATTCAGGCCTCTCCTACTCATATTCCAACATTTTTAGAAGTTGACTTTTTTTTCATTTATTGAAACTGTTTATGAATTAGGGCCTAATGGGGCCCCTATACCTCCTGGGCCCCCCTGCAGCCGCAGGGTCTGCTTCCTCTGTAGTTACACCCCTGACTGTAATACTCGGATCATTTCAAACTGTTAAAGCTAGGCACATTTGAGGAGTTTAAGGACCTCCATAATAGGTCTAACTATAGGCTGAGATGACTATTCTGTAATAAAATACAGAATAATGTACTCAATGACTGTATGTACTTGCCCACACCTTATTCACACGGATCATTAAAGCAACAAGGGTCATTTTTCCCCCAGCGCAGGGTGAGAAGGTCCCCAGGCACCTCCCCGCTACATTAAACCTACATCGTGGGGATATTTGTGTCTTGGCTGCTGCGTGGTGTGAAGTGTGATGTCATGTTTAACTAGCAAGCCTGAGAAGTGGGAAAAGTGATGTATTGACGTGCAGGAGAATTACGACTTTGCATGGTTTCCTTCACTTGCAGCCCCATTGCTCTCGCCTTGCTTTGGGTTGTAGGATTTGCCAGTATTATAAGCACAGCTGTGTGTTCTTTAGGGCCGGCCATACTAACACGCTGAGACAGCGCAGACAGCTCGGAGACCGGGATATTAATAAGTTGCTGCTGCTGCATAATATTACAAAACCAGCAAAATTAACGGAAAAAAAAAAGAAAAAAAGAACATACGCACATGAAACCCACGTAATGTATAGTATGTAGGGTATTATAATATTTGCCTTGTGTTTTAACACCTCCACCAACAAATTGGCCAACACCACATTTCCCTGGGGAAGAGGAGAAAGTGAGGGGAAAGGAAGGGGGAGACGTTCAAAAGAGTGAGTTCACTATTCAGTAGAAATAGAATATACAGAAGTGCATGAGCAACTGCCGTTCATTTAGGGATGCACCGAATCCACTATTTTGGATTCAGATGAACCCCTGAATCCTTTGTGAAAGATTCGGCTGAATACCGAACTGAATCCTAAATTGCATATGCAAATTAGGGGTGGGAAGGGGAAAACATTTTTTACTTCCTTGCTTTTTGACAAAAAGTCACGTGATTTCCCTCCCAGTCCCTAATTTGCATATGAAAATTAGGATTCGGTTTGGCCGGGCAGAAGGATTTGGCTAAATCCTGGCCGAATCCCGAACCGAATCCTGGATTCGGTGCATCTGTACTTTCACTGGTCGGTTCACTTTTATGTAACTTTTAAGGAATGAATGCTGCTGCTTCCAACACATCACTTGTGAAAGACTGTGCTACTGCCAGTGTCTCCTTCCCCATCACTTGTGTTTCACCTCTTCACACGTTCTTCTTGTGGACTATAAAATGATGAAAGACCAATTAGCAGTATACTGAATAGTGGACTCTGTACCAGTTCAAGCCTTTCTTGGAGGTCAAAGCTTTAGTCAGGATTCCACTTAGCTTATGAAATGGGCACATATAATGGGAAATGTCATTGTGTTAGCCTTAAAATTAACTTTTAGTATAAGGTAGAGATACACAATTTACAGTTGGTCTTTTTTTATTACTTGTGGTTTTTGGATTATTTAGCTTCCGGTCCAACTCTTTAGGGGTCCGTTTACTAAAGTGTGGTAAAAATATGCGCACAAAATATAGATACATTTTTGCCAAATATGTTTTCAACAGTTTACTAACCTACAGTAAATATAAATTTGCAAATTTTCTTGTGCAAAAATATGTTTTCGCCAGTTATCGCATTCGCTGTAAATAATGCTATTACACATTAACGCCTGGTTTACTACACAGCGAAATGTGCAAAAGACAAAATTTACACAAGAATATTCGCAAAATATTCCTATGTAGTGGCATAAAAGTGTTTTTTCGCCAGAAAATTCTCAAGGGGCAGGAAATATCCCATAATACCTTTTTTTTTTTACCCGTCATTCTTTGCTGACAGGAGAGAGATCTGTAGTAGTGATGTGCGGGCTGACCCAAGGTCCCGCGGGTTCGGACCGACCCCTGGACAAAATGCTCGGGTCGCGGGCAGGTCGAGCTCTTCTACTGCTCTCCCCGCCCGCAATTGGTCTTCTCTTTTTATTATTTGTGTCTTTTTTTAATTATTTAGCTTCTTGTCCAACTTTCCAGTTTGGCATTTCAGCACCAATCTGGTTGCTAGGGTCTAAATTACCCTAGCAACCAGGCAGCGGGTTGAATGAGAAACTGGAATATGAATAGGAGAGGATCTGAATAGAAACGTAAGTAATAAAATATAACAATAGTTTTTGTTGGCTGTTGAGGTCAATGACCCCCATTTGAGAGCTGTAAAGGGTCAGAAGAAAAAGGCAAATAATTCAAAAACTATAAAAAAAAAAATGAAGACTACTTGAAAAGTTGTCAAGAATTGGCCATTCTAACATACTAAAAGTTACGGTCAACTACCCCATTAAAGTTACAATCACACTAACCAAATGCTAGGCAACCACAAGTGATTGTAATCACTTACCTGATACCCCAGGCTGGTGATCCTATTAACAGAAAACTCTCCTGTCCTGGAGTTCTTCTCCATGAGCACCACAAAGTGATCCTCTTCTAATTTTTGGCACCCCCCCCCCAGTGATTGTTAACTTTCTACTCCTTCAAGAAATGGCTCCCAAAATATCTTGAACAACAAATACATATTCACCCCAAACTAACCTTCATTATGGTCTTCCCATTGTATTGAGAGTAAAAGACATTGTGCCCAATTCTAACTCAACTGCCCTTCAGACTGAGTCTCTGTACCACTAAGGCCTCCATCTTTAAAGTACCCCCATCTTTAACGTAAACCCCAAGTATGAATTGTGGTCATGAGAGATACAATAAAAGGAACAAACACCACAAACCTCGGCTTACTAAAAAGAAATGGTGTTTTTATTGCAGCAGAAGTTAAAAGAACCTTATTATTTACAGAAGATATTGCTTGGTGCCAGACTGACGTTGTAACCTCTTGGGTTAAACCAAGACATGTGCAAAAAGTACAAATAAAACAGATGGACAATAAATGTTAATCATGTTACAATTTCATGTAAATGGTTTTTTAAGCTCAAACACATATTGTAAAGCCTCGGTAATGTGACTGTGCAACATATGAGACTGGGTTGGTTGAAATAAGGAGCTGGAATGCCCCACTATGCAGGGATAGGGGAGATTGTGTCAGTGGCCTTGTAATAAACTCAAGCACACAACCTTCATACCTGAGTGGATTTGCCCTTTATTGCTATTTCTCTATACGACAGACACCAAACAAATCATATTAGTGAGTATAGCCGTTGTATAAGCTGACGGGGAGGAATGAATGCAAGCGGGGGTCTTGGTACATATAAATACGGAAATATTATTATTTTTAAGGAACACTAAATTGCAGATTTCAATTTCTTAAGGAGAACAGCTAAGGGTATATATATATATATATATATATATATATATATATATATATATATATACACTTGAGTAGCTTATTAAAACGCAACCTATTTAATGATGTTGGGGGAAAGAATTAATCTAAGCACTTCCTGCTGAATATCTTTAAAACACAGTCTTGTCCTACATGAGTGAGCAAGGGTATATTTAATGTCACATATCTTGGAAAGGAATAGGACTTTTACATATTCTTTGTGTAAGATGCAACATGAGTTTCTCCTTATGGGCTCAATTAGTATTTTAGATTTGGTGGCCCTTTAAGCAATGCAACAGCACAGACTTATCCATGGATTAATGATATTGTGATTGGTTAGACCAGTTCCACCTTGGCGTTGGGATATACAGCAACAACATCGTATCCTTCGGGCGGCTTGACTCTCTCCTTGGCGTGAGTTTCGCAGTATAACTGCTCTTCAATGAAGAAATATCCCCTTTGCTTCAGGTTTAAGCCACAATCGTCGCACATAAAGCATTCTGGGTGGTAGAGCTTGTCTCGAGCCTTTACTATTGTGCCACTGTCAGCAGAGGAGAAACAAACAAACACACTTTCTATCAGCAAGTAACCCACAACAGATGCTCATTTAGAAAGCACACGCATGAAATCATATAATTTATAAGTCTGTAAACAAACTGTGATCAGGATAAAGTGTTCTGAGCTGGACCAGGATTTGTCTCCCAATGTGACATTTATTAAAGGTCGAATTTCCAATTCATGTGGATTTTTTTTAATTCGAATATACTCACAATTCTACTGGGAGGTTATTTAAGAAAACATTTGAATGGCTAGTATTCGATCGAATGGTTCCGACCTGAAAATTCAAATCGTATTTGATTGGTACGAAAAACCAAGGTTATTAACATCTCCAAATGGCTCAATGGACCTCTGCCATTGACTTGTACATGAACTCGCCAGGTTTTAGGGGGCGAATAATCGAATTAGGACTGGTTCCATGGTCGAGGTCTGATAAATCTCACATTCTAATTTACATTCGAATAGGGGATTAAAATTAGAATGTGTGAATTTTGACACTTGAAAATTCAAAATCACTATTGGACCCTTGATAATCTGCCCCTGGAGTTATGGCAATATACACATATGTATAATAGAGATACTTGTGCTTCTGATGTCTATTCTGTGTCAGCATTCTATTCACCATACTGTTTACTGGCTGCCCACCTGCTCTATATATTCCCTGAATATACAGCCCCTTCCTACAGTATGATCTACACATAAACCCTCCATTCTACTTTACTCATACACACTGGCCATTAATGAATTCCATTCTAAATCTATTACATTACCTCTTATAAAAATACACCTGTGCTGCAACCCATAATATATTCACTTTACAAATAAAGATTGGTGATAAAGATTGGAGACCCTTGTTCTATTGTAACCCCCAGGCCCTCTCCCACTTGCACCCCTCTGCCAACACCAACCTTCTCCCAACCACTTGCTACCCAAACAGGGGCCTTCCTACAAACCTGAGCCTGGCCATGGCCATATATAACGCATAGGGGCAGATTGATCAAGGGTCGAAGCAAATTCGAGGGAATTTTCAAAGTTAAAAAATTCGAAATTCGAAGTAATTTTTTGAATACTCCGACCATCGAATAGGATACTACGACTTAGAATTTACTTCGACTCGAAGTAAAAATCGTTTGACTATTAGACCATTCGATAATCGAAGTACTGTCTCTTTAAAAAAACTTCGACTTCAATACTTCCCCAACTTAAACCTGCCGAAGTGCTATGTTAGTCTATGGGGAACTTCCAGAGCAATTTTCAAAGTTTTTTTATATTCGAAGGAAATCGTACGTGCCTTTTTTTTGCAATGTAAACAATCCCATCTCCCCTAATGACAGATTTACCATACCCTTATTAAAAACCCTAAATGCCCTAAACTTTCTTTTCTGGGATACTCTGCACTTATCCATTTATTTCCCACTTGGTGACACAGCCAGTGGGCACAGTTTAGCCTTTAAGGGCCACAGAGTGAATCTACAGGTCCCGTCCAACACAAAATGGCCCAACTTTACACTGTTAGAAGGCCAAATCCATTTCCAGATACTGCATAAAAACCCCCAATTTTTTTGCTTCCTTCTTCTGCATCAACGACAATGTTATTTTAAAAAAAAGACCCAGAGGGGGTTTCCAACTATGTCATATAACGTATTCTGAGATTGTATTACCCTGACACAAGAGCACAAGATAATATTTGAATGTGTAAGTGGAGAATGTATTGGCCTGTGAGCCAGACGGTTACTTACACAATCCCATTCCCACATCTGGTGCACTGAGGGAGCATCTGCAGGCCAGGCAATGGGCTGCTCAGTTTAGACACTGGTGATTTTATGTTTCTGGAGCTGGGCGGCCTTTCCGGCTTTTCACCTGCCAAAAAAAAGGGTTGTATAGTGTGAATGTTGCTCAAAACACTCGCGCGCTGGCTGATGCTGATTAAATCATGGCTCGTAACCTCCATCACTGACACATTGGTGGCTCTGGGAGAGGAAGATTTACAGGCGACATGACAGAAAACTGGAAGTCTTGCCTATTAGATCACAAAGCCGGGCCTGTTACTTTCAGTAACCCAAAACCAGAGAGCAGGACCTTGGTTTGGGAAAGACCAACAGGGGCGCTGAGCTGTGATGTGTAAACTTGGGGGGCCCTCTTTTAATTAACAGAATGTCAGCCAAGGGCTCAACTGCTCCTCCTTTGTGAAGCTCTTCTCTAATGCCAAGATTCCCAGCAGCCACCAACATGAGAAAATATATACTATATACCTTTACAAAGCATTCATTTACTGGAGATAATAACTCACGGGGATGAGAATGCACACCTTATTCCATGTCAACCTCTAATGAATAAACTCTGACAACCACTGGTGTAAGGTGTAATACAATAAACATGCATAGTTTTCCTGGGTCTAGTAACCCATAGCAACCAATAGTTGCTTTAAAACAACTGACCAGTTAAAGTGGACCTGTCGCCCAGACACAAAAATCTGTATAATAAAAGTCCTTTTCAAATTAAACATGAAATCCAATTTCTATTTTTTAATAAAGCATTCATAGCTGTTGTAAGCTCATTTAAAAATCTCAGCTGTCAATCAAATATTGTCGGCACTCCTCTATGCCCGTGGCATAGAGGCGGGGCAGACAATTACTTTCACTTTCCATTCAGCACTTTCTAGATGTCACTGCTCTCCCCACATTCCCCCGTTCTCTTAACCATTTAATTGTGTAGCCAGGGCATGGGGATGGACATCGGGTCTCCCATTCTGGTGCACAAACAAGATTCTGAGATGATACAAGGCTTGTCTTAATAACAGTGTCTACAAAATGGCTGCTGCCTGTTTGCTATAATTTTGATATCCCAGACTGAAGGAAGCAAGATTCAAATAATTGATATAGTGTAATTAAAGTTCATTTTGCTTGACTAATGTGATAAAATAGGAATTTGAATAATTTTTTTGGGTGACGGGTCCCCTTTAATGTTGACTGCTGTGAGTTACCAAACTAGTGGCAAACATTGCACCATTTATTGCATTACTCCCTACAGAACATTGCAATGAATTGTCACTTACCTTCCAAGGTACAAATGGTAACACAAGACTATTTAGAGAAAGCTTGATCTTATTTTTCATGTGAATTGGTGTAACCCTGCACCTCTTTATTCTGCTTCATGTTATTGTTGAACTATGCAGATGCTTTATGCTACCCTGAAAGTTAAAGGCGATGGCATGTGTGGCTGGCACGTAAATAACAGGCTGGGTCGGATTATATGGTACCTTAACAAATCCAATAAACAAAGGGAATTGTATTGTACACAATAACGTGAGAACTCACTCAACACACAGCTGTTTTATGGGTAAACAGAAAGACATCTGATTGGATCTGACATACATAGTATTTATTTATTAAACTGCAAATTAGTGAATAATTAAAAGTGTTAGAACAGTCAAGGTGGGCAGGTGGAGATCACTGGAGATCAAAATCCTTCTTAGGGTAAGGGCACACTGGGCGATTCGGGAGATTGTCGCCTGGCCTCGAACGCCTTCCCTCACTCTGCGCCTGGCTAAAATGAAAAATCAACGGTGCTAATCACACACGGCGATTCATTTTCCAGAGTCGCCCGGAGTTTCCTCAACTTCGGGCAACTTCGGAAAACGAATTACAGCGTTTGATCAGCGCCGGCGATTTTTCATTTTAGCCATGCGCAGAGTGAGGGAAGGTGTTCGAGGCCAGGCGACTAAATCTCCCCGAATCGCCCAGTGTGCCCTTGCCCTTAGGTCATTGGCTTTCAACATGTGTCTCTGCAGCTGCCAGGAACTACAGCTCCCAGAATCCCCCACCTTTTTTTTTTAACATTTGGATATAAGCAACTCGGTGTCTATAACAGTGATCCCCATACAGTGATTGATGAGCAACATGTTGCTCACCAACACCTTGGATGTTGCTCCCAGTGGCCTCAAAGGAGGAGCTTATTTTTAAATTCCTGGCTTGGAGGGAATTTTTTTTTTGTTGCATAAAAACCAGGTGTACTGCCAAACAGAGCCTCCTGTAGCCAGTTCACACAGGAGCTACCAAATACAAAATCACAGCCATTATATGGCACCTCCATGCTTGTGTTGCTCCCCAACTCTTTTTACATATGGGTGTAGCTCATGCGTAAAAGGTTGGGGACCCCCGGTCTGTAACTATCATTTATATAACAAAAAGGTCAGTGTTGCAAATGATGATGTAAGTGATGTTCTATAACTGTATAAGGATTAAAGGTAACTAAACCCAAACTGGTGTGGACCAAAGATACGGAAAGAGGTCAGTGTACACCCCTATAGCTTTTGTCTGCACTGCCATGGGCGTAAGACAAATGTGGTCAACGATGGGTCCTTGAAAGATGAAACTCCAGTATTTTACCATGGGCTCTGCCTCCTGGTCACAGCTCCTACATACTCACTACACAGTAATCACTTTATAGTCATCGATGCAGTACAGATTGCAAAATATCATTTGTTTTGTAACAAATATTTATTAACCTCTTTATGTGAGTTAAATATTTTGGGTAGATGCATTTAATAAAATTAGGTAAATATACAATGGAATTGGTTTATCTGTTTATAGTTTGTTTTATCTCTATCTTCAACTCTATAAAAGCATCTCCAGACGGCAGAGCTGGGAATTGAACAAATACAGGGTTTCTCCTCTGGTTGATCCTCATCCCCTGGTGTTTTATACTCAAAAAAAACCATGATGTCACCCCTCCAAAGTAATATCAATCTTACATTCCTCAAAAAAATATTCCCATAACAAACATAATTACGCACGGAGATGCAAAAAATAGAACATGATGAAAGTATCCTTTTAATAAATGTTAAGGCACAGTCAAAGGCTAAGAGGGAAAGGAAACACTATTGTAAATGTTTATTTTATACACCATGACATGTGTTTAAGTTAAATAATATACTTGCTTACAGGCTGCAATTTAGGCTTCTGCTGCTTTGCCAATTAGGAATCCTATCAGCCTAATAATAGATTATAGCAGGTATATGCCTCGAGCTCTTCCCCAACACAGGCACCATTCATTGTTCTCTATAAATATAATACCAGAAACCTATAAATGATTTTACGATGGATGTAGATGAGCTGTTGATTGCTAGTTATACAGGTTGGTATATTTTTTATCTGCTTAAGCCTTAAATCTGTAATATAAACAGGAACGAGCTGTAAATGAGGAGGAAAGTGGCCTTGGGTGTGTTCTCCGGGACGCCTTATTATTGAGAATAGGACTTCACAGGAAACCATGAGCACATTTTGATTCCTTTTCCTTAGGAAAATCCCCAGTTATAAACTGTTAGGCCTTTGTTTTGCAAATGTTGTGTCGTATCATCAAGGACAATTCAGATGTCTGTCTGTTTGAATCTGAGTGTTCAATTACTGTATTTGCTACTAAGCGGCTGAAATAAAATTTTATTTGCATGCGGGTGCAAACACTGGCATGCATCCTTTTATAGGCTATGCTAGTAAGCAATATCCACCTGCCAGAGCAATCAGCAAATGCATTACTGAGTAATAATTACATGCCCCACAATGACCAGCATGGCCTATGGAAAGGTATTTGCATAAGGAATGGCCATGCTTGCAGGTTATGGCTAAATATGTCTGACAATCAATTGGAAGTGACCCATAGTGCTTTTGGAGCTACTAAGGCTGGAAGAAGAATAAATTTGACTTCAAAACAGAAAAAGTTTCAGGGAAATAAGTGCTCCTAGTGAGTGTCCATGTAACTCCTATCATAGGCCACAAGGCTTTAAACTATTAGTAGCTGCCATTGGATTGCTTGTTAGCTGTTTTGAAATAAATTAGTCCTTCTCACAGGGCCATGGAATTGTCATAGTGAAGGTCAAAGTTGGCCTTTGTGCTCCTTCATTGTATTATTTAGTAAATGAGCCCTTATATATTGTCTCTGTCAAAACATTGCTCCCACTTTCTGACCCATGGCCTAGTTATGGACTGGTTTGTCTTCTACAAGTTCTGCAATAGTCTCTCCCTTGTCGACATTAGATTGTTTCAGCTTCTTAGTCCAGGCTGTCTCTGGTCCTGATTCTCTTCCCGGTTTCTGCAATTTTCCCAAAAATCTCTGCTCCCTGCTTTAATCAGCATCCTTGTCTGCCTTTTAGGGCCCTTTGAGAAGCTTGTGCTATAGTAGCAGGTGAGTAATGTTAGGGCTAGACCCAAAGGGAGCATTTATAGACATATTATTCAGCTCAACACAAGGATCGCACACACTGTCAGTGGCTAGCTCATGCTAGGAAACAACATTGGTCTCCATGATGTAGGGGCAGGTCTGTAAAAGATGAACTTTCCACCGATAAAAGCCAGCAGTAATTAGAGATTTCTGATTCATTTGAAAACAGATATGGAACATATATGCTGTCAATTTGAATCTTGCACACAAAGAATGCTAAGGAATACTGTAAGGGGTTAATACACCAGTAAAACTTTGCCCCAGTCCAATAACCCATGGCAACCATATGTGTATTTCATAACTGCGGCTCGGTTGCTAAGGGCTGACGGACCTTTGTCTTACAATGAAAAGTACCATAAACCTGTAGTGCATCTGTGATGTCCCTGCTAGGCTCTGCACTGAGACTACACATGGCTTTCAGGTGAGAGGCTTGCTGGGAAATCTGCCATCTGTACATGTTTACACTTATTTATGGAGCCTGTCAATGAGCCAGGCAACTTGAAGAGTTAATCAGTTCTGTGAAGAAGGACTAGAAAAGAATCTCTGTAAAGTCTGAAAATGTAAAAGAGGAATTCCACTAATGCTGAAACTAGATAGGAACAGTAGGATTAAAGGCATTGTTCACATGCTATACAATAAACTAGAAACATAAACCGCCACTAACAGCCGGCACTCACGCACACAAGCCCACTCCTCAGAGAATGTGCTACCGCGGCATAATCCCATAATAATGACATTTCTTTAAAAAAATACATGGCTAATATTAATGCCACTTATCACCCATTTCATTCAACACACTCACAATGATTTATATTGGTTCCCTACATATATATTTGAGTACTACATGTATCATGAAATCACCTTAAAGGAAAACTCTACCCTCAAAACAAATACTTCAGCATCAGATCGTTTTTATCGCTGCCAACTAGTTAGATCATTGAGCCTTTTTGTTGCCATATCTGTTAGCTGCAAGTACTGTTCTATTTAATTTGAAAGCTGCAAGAGGCTTGTGTTTTAATGCTGATAAGCTTTTTTTTCTTCAACGCCTGCCTGAATAAAAGCGTATTTTACACAGCCCCTTTGTATAGTATAGTGATAATATAAAGTTATTGTAAGTGAATCAGAATTCAGATGGTTCACCAATAACCCAGCAGAGAATCGGATATCAACCACTAGCCCTAAACATTACACTGGTATCCCCGTGTTTAATAGATAGATTGTTCAAACCTTTACTACGGTCTGCATAGTTTTTCAAAAGAATCTGTACAAGCCAATTCATTGACATTTATGAGAACTATTTTTTTAATATATAGAGATATCACAACCAGTGTTGTTGTGTATGCTCTGTTGTTGTGTTTTCCTGTATTCGGTTTCTTTGCGTTTCTCTATTTAGTAGTACAGGCTGTGTGACCGCACAAAGCAATGCAGTGAATACACACAGACAGACTGCAGGGGATAGTACAGACAGTGTACTCTGAGCAGGCCAAACTTCTCTATCCCTGTGCTGTTTCCATCCCAGATGATATGGTTGCTTGGAGTTGATGTATTTAAGTCCTATGTATTACATTAGCCAGCATAGGGGAAGACATTAGTATAGGTCTCCCTTTAGTTTACGAGCATTTTATGTGGGTACTGCCGCAAGTCCTTAGTGTATGGACTCTGGGGGGGGGGGCAATTGTTGTGCCGATTATCACTTGCACCAGTGCCTATAGGAAATGAGCTCTTGTTAGTTTACACTGCTGTTCCAGTGGTTTATGTCTCACTGAAAACAAGTAGTGCTGGTGCACATAGATGGAAATCACTGCACTGTACATACCATTCTCTCCAGCTTCCAGCATGTCCTGCAAGTACTTGAAGGATCCGGACTGCTTGGGTCGTGACACAGGCTCTACATAATCCTGAAGCATCTTGTACACGTCTGACTCCGTATCTATCCCATTCTTGCTTTTTGGGACTGATCTCAATGGGTCAACACTAATTAAAATAACAAACCAGATTAATACAACCACATAAAAAACTTTTTTTTTTTTTTTTTAAATTTCAGAACCTGGAAAAACTATGAATTTCCAGAGGCTCCACTATATGTCTCTCCATCCCCCAGTTCAGCAAGGGTGCCCTAAAGTAGACAGCAATCTACCAGTAGATACAACATTGTCCACATACAATTCTACTTTAGTTGACATTCAGATTTTAAAAGGATTTGGAAAATGAGAAATTGATTTTTCTTAATTTAAGAAACCCTGCCCATTATCATGAAAGTGTTGGCACCCCTGGTTTAGTTTATTTTTATAATAGCAACTAGGGATGCACAGAATCCAGGATTCGAATAAGGATTCGGGCCTTTTTCAGCAGGATTAGGATCCAACGGAATCCTCATGCCCGGCCCAACCAAATCCTAATTTGCATATATAAATTAGGGGCAGGATGGGAAATCACATGACTTTTCGTCACAAAACAAGGAAGTAAAACATTTTTTTATCACTTTCCCGGCCCCAATTAGTATAATAGGATTCGGATTCAGTTTGGTATTTTTGGCAAATCTTTCATGAAGGATTTGCCAATTTGTGCAAATCCCAAATAGAGGATTTGGTGCATCCCTAATAGCGAAAGTTCTCCTTTATTAAAGGAAAGCAAAACTTGCCTCTGTTATGTTTATATACTCGAAGAGGATCGGATACATTTCTGTAACAGGCTACAATTTATACTAAACAGGGGTAATATACATCTCCATTTCTGTAACATGCAGAGAATGAGATATTTCAGTGTCTTGCTTTATTTCTTTTTCTATGTGTTTTAAATATATTTTAATATATTAAAAGAGAAACAATCCTACATGCTTAATAACGGTCTGCACTAGACACACCTCATGAACTCTAGTATCCCTTATCTGCAAATCTGACTCCATTACTGATGATCTATTTATTCAAGTTGGAATAGAACAGCTGTGCTTAAATCTGTTCAGTCTAAACATTCTGTAGATTCCTTGTTACAGCTCTAATAGAGAATTCTCTTGTTTTCCTGTGCCTTGGGAGAGATCCATCTTCCATCTCGGACCCTTTTAGAACAGATTTACATTCACTTAACTGTTCAGTATAACACACTGGAATGGCTTATTCACCAAGGAAAGACATGATGTATCCGTATATTTAGATTTTAGTCAGCATGAAACAATTAAAAACATTTAAGTAAATGATCAGACATAAAAGCATCCATGTTTTCTGGGTGATTTTTGATCACACTCAACCGTGCCTTGTAAATCCCATCAGGTCCCCTATTCACCCAAGCCTGGTGTATAAATCTGGGAAATGCTTAGGAAAATATGGAAGTGTTAACCTACTCTGCATTAAATCCAAGTAGAATAATTCTAATGTAAAACATTGAAAAGGATTTTACTAGGTCTGCTAATACCACTGCATTAGTAGAAAATCATTTCTATAGTTTCATGTAGCACGCCCTTGCTTTATAATGGAGTTTCTCATTACACAACATTATTACTGAAAAGCAAGGGATAACCTGCTGGCATTATATACTGTAGTATATAACATCAGTTACAGGATATTTGCCATAAGAATCCCTTAGAGGTAATGCATCATTGAAAAGAAGTATTTCTTCAGAAGGACAGATGATTAATGTTCTTACCTTTGTGGGGAAGAGAGATTGATTCTTGCCATATGTGATGTCAAGTTTGATTCTATATTGTTGTTGTTTGTGTAGAGCTTGGAAGGGTTGTTGTATTGTTGATGTGGTATTTGTCGGATGTCGCTTGGGCTCCCCCGGGGAGATACTGGTGCTGATCTCCGAGTCTGAGGGATTTCTGTAGGAAAGATATCCTTAAAAAAAAAAAAAAACTATATTACAGGAGTTGTTCACCTTACAATTAAGTTTTAGTATGATGTAGGACAGCTGAGTTATGAGACCATTTGCAACTGATCTTTTAATTATTGTTTTTTTTTTAATTCTTTACATTTGTTCTATATCTCTCATTCCATCTACCGCTGTCAGACTGTCATTCAGTCTAAGTGTTTCCCCGGGCAAATGCCCCTAACGTTTTACTAACCCCTCGGTGCAAATTCAGGCATCGGAGTTCACAGTCGGCTTCTTCTCTTCGGAAATCTTTGGAATGAGACCGGCGTGGCGGCGCATGCGCAGTTGGAGCAATTTTCTGTTTAGCGGCAACTGTGCATGTGGCGAAACTCACGAAAAGCGCTGGTCTCATTCCAAAGATTACCGAAGCAGATGAAGATGGCGCCTGTGAACTCCGATGCTGGAATCTGCACCGAGGGGTAAGTAAAACGTTAGGGGCATTTGCCTGGGGGGAGGAGGGAGGGTGGTCTATGTAGGGTAGGGTTTTTTAACATTGGGGTTGAATTATCCTTTAAAGAGAACCTGTCGCCCAGAAGTAAAAGGCTGTATACTAAAAGTCCTTTTCAAATTAAACATGAAACCAAAATTCAGTTTTTTATCAACACATCCATAACTATTATAAAGGTATTTCAACTCTCGACCATATATTTCCTGTCCCACCTCTATGCCTAAGTCAATTACTTTCTTTCTCCATTCAGCACTTTCTAGATGCCACTGCACTCTACATACCCCCTCCCTCCTCACCATCTAATGGTATAAACCAGTGCATGGGTAACAAGTGCCCCATCCTGGCACATAACATTTGACATGATGCAAAACTTTAGCTTAATAACAATGTCCACAAAATGGCCCCTGTCTGCTTGTTATGATTGTGTAATTCCAATACTAAAGGATACAAGACCATTTTTATAGTGTGAACTTTATTTTTCTTCATAAACACCATAGGAAATCATTTGGAATTATTTCTTAGGGTGAAAGGTCCCCTACAATAAAAAAGAAAAGCAATTTGTCTGACATGATCTGCCCTTTATAAAGCCATGTTGATTCCTAATTTTTTACCAAACACAATCTTGAATGCGATTCTTTAAACTTCGGGCGATTTCGGAAATTGAAGCACCGCGAGTGCATTGTGCTGGCATTTTCTCATTCAAGCAGGTGGAAGGCAGGAAGAAGGCAGTTTGGGGCAGTGCCGTAACTAGAGGGGGGCGGGCCCTGGTGCGTGACGCACCCCCTGCTCCCCCGGTAGTTCCGCCACTGGTTCGGGGAGATTGTCGCCCTGCAGAAGAGGCGATTAGTTGCCAGGCGACTAAATCTCCCCGAGTCTGCCCCTTCCCTTAACAGGCTACAGTTAAAAGAAATTAGAAAAAGTTGCTGCTATGTAGTGAAAATTCAGTTGTGTCATCCATTAAATGTCTTTAGTTTCCCAGCCCCTATATGATTAAAGGCTGACGTGACTGGGCCTGGTTCTAACAGAGGGTACTGACAATAAATTTCCACTCTGACACAGACATTATTTCCATACTGTGTTTCCCTGTCTTGGCTATAAATGGTAATTTCCTTCTGGGAATGTTATTGCTGTGCTGTAAATACTGAAAATGGTTTTCCTCCGGGAGCAGATGCACAGTAATGGCTTAAACATTGTTGCCTGTATGCCATGGAAAAAACTACAGCAACACATTTACATATGACAAACTAAGGGGTAAACCTGTGGAGAAAAACATCATCGGTGATATTGCCCATAACAACCAGATCAGATTTTTCTAACTTGTAAGGGACTGTTGAGATCCAATTGCTGATTGATTTCTATGGGCAACGAATGTGGAATGGCATCACCCCAGCTTATTCTCATCCTTGTTATTTATTATGCAAATGCCGGACATCTTTTAGACGAGGCCTGTGCCATTTCAGGTTGAACTTTCTTGTTGTTTACCATCAGTCTGTTCAAAAATTAAGATGCAAACAAAGCAGAAGACCTGTAGTAGTTATGGGCTGTTCTTATCCTATTCTGGTGAAAGTGAGAGTAATGGTTGGGGTTAAAGTTCTGGGTTGGGGTTAAAGTTCTGGGTTGGGGTTCTTCACGGTTTTGCCTAAGGCATCAGCACAAGTGGACTGGAAACAGGAGTTATAATAATACATCTGGATTCTGTCATTTCTCAGTAAAGTATAAAGCTGCTAAATATAAAAATACATTGTTAAAAGTCATGTTTTATATCTTCGGGTGGAACAAAAATATATCTCCATCTACTTTTCCCTTATATGTATCAGCCATAGGACTACTAGGGGAAAGTACATTTACTTGACTCAGACAGGTATTTTAATATTTCCTTTATTGGCTGCCGTACAACCTATTCCTGCTGTCGGGCCCAGGTTCAGATAACTTCTCTAGGATGGCTAACACTGTACTGTAAATCTGTGTTCTCTGAGTTATTTATTGCTTTTTGCAGGCGCTTCCTGGACTCCGTTCATATTTAATATCAAAACTTTTATCTGCTCTGCTATAGAGGAAATGGATGCTATAAACAATCATGTTGATTATTTGTTTCCACTCAAGGTTTGTTCTGTTGCCTGGATTTATTTTCATTTCACGTGAATGTTTTGTTAATCCAGTCTCTCAGTATCAGTGATCTGTTGGGCAAATAACCTGAAAGAGGGTCCTATTTCACAAAAGTTTATTTTTCTTTACAGATAATAATAATTAATTTACAGATAATCATTTTTGCCATAACACGTATAGAAACTGTGAATATGGCCTTATCCACTTTTAATGCTAATGTATCTTCAGGCAAGTAGATGTATGCTTTCCCCATAGGTATACAGTATATACAGTATATAATACACAAGAGCCATGAATGTCCTGTAAATTATATCCTTATAAACGGTGCTTTGTGATGTCATGGCTTATATTTGGAGTCCAGAGGGTACCCGCACTCTAACTCCAATATTCGTTTGTGGGTCAATGGAAATTGTATAATTCTTATAGAGGGACCTGCACTCCAGATTCTTATGTTGAAAAAACTATTTTATTTATTCATCACTTGTGCATCCAATGTTTCGGTTCACATTGGGGCCTTTATCAAGGATCCATCAACGTTGGATGCACAAGTGATGAATAAATAGAGTTTTTTCCACACAAGAATCTGGAGTGTGGGTCCCTCTATAAGAATTATATTATATAGTGAATAAAGTACCCCCTCTTGTTAAATATAAGTATATTAGAAGTTACCGAGGGATTTCATGACTATATACAGGTCATGGAAACCTAGGTAACTTCTAATATCCTCATATTTTGCAACTGGGGGTACTTTATTTATTATAATACAAGTAATGTGACAGAAATGACATCAGAACTCACCGTTTATAACTTATGACATCATAATTCAACGTTTATAAGGATATCATTTACAAGGTATTCATGGCTTTTGTGTATTATATATATATATATATATATATATATATATATATATATATATATATATATATATGAAAAAAGTTGTGGCACGCAACGATCCAGTGAAATATATATGTATATATATATGTGTGTATATATATATATATATATATATATATATATATATATATATGCGCAGCACTCCACTGGGTGCACGTGTCAAACCCTTGCCAAGGGTGAACCACATACAAATCAAAAGCAGATCAATATCATGTTTGAGAAAGGGACACGAGTCCCGACATGTCACATGTATTTTTGTATGCTGCTTTTAATGTCTTACGACATACGGCTTGAGAAAGTCGTAAGACGAAACGCGTCTGGCTGCGATATCACTACGCGCTACAACAGGACGCCGGCGAAAAAACAACAGACCGCATTGTGAAAAGTCCGGATTGTGGCACTACAGGGACTCTGATATGTACGCTTAAACATTGTGGAAATGTGAGTGCAATCTTTTAATATATATTTTATTATTAAAGAGGATTTTACACTATTCTAAGCGCATTCCTATAGAGCATTTGGAACATTGGAGGGGAAAGAGGAGACTGTCTGTGAAGGCCAGCACTATACCTGAAGGCCCATAAAAATCTTAAACGTTTGTAAGTACCCACCTATAAATCACACTGGTTGGATAAAAGGTGATGGTAACAACTTTAAAGATGAAGGAGAAGGAGTATCAAAAAATACTACACTATATTAGTCAATTATCCCTTTTGTCTATCCTAATGCTGTTTAACGGTCCATTGATATTAACATTACCTGATCGTTACATGCGAAGGAAAATGGATACTGGGCACCGGGACGCTATGTATTTGCTATAATTTCATGCAATTATTTAAACCAATAATAATGTGTTTTAAGCAGGAAAACATGCAGTATTCCTCGGTACTGTCAGCTGATCTATTTGTCAGCTACTACAGTACAGAAATGCCAACAAATTAATTAAATGTACAGTATTTTTTAGTGAAGCTTGTTCTGTGCAGGATACTGGCTGGGCCCTTTCCAACTTGTTAATGAAGTTAATACATGGAAACGACACTAAATTCCATATCTCACCTCTCAGCTTCATTGAATTATGACTTTACTTCCTGTTCAGCACTCCTAACTTGGATCTGGTTCAGATGAATCCAAGTGTGAGGGGGTGGTTTTGTGTTGAGTACAGAAACCCTATTCAGTTTCTTTGATTCAGTCTTTCCATGTAATCACCAACAAGACAACTTCCACAAGTTCACTTAATCATTGTTTCCAGTAGCTGGGGCCTTTTCCTTACCCTTCCTGGCTTGCCGCTCTCCTTTTCCTCTCCTGTCACTCTTGTTCCAATGTACAACACATGTTGCAACCAGCCCTGTCACTGTCTGCTCTTCTCAGGAGGCCACTAAACATAGGATTAAAGCTTTATGTGCAAAGTCAAGGATTTCCTGTAAGTGTAGGTACCTACAGTCTTGTTAGGATGTCATTCAGCTTGATAACACTAAGGGGGTTATTTGTTAAACTTTGAATGCCAAAAACCCGATAATTTTGGTTTTTTTTTACTATAAAATCCAAATTTTTATAAAAAAAAAAAAATACAAATTTTTCGGGATTCATTATAACTATAGGATGGAAAAAGTCAGAACCCAAAAATCCGGCATCTCAGACCTTCTGAGGTTACATATATATTTATGGGAGAAGTCCCGAAGATATCTTGATCTGCTCTGGGTTTTGTGCAGTAATCCAAAGGTTTTGTGGTTTTTGGGCAAAAAAAAGTGGACTTTTCAGGTGGAAAATTCATACGATTCGTTTTTTTCATGATTTTTTCAGATGTTTCCTGCACATATATAATTTGTTGATAAGGGTGTAAAAATTTTTATTTTACGGAACATAATGAGATAAATTCGACTTTGATGAATGGGCCTCCCATGTCCCTCTTGTTCTTTACTAACAGCAGGATCTCCATAAAGGTATTTTCCAGTGAGGCAAGGTTGGAGGTCAGCAGAAGAAAACACAATAGCAAACAAACAAGGAGATATTGAGATTTATATACAGTAACTGTCCTTCACCCAATATTAGGGATGCACCAAATCCAGGATTCGGTTCGAGATTCAGCCAAGATTTGCCCTTTTTCAGCAATATTTGAATTCGGTTGGATTCGGCCGAATCTAAGTGCCTGGCTAAATCAAAAAAATCATGTGACTTTTCATCACTAGTGATGGACGAAACTGTACTGTTTCGCCTTGCCTAGAAATTAGCGAAACTCCAAAAAAATTCGCGAAACTCTGAAAAATTCACGAAGCACGTTGAAGTCAATGGGCATCAAGATTATTTTGACGCGCGACAATTTAGACATGAGTGACAATTTTTTACATGTGCCGCTCTTTCCTCCAAATGCTTAAAGTCAACGGGCGTATGAATAATTTTGGGGTGCAACAATTTTGACACGTGAAATTTTTTTTAGTCACAGTGAATTTGCCACGGCGAATTTAGTAGCACTTTCGCAAAACCATTTGCCATCTGTGAAATCCTGGAAATTCGCAGTAAATCTATCCCTTAGCAAATACATTTGCCCATCACTATTCATCACACAAACAAGTGTTTTTTTTTTAACTGTGTGCTGCTCTTGTGGTCCTCTTTCCCCTTTGTTTCCCTAATGTACACAAGCAAAGTAGGGTTTGGATTCTTTCAGTATTCAGCCAAATCTTTCACAAAGGATTTTGGATTCAGTCGTATCCTAAAATAGCGGATTCGGTGCATCCCTAACTAATTTATTGTTTTATGAAGGGCACTATATATTAAAAGTATTATGTGCACTTGTCCAAAGCAAATAGCTCTTTGAGCTTGAAAATCTATATGTGAACAAAACCCCAGGAAACAAACTGCATAGCACCTAGTGGTATCCATCCAGTTAAGTAGTTCAGATTAGATTTATGGGCCGTACTGTGTCATTGAGTTGGGCTTGAAGCTTTCTCTCGCTTTTTGCATTTTCTGCATGAACAATAACTTGTCCCCTTCCGTAAGTTTGCTTTCTCACAAATATCATCAACAGGGGTGGTCTGGTTTGTTGAGAAACAAAATAAACTTGGGGTTGGGCAGTCTCCCTGTTTAGCCAACATAACCTAAGTAAGTCACTTTGTTCAACTTTCAAAGTATTCTAATATGAGTCAGTGCAATAAGTATTTTGTTTGCTTGTATCCTATAGCAGCCAGCTGACCAGTAAATGTGATCTGCTGTCTGGTTGCTAGGGGACTCTGCTTGGCCAGACAGTGAGTAATACACTGGAAATACCCCAATGAATAACTGCAGTTGTTTTATTCACATTGATCCTGCTGGAATACCATAGGCCCTGGTTTTGGGTACTGGGAAGTAAACTGGCAATTCCCATACTTTTCATTCCAGAAATATCAATCATGCCATTTCCAAACTTTCCAGAAATATGAAGGATATCACTTCTGAACTAATTGACTCTGTGCTAATGTAGCAGCATTTTAACAAGCCTGTATAGAAATGCAGTACCATCTGAATGACATTTTCCAATAAGTAGATGCCAGCTTCATTAAATGTATTCAAGCAGAGCATTTATTGGAATACCCACGAACTATCAGACATCATTTGGAGTCTCTCGGGGACCATGAGAGTAAAATAAGCTTGTAAGAGCCTTCCTGGGCAAAACTGCAGCCTTCAGAAGTAAATGAAATAGCCACTGGGCTGGCTAGTCCTCTGTAATATGAAGGGACGGGGGGGGGGGGTTTGATCACTTCAGGCAGCAAATAAATCACATTGTCCTTTTTTCCACAGAAAGATGTATATAAGCAGTGTAAGCTTAGGGGATCTACTTGGAATGCGAGATTGTCTGGATAACCCAACAATATTCTCATCAGCAAGGATATACACAAGCTTAGGTATCAAGT
Source organism: Xenopus laevis (assembly GCF_017654675.1). Lineage (NCBI taxonomy): Eukaryota > Metazoa > Chordata > Amphibia > Anura > Pipidae > Xenopus > Xenopus laevis. Next base: position 43,956,014 of record NC_054375.1, read on the forward strand.
ACAATGTACAGTCTTAGAGCAGGTACAGGTATGGGATCCGTTATCCTGAAACCAGTTGTCCAGAAAGCTCCAAATTACTGAAAGGCCGTGTCTCATAGACTCCATTTAATCCAAATAATCCAAAATTTAAAAAATTATTTCCCTTTTCTCTGCATTATTAAAACAGTACATTGTACTTGATCCAAACTATGATATAATTAATGCGTATTGGAAGCAAAACCAGCCTATTGTATTTATCTAATGTCTATATGATTTTCTAGTAGACTTATGGTGAAAATCCAAGAAAGATCGGTTATCTAAAACCCCCAGGTCCCGAGCATTCTGGACAACAGGTCCCATAACTGTATTTGGAATCATTTATTAAACACTGGGCAAATTTGCACATGGGCAATAAGCCATAGCAACCAATGAGATGTTCACTTTTGGTGTTCTACCTGCAGTTGATTGAAAGAAGCTCATCACTGATTGGTTTTGATGGATTACTGCACAGATACAAATTTACCCAGTATGTATAAGTGAGCCCTCTTATTTGTTTAAATCGGACTCTATTGTAAATTTTATTCTTGTGTTACAGGTTTTTGAATAAAAGGTTTCCTGATAAAAGATTGCATACCTGTAATAACAAAACAGAATTTGAACAAGAGATCCAATACAAACCCATCTTTTTATTTTACCCAGCAATCCTTCACTTCGGTCTAGTTGCTACAGTGCAAGATCCAGCCCCGGATTTGTGGAGAGGCCACCAAGGCTCGGGCCCAGGGCAGCAGAATTTTAGGGGTCGGTGTGCTGCCAACCACACCCACATTGGTTCAGAAACACTGGGGAGCAGGAGATATGATCCTTTTTTAAATCTCCCATGTGGCAATCCCCATTGCATCAATGATGAAAATTTGAGTGAATAAAAGGGAGGGATCGGGGGTGACAAACAACAGCGGGTCTAGGGTGCCTTCTATGTGAATCCGACCCACACAAGATCCCTTGATAAAGACTTTTAATTTCTATGTTGGTAAAAGCTCACATGAGTAATCTCTTTGATGGCTCCCCTTGGATGCAGCAGAACTACCCGACTTTCACTGACAGCTTTTTCTAAGAGCCTAAGAAAGATAGAGCGGCTTTCCTAGGAACAGCATCACCTGAACATGCACCAACCAACCTCTCTCTCTCTCTCCTGCTATGGCAAGAATAGTTCTAATCATTTGATCAAACTGAGTCGCTAGTTCCTAAATGAAAAAGCAGGTGTGAAGTTATTCTGTGTTGCTGGTGTGCCATTTCTCCCTGTGAGAAGCATTTCATTTGTGCCACATTGCATTCAGCTTAGTTTCTAGCTTTTGTGATTTACGTCATTCAAAGGAACAAAAAAAATATATATTACGACCATGTCTGTTATGGAAATTCCTTACTTAGATGTATGTAAAACAAAGTTAAAAACACTGACTTTCAAGCTGACAGTGGATTAAAGCTCAGTATATGCCTACTGGCCTACTGTTAAGTCATGGTAACAGCATCCCTTATCCACCCACTGCTTTCTCAACTACTAAATAGGTAGGTTTCATCTTTCCTCTAATTATAAAGTTGCTTCCAGCTCTTTGCATTCCATCAGCCCCATAAATAATGACCATAAAACATTGCGTTGCACATAAGCATGAAGGAATTCATAACACAAAATCCACAGTTCAAAGGCACAGATTAGTGAAGACTTTCCAAATAATGTTTCCATTTTCTTATGCAGCTTTTGTGATGCGTGGGCTCAGTTGTTAAAGGGAGGCAGTGTGCAAAGTTGACACCCTACTCCACCCTCCATTGGCTTTAGTGTCTGAGTTACTAACAAGTCTAACAGGGGGAGCTCACTATAGATCAGGAGTGCCCATAATTTACGAATGTGAGGTTGTCCTATTATGATCTACATCTATAAAAGATTATTGTTAGCATTCTGTTCCATGGAAAATATTACTTAAGTATTGATTTATAAGAATATGTATATTCCTATGTTTATCAAACCACTATTTCTTATATAACTGTAATAAATGTAACATAATAAATATCTGAATGAAACAGGAGGGTGATTTTTACAAGCTGTTTGTTGACAGTATTTCGAGATCTAGTGATCACTGGCTAGAGGTCTACTCGTAGATAACGGTCTACCTTTTGGGCACCACTGCTATAGATCATTGGGCTAGCCCCTGCCCAGTAGTAGGAAGCAGTAACAGGGACTCATTCACGTACACATACAGGTTAAATTGCAGTGCAGTAGACTATAAAATCCAATCAGCCAATTGTTTTCTTCAGACTACTACAAGTTAGAAAATGTAGGCAAAACTCATATTGGTAGCTACTGGTAACTGAACAGCTGCAATTTAGCATCAATATAATAATCAGCCCCCCAAAGTGTTGTTGTATGGGGTGAAGTCTGTGCAAATCGAGCCTTACATTTCAGCAATACAGTAGAACAGAGGTCCCCAACCTTTACCTGTGAACAGCATTCAGATGTAAGGAAACAACATAAGCATGAAAAATGTTCCTGGGTGGTGCAAAATAAGGGCTGTGATTGGCCATTTGGTAGCCTCTATGTTGGCTGACAGCCTACAGGAGGCTCTGTTTATGCAAACAAACTTGCCTCCAAGCCTGGAATTCAAAAATAAGCACCTGCTTTGAGGCCACTGGGAGCAACATCGAAAGATTTGGTGAGCAAGATGTTGCCCATGAGCCACTGGTTGGATTACTGCAGTAGATCATAGGCATGCCTATGATTAAGTACCAGAGGGTATGAAACGTGTAAGGCGGAATACCAGTTGGTCTGTATGCCTATTCTTTTAACTCAATGTAAAAAAAAAAAATAGCTTTTTTAATCAATTTTCTCTATTTTTTCTCTAATTATAGAGTTTTGGGATATTTTTCTGTTTTTGATATATGTGCCCTTAGAACTGGGGGCTATATCCCAGTAACTATGGCCCTTGTGACAAGCCTTCTAAATTGCAGCATTTAATTGCTTTTTTCTTTTTCGATCACTGCAGTAGAAGTTAGATGTGAAAGGTGATTTACCCAGAGGATGTCTGTAATGTGTTGCCAGTAAACTTACTGGGAGATATACAAAGATTCCTGTATATCACACTGGCAAGCTTGGCACATGTCCTAGTGTAGGAAGTACAATTCCTATGAAACGGCAGGGAATATTCTAATAGAACATGGGAATCTGTGTTCTCTTGGGACACCTGCTGTATAAATGATACAGTGAGCCATAGGTGCCCTGCTTCCCACAGGGTACAATAAAGCAGCTGCAAGCATGTACAAGCTGTTTTGATCCCACAGTTTTTTCCTGGGAAGATCACAGGCACAAAAATGCCTATTGTTGCACAGCGATTAAAGTTAGTATGACAGCTGCTTGCATCTTTTCCTATCATGAAGATATCTACAAGCTGGCGGGTTGAGAATCATATCTGTACATCTCTCTCTATCACAGCTGGGCCACCATTTGCACTGCACGAAGCCCTGATCTCTATACAGCCCAACTGCGCAAAATTAATACATTAAAGGAACATCACACATTCACAAAATGAAAATGTTTTTAAGTAATAAAAATATAATGTAGTATTTCCCTGCACTGGTAAAACTGGTGTGTTTGCTTCAAAACTCTACTATTGTTTATATAAATAAGCTGATGTGTAGCAATGGGGCAGCCATTCAAATGAGAAAAGGCTCAGGTTACACAGCAGATAAGCTCTGTAGAGCACAACGGTGATACTGTTATCCACTATTTAACCTGTGCCATATAGCCTTTTTTCAATTTCCGCCATTGCTACACAGCAGCTTGTTTATATGAACTATAGTAGTGTTTCTGAATCTTGTTTGTGCACCAGAATGGAGGACCTGATGCCCATCCCCATGCACTGGCTATACAATTACCGTATATACTCGAGTATATTCTTAGACGCCGGCGACCGTTTTTGCGCTTGACCCGAGTATAAGCCGAGGTAGAGTTTTTCAGCATATTTTGGGGGCTGAAAAACTCGGCTTATACTCGAGTATATATGGTAAATGATTAAGAGAACTGGAGGAATGTGGGGAGTGACATCTAGGAAGTGAAAATAATTGCTTGCCGCCTCTATGCCTAAGGCATAGAGAAGGGGCAGGCAATATTTGATTGACAGCTGAGATTTTTCAATGAGTTTACAACAGCTATGAACGCTTTAATAAAAAAAAGAATTTGGATTTTATGTTTACTTTGAAAAGGACTTTTATTATACAGATTTTTATGTCTGGGACAGGTCCACTTTAAGGCAAATGCTATGGTGCCATTCTATTGAACTAAGGCCACTATATGGGGGAGGGGGTTTATTAATAAACCTAGACTCCCAGCACAATTACATACTAAGGGGCAGATTTATTAAAGGGCATGTAAAGGCAAAAAAATAAGATCCCATTTTTACTTTCTTTAATGAAAAAGAAACCAATATCCAATATACTTTAATCAAAAAATGTGTACCGTTTTTAAAAGAAACCTGAGTGAATGCAGTGAAATTCTCCCTTCGTTTACTGCTGTGGATAGGAATTGTCAGATGGTCCCTAACTGCTGAGCAGGGAAACAATCATACTTATGAACAGCAGGGGGAGCCCCGGCCTTACTTCCCAGCCATGCAGAACTCAAGCAGCTTTGTTTATGACAATCCCTAAGCAGTCTAGAACACACTGAGCATGTGCCCAGTCTTAGTCTTGCAAAGATGTAAAATAAAGTTATAAGATGGTGACCCCCTGTAGCCAACTTTGAAAGCATAAATCATTTGTTTGATTAAGCTTGTGGTGCAGTAAGTTCATGTTTATATTTAGTATACAAAATCCAGCATTTCTAGCCTTATTCTATTTTAGACTTTACATGCCCTTTAAGGGTTGAATTGAAAATTCGAATTCTCTCATTTTTTATGGTCAGAACTCTCAAATTCAAATTGTGAATAATCCAAATTAGATTCTAACTTGAAAGATTTATCAAGCCTTGGCCCTTTAAAAATTCGAATTCAACTATTCGCCATCTAAAAACTGCCGAGTTCATGTATAAGTGGGAGAGGTCCAGTGACTAATTTGAAGATGTTAATAACTGTTTTTTGCGTCAAATTTAATTAGATTCCAGTTTTCGGTTCGTTAATATAGTTCCGAGTTTTAGATATTCTATTTTTTTATTAAATAACCCCCCAATCGAATTTCGAGTATATTTATAGAGTTATAAAAAATTTGCATGAATTCGTAATTTGACCTTTTAATAAATGTGCCTCCTAATGAAATAATGTGTACAGCCTGCCATGATTGTTACAGAAAAAGTGTTCTAACAAAAGCAAATGCAGACATTCGTTTAACAAGGCAGCAGTGAGTCTCTGAGCCATCAAAGGGTAGAGAAAAAAAATAAATAAAATGCATAACGCTTTAAAAACCGGACTATTCCCATTCCAGCACAATCATTCCTCTGCATTCACAGCCTGTGTGCAGGAGGTTACATAAACACGACTGCAACGCTTGATTTTTCCGGTTAATAAAACAGATATGTTATACTGTTTGTCTTTTGTTTCATACTGAATTGCCCCACATCTGAGAGAGAGGACATCACACCAGGGTGCACAGATCAGAGTGTGATAATGATTATGGGTGGCCTGCAGGCTGCATGGGAAATAGGAACCATTTCTTTTCTGTACGGTACATATTAGAGAGTCTAATAAACAAGCCAACCAAACATACACAAGTGTCCCAGGGAGTCTCACAAAGAACCAGGAACAGAGAGTATCATAAAACTTGTCTGAGAGTCTCACACAGAACCAAGACCAGAGAGTCTCTTATTACAATGTGCCAGGAAGTCTCACAAAGAACCTGGCATTTTATTCAAGAACTAAATTATAATTCACTGGATGAGTTGAATTTCTCCAGCCCTAGCAGGCTTGTATAGATTGCTTCCCCCCCCCCACTAATTAACAGATTTAGTTAGGGACACTCCTGAGGGTAGGGCCACACGGCGCGATTTCGCCGCGATTCTGCGCTGGGCGAGTTGCGAGTTGCGAGTCGCTGCGGTTTTTAAGCCGAAATAGCTTTGTTAACTTTGGCGCTGGCGTCAATGCAAATCGCGGCGAAATCACTGCGCTAATTCACACGCGGCGATTCGTTTTCTATTGTCGCCCGAAGTTGCCTCGCTGGGCGTTTCCGGGCGACAGTAGAAAAAGAATCGCCGCGTGTGAATTAGCGCAGCGATTTCGCCGCGATTTGCATTGACGCCAGCGCCAAAGTTAGCAAAGCTATTTCGGCTTAAAAACCGCAGCGACTCGCAACTCGCAACTCGCCCAGCGCAGAATCGCGGCGAAATCGCGCCGTGTGGCCTAAGCCTAAAGGCATTAACAAACCATTGCTGGAGCCTATACAAACATGCTTGTTCAAATGCCACAAACTGTAGCTATTATCAGTTTACCTTAATGAGGAATTTAATTATCTTGTTAATGTATATTCCAGGGCTTTGTAGTTGCATATGAGTTTACATTGCATACCTTTTATTATATATAAACCTTTTTAACAAAGTGGTCATAAAACGTACATGTGAAACAATCTATAAAATGCCTTTGTTACGGCTTTCAGGGGTTAACAATTGGAACAGGAACAATTTGTAGAGCACTCCCCTGCCAGCAATAATAGGGATCCGTCACGCATCCGCACTGAGCTAACTGGTAGGAACAATCTGTATTTCATCACTCCAAATATTATAACTGGCTCTCAATTAGTTTCCTAACTGCCTCTTTTGTTGAAGCCATAAAATAGGGTATTTAGCCGCATGCTAGGAATATTTGATAGCGGAGATACCTGCCAGGGAATGTTTAACAATCCATCCTTTGATGGCAAGAACAACCCAAACAGGTGCAAGGGCTTCCAGGCGATGTAAAACCAAAGGCGCCAAGATAATAGGGCATGTTACGGTGGTGTGATAGCGCAAAATGCAGAACTCACATTCCAATATTAAAAAACCCTGGCTAGATAATGATTAAATACTTTCTTGTGCCAGTTTTGCTTACTCTTATAGCACTAAACTAGAGAGTATTTTTCCCCTTTAGGGTTAGTTCACACAGGGCGTTTTGGGGAGATTTGATCGCCTGGCGTCTAATCGCCTCGTTTTTGTGGCGACCAATCTCCCCAAATGCCTTTGGAAAACAAATTGCCCTGTGTAATTAGTGCTGGCATTTTTTCATTTTAGCTGGCGCAGGAACAGGGAAGGCGTTTGGCGACCAAATCTCCCCAAAACGCCCTGTGTGAAATAACCCTTAAGAAGACTTAAAGAATCCCATTTGGCCAGTCTGCATGTATGACAGACTGGCTGTCAGTTGGGGTGGAGTTGGAAAGTATAAAATGAGGGAGGAAAAGAAAAAAAAATTGGAAAAACTAAATTTTTGGTTGGAAAAAGCTCATCTTTTAATTCTGAGCCCCAGGAAATGGTTTAACGAAATGTTCATGTCACAAGTCACTTAACAACACAAACCTAATTTGTTCTAAATCAATTACATGCTGCTATGGCTTCAGGTCACGCACGGCGCAGAACAGTGCAGCCATAATGTAGTCAGTGAGCATGTAATAGCATGTGCCTTATGCACACAAGCAGTAATCTGACCCTTTGAATGTCAGGAAAACCCAGACGAAGTGATATGTGACCTGAAAATGCTTAGTCTTAAAACTTTGTGGTTGGTTTAAATGACTCTACCAGTAGCACCGAGTCAGCTCTCTAACAAAGAACGTGGCGTTCTCGAGAGGTGAGTGAATGCAACCACTTGCCAACTCATGATGTCACCAAGGCTATTAAAGTGCATGGAACACAGCTCCCTTTTTCTTTGCTACGAGGTTCTGCATGTAAGAGTGCTGTCTCATTCTAGTCAAACATTTCATAGATGAAATGCATGGAAAATGCAAACCATGGGCAGTAAACTCCAAACTGCTTTCTGTCTGGAGTTTATCTGGAGTTTGTCTGGAAAAAGCTAATGGTGTATATAACAGTAGGGAAAATAAGGACAAATGGGGCAGTTTGTATTATCTCTTTGGTAACTGCTCAGCTGGGAAGTGGAAACCTCAAGCAGCAACAACAGTTCAGTCGCAAAGTGACAGACTACACAAAAACTTATCGCCCATAAGGGCCAAATTTAACTAATGTTTTTCGTGGGACAGTGCCGATTTTTTACAGCTCAGCTAGCAGTCCTATTGTTGCTGAAATGTCCCCACTTTCTCTTTGATTTCCTGCACAGCCAGAAAAAGATATGTTTATAAAACTTAATTGGCTTTTGGCAGAGAGCCCAGAATACGTGGCAGGAGCACTTTGATACATTTGTAACAATTTAAGATAAGCAAAGAAACAATTGTAACAATTTAAGATAAGCAGGTTTCTTGGGGAAATTGTGTCTTGCAGCTTAAAGGGCAATTCACCTTCATTACCAAAACTGTAATAACATAAAAACCACAAATGAGGGTCATTTATCAACACTGGGCGAATTTGCCCATGGGCAGTAACGCATGGCAACCAATCAGATTGCTGCTTCCATTGTTATACTTGCAGCTGTCTTTAAAAAGCTAATCACTGATAGGTTGCTATTGGTACCTGCCCATGGGCAAATTTGCCCAGTGTTGATAAATGAGCCCGTTTCATAACCTGCCAAATTTTGTATGTATAGAAGCCAGAGACGTAACTAGAGGGGGACAGGCCCTGGCGCGGGACGTGCAGCGGGCCCGCCCCCCTCCGTACGGCCGTAAACAGCCGCATTTACGGCCGCATTTCCCTTAGAAGTGAGTGGCGAGCGAGCTGCTGGGGGGGCCCAGAGGGGGTGCGGGCCCTGGCCCAATCGCACCTCCTGCTCCCCCAGTAGTTACGCCACTGATAGAAGCAATAAAAGGCACATTGGAAATAACTTTTTACCTCCCCTTTTTTTCTATTGGACACATTTGTATATTTTCAAATCTTTTTTTCGAATCTTTTTGTCCGTCTTTCTATTTCCTTAATGTTGGGAGGTATGGGAACCAATGCAAACATCTAGTTGAAAGCCTTCCCAGTACAGTAGAGGCTGTTATTTGTGTAAACAGAGGCATGACTTAGCAAAAATAACCTTGGTTTTAATATGAGATGTTGGGTGTCTAGATCATTTTGGACATGTAGGGGCAGATTTATTATGTGGTGTAAAAAACGTCAGGATAATTTGCCACACATCACCGTGTAAAAAAACGATGGCACTTACTTACAAAGGACTGAAGCAATATAAAATCCCAAATCTGGCATTCGCATGGCATAAAATAAAACACACCTTGATAAACTCATTTATTTTACACAGCTTTTTACACCGTTTTTTCCAGACGAATTTCATTTTACACAGCATAATAAATATGCCCAGTAGTGTACTTCGTACAAGGGCAATTTTGAATGCAAAAAAAGAAGTCAAATATTTAGCCGTCTTAATCGTGTCCGACATAGATTAGATATTTTAATTTGTGTGGCATTTTATTGCTCTGGAATTGACATTTTAGAACGAGTTAAATCAAAGGTCCCATATGAGGCAGGCCAGTTAAGAATCTTTTGAAGGCTACCTCAAGGGAATGTTGTAGCAGGTTAGTCTACGTTACCAGCTACAAGCCAGAAGAAACAGATTCCAAAAGCATATGGCAATAGAGATACCTAGGCCCCCAAGCCTTACTTGTTTATAATGTGTCTCCTGCATGTGAGAATTATAGCTGGAGCCCCTAACAGCTACTGGACGATAAAAAAAATCACATGGGCAGTTCCACATCCAAAATGGCTGACTAGTTTCACAGTTTAAGTCCTTGCCATTGTGTCACCTCAAAGGTGTAAAGGTTTTAGGTTACAATTGTTTCAACAAACTCTAGTCCCTCGTCAAGGTTTTAATCACAAAAAACACCCCAAAAAGCTATTTAGACTCCAAATTTATAGAAATCATAGCAAACCAGAAGAAGTTAAATATAGATGTAATCAAGTTAATTATATCTTTGTTAATTTAAAGAAGAGACATGCTTGTTCTTCAATGCATCGTTCCAGACATCGTATCATCCTTGCAATTATGCTTTCCAGTGATGGTCTGTTTCCCATCTGTGGCTGTGCTTGGTCCTCTTCACAAGGAAAAGAACTCTCTGCATATGTGTTGGTCTCCAGCAAAAGCCAAAATGAAACCACAGTGGTTGGAAGAAATCCGGAACTCTCTGTGCCTGAATAACTGGGGTAGAGCTCTGAGCATCAATAACAGTGTCTGAATAACTGTGTACATTGCTGCTGGGCTGAATATGACTTACTAAGACCTGGACCACCAACATACAGTGCTGGGTAAACTATTTCTACCCGAATAAGTGTGTTGAGTGCCAGGTATGATTAACTGTGCCCATATAACTCATAATAAGGAATATATGCTGTTTATTTTTCCCCAAACTAACAAACTTTTGTCGTCGTTGCTTGATGTGAGCATGAAACGTTCTTTTTATTTGCATTTATATATGAATGGGAGCCATTTCCCAGCAAGAGTAATATACAAAGCAAACATGTACAGTATGTATGATCAAATGGGTAATAACAAAGAGACATGTTCTTTGCTAACAATTAGCTGCACACTAAAATGTTAATACCAACATGATTTAAAATAAATACAAAGGGAATAAATATTTTTATTGTGATCTTCTCGCTATTAGATGCAATCTCCAGGAGAGCAGTAGGATGTTCAGAGTAGCGGAACAGCCTTAGCAAAAGTATATGTACTACACTAGCAATGGAAATGATTTAAAATGCGTGCCATTGAAAAGAAAACTTACCATGTTTACAAGGAATCTGTATCTTCCATTTTTCTTAATTTGCATATAAACAGGGCATGTTTTCCATTCAATTATAACTTGCAGACAATATTTGTTAGACAGAGAAGATATTAGTCTGGCTGAAGAGCATTATCCCCAAACAAAGGCATCAAACAAACAAAGGGATTGCCCTGTGGTATAGAACAGTTTGTATTTATTTGCTTATTTTCTTGGCGGTCAGAATTCACAATGAAATGCCTTTTCCTTCTTCATTTAATACTAATGCTCCCATAATTATTGTGTGTGGTTGGCAACATTCTATAGCTCAATTCGACCGGTTTCATCCTTCTGCCTAGTGTCAAACTAAACCAAACACCTTTCCATACCTTCCCCAAGAACAGCACTTATTTTCCTTTCTCAAGTGTAGGCTCAGCCAAAATACATTCCTGCTTAGCTAATGGCAGCCTAAGGATGAGGAATTGTTAATGATAAGTATGCTAGCCCCTGACAAAGTTCCTGCTTATTGGCTTACCATTGACTGAAACTGTTATTTTTACTTACATATTCCTCTGTAATGCATATTAAGGCTTTTTTTTCCAGTCTGGCTCTTACCTGCAATTCTGCCTCCAAACTATATTTTCGCTGCTGCCTTTTCAGTTCTTCTTCATTTAACAAGGTCTTCGCATCACGTCTGTAATAAAAAGACAGTCAGTCACCAAATAGTAACAGAATTCATCAATTCTTATGATAAAATGTCCCCTATTTTTTAAAGCAGCCCTGCGGAATGATTTGTTGTTTTTTTTTTAACAAACATTAAGATAAAAAAAGAAACCATTACTGGCAGCTGAATGTTTCTCAAAACACTGGTCACTCAAATTGCCTTGGACATTTGGTTGGATTTAGATTTTTGCTTGCATCAAATCTAATTGAAAATATAACCAAAAAGTTCCACGAGCTGCATGCCCCACCTGTGCAATGGCCATACGCATGCACCCTTCTAATTAAACTCTTATTAAATGACAAATCACTAAGAACAAAGAGTGGACAAAACCACATTTTCACAGGTTTTTGTAACCCATGTCCAGGTGCAAATTTGTCTGCAAGCTTCTTGGCCATCTTAATTGTACTTGTTGCCAAGAATGCAAGATGTTTACTGTATTGGAGTGGATTTGGGGATCTTGTGTATTTTTGGCAGATAAAGTGTCAGTTTACAGATGCATGCCAAATGTGTCTACAATGTACAGCTTTTATTTCTAAGGGAACAGACTAGCCATTTATGAATGCATTAACCCTAACCCTGTTTACCTTTTAGAGCACATGTCCTGAGGTTTTTTTTATGTCAGGCCCCATAGATTTTTTTAAAGTATTTATTTTAATCCAGTACACTGCCAGTAGCAAATAAGACATTGTAAATCAAGCACCGGAGTATACACACTGGAGTAACTTTTAAAATAAACCATTTGGGATCTGAAAGGTAAATGAGCTCTAAGAGAGAAAAGAAAGAGAGTGATCCCATAGATTTTAAAGCTTATGCATCTTAGATGTTATTGCACTAAACAGTTTTACGGCATCAAAAGGCCTGACCAAATAGAAGGTTTATTATAAAACTCAGGCACCCATTGGTATGAAACGATTCATAAAAGGGCGCAGAAGATGAATGCATTATAAAAAAACAGAATTGAAAAAGAGACAGAACAAGAGACTGTGTAGCAGTGAGTGCAGTAGAAATAGAAACATATGTCATACACAACAATCACAGTAAACAATCATAGAATTCCAACTTTATGAGGGAAAGAGAAGTGCTCTGGGGTTTTACCTGTGCTGTAGAGCTTGCACTATCGTTGCTACTAACTAAAACGAAACGCGTCAGGTGACTAGACACGTCATGGTTTAGCTAAACAGCTCCAGGAGCATGCCTGTTTGTGTTTTTAAAGATGCTTGGAAATAAAGACGTTTTTTTATCCTAACACTACCCGTGGTTATTACGGCTCCTGTCTATCTACTATTTTGGATGTTGTCAGTGTGCCAGGAGCGGAGTCCGGCTGACGGAGGGCCACCACGAGGGTAGATGCGGACCAGTCACATGTGAGTAATCTATATGCGTATACTAACTAAAAGGCATTGGAAGTGACAGGGTTACATATGACTTGCAAAGATTGTTCTGTATAGGGCTATGCCTCATATCGTTTATTGACTCGTTATCTTTTTACAGGTAATTTATATTAAAGTAGGGGAGATTGTCGCTCAGAAGACGAGGCGATTAGTCGCCAGGCTCAAAAATCTCCCCGAATCTCCTCATGTGAACTAACCCTTAAGGGTATTGTGGGACATAGATATTCTACATTATATAGCACTGCGGCAAAAGTGTCCAATGAGATATGAGGGGTGCAAGTAATTACAACATAATGGGGAAATAAGAAGCATGAGATGAGGCTGTCACGTGAAACGAATGCCTAAAAGTAATTGTGTTATTGCAATAAATGTCATAATCAATTCTTAAGGATTTGTAAGAACTCTCAGTATATATATATATATATATATAATAGCTAGAAAAATGCTGTTAGGTACATTAGTGTTTCTGTAGAATACTAAAGAGTATCTTTCTGATAAAAAAAATATACTATAGCAGTAAGACTCCATATTCAACACCTACGCTTGAAAATTAATAAGAACATGTAAATGCTTAGGATCTTGAAATACTTTTCGCATGTGAGCTAGATGTTTATCCCATGTGCATGAGAATTCCTGAAAATATATCTCCGTACCTTTCTCATACTCAGATATGTAATGATCTTAGTCTGCATTGAAATAGCAATACACTATAGAAAGGTGCACTCCCTTGTTATTAATATCATCATGATGATATGTTATTTTAAAACCCAGGAAGCCTTTCACTGGCACTATAGAATGGAGCAAAGACAAAACAAACAGAACAAGGTCAGACAAAGGTGGTCACAGCAATGAACACAATTTTAGGGTGGTGGCACATGTGCAGATTTGGGGAGATTAAGGTGGCCGTAGACGCAAAGATCCTATCGTACGAATCGAGGATTCATACGATTTTCGGACTGTGTGGAGAGTCCCAAAATTTTTCATCTGGCAGAGATCGGTTGTCGATCGGACAGGTTTGATTTTGTCCCGCCGGAGCCCATTGTGCTCTCATCGTAATCCGACCCTTCGGCCATAGGGCCGAACGTTCAGATTTCCACCGATATAGCCATGCCCGTTAGTGGAATATCGGGGAAAGATCGGCTCGTTTGGCAATGTCGCCAAACGAGCGGATCTTTGCATCTATGGCCACCTTAAGTCAGCGACAAATCTCTTCTTCGGGGGACTAATCTCCCCGAAATGCCTTCCCGCCGGCGATTCACATTCTTTCCGACGGGAAGGCATTTCGGGGAGATTAGTCCTCTGAAGAAGAGAAGATTTGTCGATGGGCGACTAATCTCCCCGAATCTGCAGATCTCTAATGTAGAGAGGGCCTGAAAGCAAGTACATTAGTTCTGTGCAATACAAGGGTGTAGATATCAAACACAGATACAAAATAATAAAAAGTATGTAAGGAATGGAGAGCTTTATTGGTTAATTTATATGGTGCTGAGTGTGATTTTAGATGCTAGAGTAGAACTAGAAAATAGACTAATTTAACAGAGCAGCAGACAGGCAGGAACCTGCAGTGTAAGGTAACAAAAAAGGAGAATTTGGTATGGACGATGATGGAGAGAGAAATCTTGGTATTTTGTTAGAATGTTTCATTGTTTACCACCACCTGATCTTCCAGGAAAAGAAATGATGGGCTGTACAAACGTGACAGATATGAGCAGCCAAATTGCTTTGAGAAGTGAAGAATAGTGTGTTACTGTCACACCCGGAGGAATTACTCATATAGCAGTGTTGAGGAGTCAAAGATCACATATGGTTGAAATGACCTCTAGATACGCAGCATTTGTTTTTAATTAGCTCTTGTTGCTCGTCAAATTAGAGAGCCCTAGCATTGTGCTCAAACAGTGTCTCTGTTCTATGCAGCTGCACTGCTGCCAGCCAACCTCTCTTGATGCTTGTTATAGGCTTTTGCTTATCCTGAAAGTAAACAGAATATTGGCCTGCTCCTCCGGAGGACTTGCAGCCTTCTCATCCATCACATCGGAGCTGGCCCCCGCAGCTTCCCATGACAAGTCAAAGCTTGCACAGAGCACATTTCAGCACTGTACACTGGAACACAAGGGAAACAGTAGGCAAGTGAAGCTGAAGAAAGATTTGATGTGTGCTCTAGTACAGAACCTTTCAACTGTCAGATAAAAGCCAGAGAAGGGTCGTGGGTAATTCTAATTGTTAATCAAAATAATACATTATGTACTAATTCTACATTTGACTGAATTGCAGTGTTCTTGTACTGTATATTTCCTGAAATATCTCAAAGAAAGAACAGGCAGGAAAGAATATTTCTGACCCACACCCAACCCTGACTTTCCAACCTGCCCCGAATTCCTCTTACATTATTTACTCCTCTGATGATACCGCAAAAAGGGGAAGTGGGTTGGTTCTGAGCCCAAACCTGCCCAACCCGTGGATTTCTTTACTACCATAAGATTAAAACAAGGCTACAGAGGATTAACAAATCTTCCAAATTGTCTTTTGCCCCCGAACAGAACTAGATCAACTATTTGCTTCTAAGCCTCCCTCAGCCTACTCTCTTTTTACTTGACCTTTATTTACTTCGTTGCTAAATATCTGTTCTCTGGAGTATAGCTCTACAAATCTATTCAATTTTGAACTGGTGATAATGAATGGACTTGGGAAACGGAATCATTGTCTTTATTTACACTGTGCCGGAGGTAAGACATAATATACTAGGCGTTCTCTCTGATCCCACTCAGTCAGGCTTTCTGTATACATTGCATATGGCTTTCTGTATACATTGCATATGGCGCTTCACAGTTTAACATATATCAAAACAATTCTAAGCAGGCTTGTAAGTAAAGGTAGCCATGAATGGACCCATGGGCCTAATGGACAGAGAGTGTATGAGGGGCCACACAAGTCTATCTGTTGTATATGCAAAGAGCTCAAGTGCAGGAAGTTGTGGCAAAAGCTGTACTTCCTCATAGGCCAATGCTCCATACACTGGTCAAAATGGTGCCGCAGCAGATGAAATTTTTAAACCTTCCCTATTCTAAAACCGATCAAGATTCACAGGGGTCGGGATCTGCGAACCACCAAACACATACAAATATTTATACAAAACCTTTTGTACAGTTGTAATCGTAAGAGTACGGGCATCTTAAAGGAGAAGTAAAGGCTAAAATTAAGTAATCTTTATCAGAATAAATGCACCAGTAAAGCTTCAAAGTAATGCTGCTCTGAATTGTCTGAATCAAAAGAAGCACAGCATTTCTTTCCTTCTATTGTGTTTACATGGGCTTCTGTATCATCTTAAACCTCCAGGGCTTGGGCTTGAGCATGCTCAGTTTGCTCCTCTCTCTCCCCCCCTCCCTGCTCTAATCTGAGCCCAGAGCTCTGAGAGAGCAGGGAGAGACTCAGGCAGGAAGTGATGTCACACCAAGCTAATATGGCAGCTGCTATCCTAAACAAACAGAGAGAGGTTCTAGAGCTGTTTACTCAGATATGGTAAAGCATTCTGCAGAATAAATATAGTGTTATAGCTTGCACTATTGTGGCTAATCTATTGGCAATTAAATGTTTCCATAACTTTCTTTCTCCTTAAAGCACAAAAAAAGCACCGATGACCACCTGATATGCCTCTCAACCAGAAAAAAAATATAATATAATGCAGCTTACTGCCAAGTACAGACAGAATGTAGCAAGAAGACAGTGGTCTTCTGTGTGTGATCAAAAATATATTACAAGGTTTAAGTTGCAGCTTCCTTTCTGATCTGAGGCAATGTATGCATTCAGCGAGTGTAGCACAGTTCTCCGTACCATTAGTTTAAGTGCTGTACCATTTGTTGCTGGAACAGACCACCACACATTTCTCCATAAAGGAGGAGCATTGTGTAGCCTGGATCATCTAACTGGCACCTTTCCATGAGTGGGATAAAGCATAGACGTACTAGCGCTGCCATTATTTTCTCATTTCAAAAACATCCAGAAGCAGAAAGTGCTTCCCATTTATTTCACTAGGGTTAAAGTACAAGCAGCTTTCATATACAAATGTATCTTGTGACATTTAAATGTATATACTGCATGTCTGTTACATAGTTAAAGGGAGATGACATTTTCACCCCTTCACTCCCAGCTGCTATTGAACTCCTAGAGCATGGCTACCGTAGGAATTTTGCCGCAATGTGATTTATCTATATTACTGTTTCACTGTAGTCCCTTTTCTGACCTAGAATTGTACAGCTTCATTTAAAAAAATGATATGTGAAGCAAAACCATATTTCCCAGCACAAAGCTCCTTATATATCTTTTTGTTGCCCAATCGTCAATCTCTTTAGGTAATTATTTTAGCTTTAAAGCTCTTCTAAAGGCATGAAAAAAGCTATTTAATTAAATGTATTTGTTTTAATAATAGTTAAATGGCTTGATAGCTAAGAGATTCAATTATACTTGCCGCTCTCTTGGTGTTCTGTGCACACCCTGCCCTGTACCCTTGACTCTGGGTGATTAGTACATGAAGTCAGGAAATCTGTATTTAGTGATATCACCAAAGGTCACATCACAGAACATTCTGCATCATTTCTGGAAAAAAATAGTCTCCTCAAAGGGATCCTGTCATCGGAAAACATGTTTTTTTCAAAACACATCAGTTAATAGTGCTACTCCAGCAGAATTCTGCACTGGAATCCATTTCTCAAAAGAGCAAACAGATTTTTTTATATTCAATTTTGAAATCTGATATGGGGCTAGACATACTGTCGATTTCCCAGCTGCCCCTGGTCATGTGACTTGTGCCTGCACTCTCAGAGAGAAATGCTTTCTGGCAGGCTGCTGTTTTTCCTTCTCGATGTAACTGAATGTGTCTCAGTGGGACATGGGTTTTTACTATTGAGTGTTGTTCTTAGATCTACCAGGCAGCTGTTATCTTGTGTTAGGGAGCTGTTATCTGGTTACCTTCCCATTGTTCTGTTGTTAGGCTGCTGGGGGGGGGGGTGATATCACTCCAACTTGCAGTAAAGAGTTATTGAAGTTTAACAGAGCACAAGTCACATGACTTGGGGCAGCTGGGAAATATACAATATGTCTAGCCCTATGTCAGATTTCAAAACTGAATATAAAAAAATCTGTTTGCTCTTTTGAGAAATTGATTTCAGCGCAAAATTCTGCTGGCATTGCATTGCAGCAAAATTCCTACAGTAGCCATGCTCTAGGAGTAGCACTATTAACCGATTAATTTTGGAAAAAAAAAAAAACTTCCCATGACAGTATCCCTTTAAGCTAAAAAAATTGTTTTATTTCAGTTTATTTTAGATGTAGTGCTCAAATCATGAATATGTTATTAAATAAAGCTCTAAAACACAATATAATTTCATGGAGCTTTGTAAATGCTATGGAACAAGAGATACAAACACACTATAATACAAATTCAGATTTTCCCCTTGACAATTGTACTAAATGGGAATAACTGGTATAATGGGTCAATCCCTGTTTTCAGTCATGTGTAACCCTTTAGGCACTGACTGCCTCCAATGCACACTGCATTATGGTATCTGCTTATGGATTTGTTGTAAATGCGCTGGGAAAAAAGAGTAATGAGTAGCCACAAAGCTTTTGAAAGAATTTTTTCAAGACATCCTCCAAACCATAATTAGAAAGGCAGTCAGAGAGAATGGATTACAGGAAAATAGCAGGAATGTGGATCTGATATTCCTCCTCCGTATTCTAACTAATCCCAACCAGAAGTCGCCTTAATACATCTTCAAACACAGGCACCATTACTCCAGGAAATTACTTTGATATGATATTAGGTATAATTAATGTATTTAAGAGAAATCAGCACAGATAACAAACAGGCACGGCAAGTAACTCCACTGGGTACCAATGAGAAAACGGCATTTTATTTTAGTGTCAATGTGTTTTGAATATTGTGGTCTCTTAGGCATGTATAAAGGCTATGTACGCAACACCAAGACATGCCAGTGATGTCTCAGAGCACATAAAACAGATTTTACAATTTTTATGGTGGTGACTTTTACCTTTGAACAGTGTCAGGCTGGGCCTCCTATTGCCCACCAGAGAACCTGACACTAAGATCCCACCCTCATAACAATTAGATGTTGACAGGGTTAATTGTAATACTGTAGATCATATAAGCCTAAACCTGGCCATACACAGGCCAATAAAAGCTGCTAACAGACCATGTATGGGGCCCGCCCCAATCGATATCTGGCCGGAAATCAGTCAGATGTTGATCTGGCAGGCTTAAAAGTCTTATTGTGGTGAGGAACACACCAGCTCATTGATGCGGTCCTTGTCCCAACAGCCTGCCTGTATTTTATTGTGATCCGATATGTTGGATCACAGGAGTGTAGCTAATTTGGCCTTCTGAAAAGTTTATCCTGCAGTGAATGTGCTGAAGCATATCTCCTCCTCAGCAAAAACCACAGATAAACAACAGCATCCTAGCACTACAAATGTTTCACTTACCACTTATTTATTCCTTAAATGCAGGCAAACTGACCCATCCCTAAACGTGATTAATGTACCAATAACTGACTTATTTGATGCATCATCTTTATTCTATTTTGGATCCCCCTCTCTAAAAAAAAAAGAAGTTGCTTCCTTGTTTATCCAGTAATTGAATGCCGCATTCCTTCTGATTCCAAGACGATTTCTACATGAAATGGAACTTTCCAGTCAAGCAGTCCTGGCGTGGTTGCCTTTTTGGAAAATCTAATCTATTTTTAACAAGCCTGTCTCACGGCTGTTTGAACATTATACATTACACTTCCTTTCTTGTTGAGCTTACTTATCTGCAGTACAAAAAATATATCTACTTTAGAAAAGACATGAAAATTTCAACTACGTGATTGACGTGTGTCCATCCTTCACCCCTCCAGCTAATGTCAAACACTTCCTACCTGATGTAATATGGAACATGTACTTTCAGTACAGCAGCAGTGATAAGCATATAGTCCAGTCATACAGCAAAGACGTTACACACTCTTTTTAGCACCATATTTACAGAAAAGGGCTGGCTTTTTCAGGGGCAAAACCCTTTTCTCTGGTGCACAGCTGTTTATTCCAGAATCCATGTACAGATATGGGACTGGTTATCCAGAATGCTCAGGACCTGGGGTTTTCTGGATAACGGTCTTTCTGTAATTTCAATCTTCATACTGTAAGTCTACTAGAAAATCACCTAAACATATAAATAAATCCAATAGGTTGGTTTTGCTTCCAATAAGGTTTAATTATATCTTAGTTTAGATCAAGTACAAGCTACTGCTTTATTATTACAGAGAAAAAGGAAATACTTTTTATTAAATTATTTGGATAAAATGGAGTATAATGGAGACAACCTTACACAATTCTGAACTTTCTGGATAATGGGTTTCTGGATAACTGATCCCATACCTGTACCTGTAGTTTTGCAACAGCTAGTGCTGCTTTAACATTAGCTAATGCTTGATGAACGAAGAGAAAACCAAATAACCGTTCCAGAGCAATGGGCAAAAGGAAAAACCATTCTGATCTAAGGTTCAGTGCACAAAAGTGGAAATACAAGGCACAGGGGAATCGTCTGTCAAACACAATGCAAGCAGAGGGAAAATATGTGGTTTAGGTGTTTTCTTTCTTTCTATGCAAAATACAAATAATCGTTTTTACATGAAATTATTTTTCATCTAAAGGAAAGCAGGGCTTATAACGGTGAGTGCTATTGTGATTAATGTGATTTAGACACATGGATGTCAACACACATTGCTCACTTGCTGTGTTATCCTAAATATTATTAAAACCATCTGGACTCTTTGACAGACGGTACAAAAACGGTTTACTTACTTGAAATTTGGCACTGCTTACTTTATACTGTCCAATGGGCTTTGCCAGTTAATTAAATTTAAACGTCTTGATTGCCTTGGGTAGATCTTGTTATTTTTAGAGAGAAAAATATATATGAAACAATGCATTTCAACAGCATGATGGCCAAGAAGGTGGAGTTTATTTTATGAGCATTATTCAGGCTCACAGAAGCTTAAACATTTCACAGGCCTTGAGTACAGAGTATACAGTCCTCGAAAAAGCAAATCATAATGATAAATAGTGACAACATAAAGTTTACATTGTTTATGCCAGAACGATGATTTTGCTCTTGAACTAAAGAGAAAACACGATGGGGTATATTTATCAAAGAGTGAAGTTAGAGATGGCCACAATCTGCTACAGTGAAATTCCATCACTCTCCATTCATTTCTATGGGATTTTGAAAGGCATATTTATCATAGGGTGAATTTTCACTTTCACCCATTGATAAATACTCTTTTTAAAAATCCCATAGAGATGAATGGAGAGTGGCGGAGTTTCACTCTCACGGACTGCACCCATCGTTATCGCCACTCTTTGATAAATATACCCTCATGAAGGAGCACAAATCCCGAAAATCTAATGTAGACATGGAGCATTGTACTGCAGTGCATTACCCATGTTAACTGGTTTAATATCTCCCATAAGCACAGTTTAAATGTGGTGAATAGAATGATCATGCTATGTGGTTTGCATAATTTCATGGTTTGCCAGTTTCTCCATGAATACCCGTGCTCTGTTTTTCTTGAACTTCTACTTCCATATGGAAAAAATGCTTCATCCCAGAATTAAGATCGACATTCAAAGAGCTTAGTATGTATATCCAACTACAAGAGTAGATAAATAAGCCCAATAACTGCAAGGGGTTTTGCACTGTTTTGAACTATTTTAAAGCAGCAACATATTCCGTACAATAGAAGGGTGTAAGCATCTAACATACAGACTACATACAGAAATACAACCAATATCAGATGTAAAGAGGGACCTGATCAACAGAGCTTACAATTTAAAAGAAGACCACATAAGTTGTGCGGATAAGGAGTCCGTAAAGAGAGCTGTGCCATTGATTTGAACGAATGCTAGGCTAAATGAGGGAATGCTTCTCTAAAGAAGTGTGCATTAAGAGATTGTTTGAAGGCAGAAATATTAGGAGAAAGTTGGGTGGAAGAAAGGAGGGGGATTTAGCCTTGGCAAAGTCTCAAATGAGTGTATGTGAAGAGGCAATGAGAGAGCTGTCGAGGAATCCATTGAAGAGCATAACTAAAAATGATCAACACTCCTTTATTCAACTTCACTTTTGAGAAAAGATATAGCTATGTGTAATGTTTCCCTCTAATTTTAGCTTTCATGGAATAACAAACTGATGAAATGAATAAGAAAGCCAACACCGCTTTAGAGAGTAGAAATGTTATTAATTTAGAAAAGTTGGCGATTCGAAGGGTGCAATTCTGTGGCCATTTTCCTGCCTAGCTTGCAAATGAAGATCTATTGTAGCAGCTATTTGATTATATTATTTGAGCGACTGCATTCTGCCAAAATGTAACTTTGGCTGGCTGAAGAACACTTTATCCTAGCACTCACTGCTATAAACAGACGTACTCCCACAAGCTGTAAGTGACATCTGAGTTCAGCTTCTTGAGAAAAGTGATTGCAGATGTGCTGAATTTTCTGTTAATTTTCAACCCTTTCCCTGCATCTAAGCTTAAGGGCAATAGCCCATGGGGATGTTTCAAAATTTTGTTGCCCAGGTGGTTTGCAGCTCTGTGGTTAGGGCACAAAGATGTCCCTCCATCATTTAGTAAACCAGTCGGCTGAAAGCTTCAGAGTAGTTCCTTGCCACTTGATTAAAGGAAAACTATACCCCTCAAACAATGTAGGTCTCTATAAAAATATATTGCATAAAACAGCTCATATGTAAATCCCTGCTGTAAATAAACCATTTTCATAATAATAAACTTTTTTAGTAGTATGTGCCATTGGGTAATCATAAATAGAAAATTGCCATTTTACAAAATACGGCAGCTCCCTGGGATGCTATGATTCACGGTACACACAAACATACCAAACAAACTATACTTGTTAGGTCACATGAGCCAATTAACAGACCTAGTTCTGTCTTTTGCTTCCACACTTCTTCCTGTTACAGTTAGAGTTGTAGTATTTCTGGTCAGGTGACCTCCGAGGGACACACAGACCATCACAAAATGGTGGCTCAAGGCAAGAGATGTAACAGGGCAATATTTACTTAAATATATATTCCAGTTTGATAAGATTCTTTAATATGCCACTTAGTTTGATATAAACTATCTGTTGCTCATGTATTCATTTTGGGGGTATAGTTTTTGTCCTTTAATGTTTGAAAATACTCACTTGCATTCTTCCAAAGAGACATCCACCAGTCAACAAAGTGCACCATTGCTTTCAGACAACGTGAATAGGGTGGATTTTGAAGTTGTACCCAGGGGCGATCCGTGGGCTGCTGCCGCCTGATGCAGCAACCCCGATGCCGCCCCCTCTCCGCGCTTAAAAGTTTAGCGTCGGAGCACGTCAAAAGGGGCGGTATAGCTAGTGCAATGAACGCGTACTGCGCTTTCTGCAATAGCAGAGCCGAATTTCCGGTTTAAAAACCGGAAATTCGGCTCTTAAAGTTACAGGAGGCGACTTTTTGCTGCCCCTTGTAACTGGCCGTTCACTGCCGTCTGAGGCCCTGGTTGTACCCCCCATCGAGCTTTAAAAAGCAGCCTTGTGTGCTATTGTATATGAATGGGTTACTTCTTACAATAAATTTAGTATCTTCATCTCCTTATATTTATACAGAGCCAACACTTTAAATTTCTATTGTCCACACCAACCTCTGCTGGTGGGAGTTCACATTCTTGATTCCATAGGTTCAACTTCATTTGAAGTCAATGAACTAGCCTGTATGCTCTTGAAATGTTTTATTTGTAGAAACCTTTCATAGGGTTTAACTTTTTTACAGTTTGTTAGATCATCTGCCTATCTTTTCTACTTCTTTTCATCTTCCAGATTAAAGTATTATCAGGTTGTAAGGGCTAAACTACACAGGAGATTATATAGGATGGTGTTGGATCGACAGATCACATCCTACAAGTTGGAAAATAGTTGCATGGGACTGATACAAAAATCTGATGTGTAAACTACATGGAAGATTTTTTATCCAACGCAAAACAATTCAGACTCTCTTCATTAGGTATCAAAGACTGACTGCAGAGGATTCAGTGTGCCTACATTCATGCAGAGCTCCTCAAACTGCAATTATCCAAGACAAAAAATTGAGGGCACACTGCTTATTATAACATTAAAAAACAGGCGGCTGCTGTGAAATGAACAGTTAACGTGTTTTGGGAAGGGTCTCTTCTACTCTGACTTTCAAACCGCTCCCTGGCGGAAAAGTTACTAGAGCTCTAGCAACGCATGGCAAACTGGAGTGTGCAGAACAAAAAGTAAAAAAATTTAAACACCACAGAAAATATAGACTTACTGGAAATTGGAGAATATTGTTAACCTTATAAGGAATATATATATGCAATGATCTGCTGGCATACTTATTTTGTATATAGTTTTTCTTCATTCTCTTTGAATACAATGTTTTCTTCATAACAGAATTTGAACAATTTCTATAACCTTTGAGTTTCAAGGTGATAATATGAATTAATACTATCAAATCCTGACTATAAACACACAGTTGCTCTATCTACTTGCACTGCCTACACCAGGCTGACACATTGGAATCCAGTCTAATACAGACGTTAACACTCGAAGGCGAAAACCATTAATCATCCTCCAAAGCTTGACCCTAGTCAGCTACGTAAAGGTAATTCCATACTCATTGCATCACTGACCAGAAATGACTCACAGGGAGCATTAGACTTTATATTATATTTAATGAGACATTTTCTTTCTCTCCCTGATCAGTCGGTTAATGTGCTACTGTAATGCATTTGTTTGCCACCATTCCACAAGCAATGTCTAACATGAATAGCCTCATTCATAGGATGCTCTGACTTTCTATGTGACCCCCTCCCAGACACAGACGCTACAATTATTACATGGAAAGAACAGTCTTTTTAATCTTATTCAGGCAATAAAATGCAAGCTGAAAAAATGGGGGACTTTTCTAAAAGTTTATTTTAACTTCAACAAGTTATAGGCCGAACCTATTTATAAATGGTTTAAATGATACTGTACAGCACATGCCCACCTGCATTCTCCAGCAGTTTTATTTGAGATACAATAGTCAAGCTTATCATATATCTGGAACCCGTTTTCTCTGTAATAATAAAACAGTACCTTGTACTTGCTCCCAGCTAAGATATAATTAATGCTCGTTGGAAGCATAACAATCCTATTTGGATTCATTGATGTTAAAATGATTTTTAAGTAGACTTAAGGTATGAAGAGCTAAATTACAGAAAGCTTCATTATCTGGAAGCCCAAGGTCCTGCACATTTTGGATAACAGGTCCCATACATGTACTACAGGTGTGGGATCAGAAATTCAGAAACCTTTGTCATCAATATAAAATATGCACCTGGCCTGTTCAGACCATGATATTTTGCACTCATATTATTACCACTTACCCAGAATACCCTATGTCCCAAGCATTCCTATACCTTCATTTAAGATTACAGTACAGTGGCATCTTGCTGGCCAGCTACAACAAGTCTTATTAAACTAACTTGTCTTGGTCTATCATATAGTGCCTTTAAATGAACCAAGTTCGCAATGTGTTTTTTCTCCAAATATTTACATGGAAATGCTAAGCATATAATAAAGGGTGAAACTCTATCAAAGAGTTGTTGAGCAAATACTTACCACTGCAAACAGAAAGATATTTCTTGCACAGAAATGTCTTTAGTATATCAAGGGAGGGAAATGGGAAATCCCCCCCCCCTCAAAAAACAAATGAAAAAGCTCTATTTTCACTGATTTCTTTTGGTCGTAAGAAGGTTGTACCTTGTACTTAATGTGAACTATGCTAAACATAAAATCCAGTGCTGTAATGGTACTTAGTAGCCTTAAGGTGTGGTGCTTTACATTATCTAAAGGCCCCTTATCCAGCAAATCCCAGGTTCCACGCATTCCAGATAATAGCTTTCATGCATGTGATACATCACAAAAGGCTAAAAATTCCACCCAATGATGGTGGTGTATTTTCAGTAGTAGAGAAAGATAGTGGTACAGAAACATAGTTTTATGACTGCAATATAAGAGACATACTATAGTGCAAGAATGTCTTTCCAATTTCAGACATGCATTGACCTTCTCGGGTGAATGCACAAATGTTGGATAAAATTCACCACCGGAGGTAAAAGCTTTAGAACAAAAACACAGTATGAACCCAATTGAGATAATGCAATAAAAGGCACTAAGTTTGCCCAGGTGCAGTAACCTGTAGCAACCAATAAGCGGGTTGTATTTACTGGTCACCTATTTAAAAGCAAATATCTTATTGGTTGCTATTGGTTACTGCTCCTGGACAAAGTTAGTGCCTTATATTACATATGGGGGGAATACGTTTTTGATGTGCTGTAAAATAGTAATCTGTAAAAGTTTCAGATGAGTAGAACCAAAGAAATTTTCAGCGGTTCCTACTCTCTGCTACATCCTTAAGGGCATATTTATTGTGCTGTGCAAAACGAAATTTGCCAAAAAATACTTGGAAAAAAACGGTGTAAATTTACGATGTGAGTTATTTTTTCACCATGCGAAGGACAGATTTCCCGCCGTTATTTTACATTGCTTCCGGGGGAAGTCACTCTAAGAAAAAACCATGTGAAAATTTTAGGCCATTTTTTTTACACTGCGAAGCCTGCCAATGTATAGTGTATTATCCTGTTGTTTTATGCAGCATAATAAATAAGCCACTAAATGTTTTGTTTGTTGTCATGGCATCTCCACTTATAGAGGAAGAGTTTCATAGTCAATGCTGAGAAGTAAAACATTGGTTTACGTTTTGTGTTATATTTACACTTCATCCAGGGCAGCAGGTTTCCTCTCAGCAACCTGACTTCTTCTTTAGTCTTTGCAAAGACTGATGGACCCGTTTAGAAAGAGGGAACGTTAAGATTAAAAGTTGTATGCACTGTTTTTATTCCCTATATATTTACTGTAGCTGAGGTTTTACCTATGGTTACCTTTTCTATCACAATAACCATTTGTAGGCCAGGAAATCTTTCCATCACAAATGCAGAACACAGAATGAGTTCTAGAGTCCAGCAGCCATTCTGAATGAGGCTTATCAGAAGGGGAACATGCCTCCAGTGATATGCATCTAAATCAACCATCTGAATACATTTTTTCTAGAACTAGAGAAGAAAACTAAAAAGAAAAAGACCAGTTGCCTATATCACTATGGCCGGAAACTAACATGCAAATGTTATCCCCTTATTGAGATTTTCAGAAACGATGTTGGGATATCTTTTGTGTAAAGAATCCTGTGCTAGTTGATCTTCCAAACATAAATGATCAGGACAAAAGTGTGGCAAAGCCCCCTATTAATTTGCTTACTGAATGCATCAGTGGTGTTTGGCAAAGCCTGTAGCTCAGACCTCCGACGTGAGCAGTGGGAAGCTTCTTTACTTTCTAAATGCCATTAATGAGAAACAAATCTGGAAATATTTTTCAGTGAAACTGAATCCTCTGCCTCTGCGTGACTTGCTTGTTTGTTTGCTGTAGAAAAACCTAAATGGGTAGTAATGCAATCATAGGTATTTATGTCACCACCCCCATCCGCCCCACACAATCATCTCCGGTTTAAATGGCAATTACTGTTTCAAGAAACAGCCCATATTAAGATGCTCATTCTAAAGAGCTTATATATGTTTACAACCTTAGATCAGCTATAGGTAAGCTTAACAGAACAACTCTTAATATATTTTCAACCCCACCACCACCTTTTCAGATTGTCGCTCATAGCTCTATAGCCTTTTTAGTAAGTGACAGTATAACAAACAAGCACAGAGCTGGTATTTGAAAGCTACAGTTCCCTAAAACGGCAAGGAAACCAGGATTCACTTGGCCAAGACCCCTGCACAAAGTCCTGTCTATATCTATCTATCTGTCTGTCTATCTATCTATCTATCTATCTATCTATCTATCTATCTATCTATCTATCTATCTATATAACCATAATAATGAAACCGCACTCCTAGGACTTGGATGAAGAAAATCTGCTTGTCTTTATTTCAACGTTTTGGCTCCAACACTCGGCCTGTCATCAGGATGTTCGAAACTTCAGATTTTTTTTCAATAAATCTTGATTTTATTCCCGTTGAGTGTGGTACTATGTCATACCTCCCAACATTTTGGAAGTAAAAAGAAGGACAAAAACTGTTTTCGCACACACAACAGCGACATTGTTTGACCACGCCCCTTTATGTGGCCACACCCCCCTAATTACCTGTTCATTTTACAAAATTTGGCAGGTTATGAAAAATTTAAATTATTTCTCCTTATCTAAACTGTTTTTTTGTGTCTCAAAATTGTTAGCTGTGCTGGGCTCTCTGCTAAAAGCCAAAAAGTGAGAAACTTTGTTTCTTTTTCTGGCTGTTCAGTGCAGAGAAAATAGGGACTTTCCAATACAAACGAGGGACTGCAGGTTGAGCTGTCAAAAGAGAGACTGTCCCTCTGAAAAAGGGACAGTTGGGGAGGTATGTACTATGTCACTAGGGCCAAAATCAGCTAGCCAAAATTCACTGGCTGATTTTAGCTCTACAGTGGTTCTTCGTGGAAACCCACCGAGTCTGCTCATGCTGAGCTGATTTAATGCAGAGGAAAGAGGAGGCTACTGCCTGCGGTAGGGCTGAAATCAGCCAGCGGATTTCTAGCATAGCCTTCTTCAGCATCCAACTAACCAATTTGTTTCTGGTACTGAAAGACAACTTGTTTCTCCAGAGTTTAAATTGCTGCTGTAATATCTTAAATTGCCATTTTGCATTTATCCATACTTATCTAATGCCTCTGCAGAGCACTGTGTTTTCTATTAGTCCTGCCCTGCAAATCATCTGGGTAAAGGTGGCCATACACAGGCAGATAAAAGCTACTGGCAGACGTAAAGTTGGTCATATCGGGGGGGAGATCCGCTAGTTTGGGGACTTCGCGAAACAAGCGGATCTCTGTGTATGGCCACCTTAAATGAGAACTAAACCCTAATAATGAATATGGCTAAAAATGCCATATTTTATATACTGAACTTGTTGCACCAGCCTAAGGTTTCAGATTCTCAATAGCAGCAATGATCCAGGACTTCAAACTTGTCACAGGGAGTCACCATCTTGGAAAGTGTCTGTGAGCAGCTGTTGAGAAGCTAAGCTTAGGGGTCGTCACAAACTATCAAGCAGAAAATGAGGTTGACCTGTAATATAAACTGATGCTACAGGGCTGATTATTAGATTCTGATGCTAGGTGCACTTATCTGTATTAATTATTAATCAGCCTTATATTGTGACATTTCTTTTCTATGTGTACTGTATATTGTGAGTCGATCCGTAATCTCAGTAAGTGACAGCAGCACAGAGCATGTGCAGTGAATCAGCAGAAAAGAAGATGGGGAGCTACTGGGGCATCTTTGGAGACACATATCTTTACTAAAGGGCTGTGGTTGCCTTGGGCTGGTACAGAAACCCAAAACATATTGTGCAACATTTCTAGCTACTTCTTTAGTTTAGCTTTAGTTCTCCTTTAAGGCACCTGGGCTAAAATATTGATAATTAAAGCCAATGCCCAAACCTTGTGCACTTTTGCCCTCTAATTTCTGCCTGTAAGTTATCCACCCACCCACAGATAAGCTCTGTAAGCGCTACAGGGCAGGATCTTCCTTCACACTTGGAACCCTCCAAATATTCCCAAATGACATATTCAGCCATTCCTTCAGTAGTGATAAGGATTACAGACAGTGATCTTGAAGGCCACAGGTTAGACAACTCCCTGATAGTGGATCAAGCACTCACCATGCATAACCCACTCTTCACCCTTCTTTTCCTCGCCAGACTGAACCGTGTTGTAATAATTTGTCAGTAATCACCGCAACCCCTAATATGGGATATTATTAGCAGCTAGTATAAATGTTTTAATAGCCACACATTTCAGCACAGTAACATGGACCCAAACACCAACCACCCTTGGTTGAGGTATAATGAGACATTTTAAGCAGCGAGTTTCTCATAAAACTTGATTAAGTAGAACACTGTAGATATATGGAGACCCTGCATCAACTAAGGGACAAGTTTACAACGTTTGAGAAGTTATTTTGTATTCGTGATTTAAATTGTCGGTTACGCTTCAGTGAAAACTGATATGTTTTAAATTTGCTGATGCCTGTAAAAATCAAGCACTGTGCTGACTGGGACAAAGCATAACATGAAAGCTTTTATTGGCTGCTTGGAGTCCTATTCACAGCATGGGTAAAACAGTCTTATAATGAGAACATCAGGGCCTCGATTTGGTGCCAAAAAATGTTAAAGCTTCCAACGCTTCACTGCACAGAAACTAAATGCTAAATGGTTCTGGAAAACCCACCTTGTATATTATTATTCATCTAATGAGAAATGCTGTCCAACATTTGGGGAGCAAATGGGCCAACTGTGGGGGCTAGATATTTTTTGTGGGTCAGAAATGTAACTGGACTGAATGGTGTGAATGGATGTGGTTGCCACATAGTTCAACGTTACTGTTGTGCAGTGACACATCAAGGCTAATGTAACAATAGGTGCCAAGCAGCTCAGTGGGTAACACTTCTGCTTACAGTGCTTAAATCTTGATTCACTGCCTGTAGAGGGTTTGTATAGTCTCCTTGTGTCTGTATGTGTTTTCTCTTAGACTTTAAAAAGAGGCAGGTTAATGTGCACCTGATAAAATTAGACCTACTTTGAGTCATTGTGTGATAGGGACTGTGGACTAAGTTTTGCTGGGCAGGGACTGATGTTGACCATGCATAATCTCTGTAAAGGTGCTGTGTAAATGTGTCTACACTTTATAAATAACACACAAGGCTAATGCCACATGTAGTATAATAAATGATGAACAGAGGCCGAGAATCCGCTCCCATGACAAAGTTTAGTCCCTGCAGGCACATGCAGGGGCAGGCACATGCAGGCAGCTCCCTATTTGTTACCAGGGGCAGCAAAAAAAAGTACAATACCGCTTCTCTGTGCTAGCATCATGCAGCCTTCTGGACCCAAAAAGGTGAGCAGAGGGGAGAGGAAGGGTTGCAGCAGCAAGGATTTTAGTGCCAAAATGCAAACTCTTACATTTCGGCACCAAAATTCAAGTGCATGTGCCCAGGCCAACGTATTATCCGGGTGCAGGCACATAAAGATGTGTAGGAGCGGATTCACAGGCAGCAGGAGATCTGCAACATCTGACAGCCTAATAAATAAATGTTTCTCCAGTTCTAGTAGCCAATGTCAACCAAGTAGATAGCATTTACTGCACTGAGAAGAGACACTTGAGTACTTGCTCTCGGTCAATAAACCTGAAGCAAACTTTGCACCTGTTGGTAAATTGCTCCCATTGTCCCTCAGGGAGCCTTAGGGCTAGTCCACACGGGGAGATAGCGACGCGTTTGCGGTCGCGGCGACAGTTTTGTATGGGCGCCTATGTAAAAACACCTGTGCTAACCACACGAGGCGATGCGCTTTTCAACAGTCGCCTGAAAATTCTTTTTCAGGCGACTGTTGAAAAGCGCATCGCCACGTGTGGTTAGCACAGGCGTTTTTACATAGGCGCCCATACAAAACTGTCGCCTGCGCCGGTCGCGGCGACTGTCGCGGCGCTTTGTCGCCGCGACCGCAAACGCGTCGCTATCTCCCCTTGTGGACTAGCCCTTAGGGTACAGGGATAAAGGAGAGGTTTGGTAAATCTGCAGGAGCCTTATCCAATAAGAGGCCATTCTGCAAATCACTCAATGTCCCTACTAATTTTGTGGTTCTACATCTTGGGGCTGTGGCACCTGAGTTGTTTTGACAGCTCTTACTAAGAAGACTGTATTAGTCCTGTTATAGTTATGGTTCAATTGGCACATACTACAGTGACCCTTATGTTGCGCCGCCTGCAATTCTTAAAGAAGCAGCAGAATAAAATCCAGTAATGACTTCTGGAAAGTAATCCTGACTCCTCGCTGTCTGTGCAGATACAGTACCTCCTTGCCTTGACAGCATATTTTCAGTGCTACTTTATCCTGTTTTTGACAGCAAGTACTGGGAGTGCTTTTTTTTTTGCTCTATTTGTGGCATTAATGTGTCTGCCATTGCTGAAAATATGACAGAATCATTCCTGCAGGTCAGGAGAGATCATGGGAGTGGAGCCTATCACAGCAATGAACTGGATATGTGCCCAGCTGTTAAAATACAGATTCTGTAAATCAGTAATATAAATGAAAGTGTCAATTGGAAGATATTATTTTATTTAAGACCCATTAAGCTGCAGAAAGCTAATCAATTTACAGGAGTACAAGCATTTGTAAACCTGTGTTAAATAAGAAACCGTATGGGGGGGGGGTAATGTAATGGTGCAGTTACGGGTCTATTCACCTATAGCAACCAATCAGCAGATAGCATTGACTGGTCACCTGTTTAAAAGCAAACAGGTATTGCTTGCTATGGGTGACTAAGTCTGGGTAAACATTGTGCCTTTAATTACAAAACCAAAATGTATTTCTTCTGTTAGGACAAGCTTAAAGGGGTTGTTCACCTTTTCAATTAACTTTAAGTATGATGTAGAGTGTGATATTATCTTGGGTTTTATTTTTCATTATTTGTATTTTTTGAGTTATTTAGCACTTTATTCAGCAGCTCTCCAGTTTGCAATTTCAGCAATATGTTTGCTAGGGTGCAAATGACCCTAGCAACCATGCATAGATTTGAATAAAAGACTGGAATATGAATAGGAGAGGGCCTGATAACTACATGTGTTGCCTTACAGGGCACTTGTTTTTTAGATGGGATCAGTGACTTCAATTTGAAAGTGTTGAAGAAGAAGAAGGTAAATAATGAAAACACTCCCACGCTGCTCCTCTGCTCCTGCTCTGCCTGCAAACGGAAGCATTGTCTCTGCTAAGGTCGCAGGCAGATGCAGTGGATAATTGGCTCTGAAATACATTTTGTATTTTGCCCCGAATTCCGCCCTGTCTGAAGAAAAGAATCCCCAAATGTCTGGCCCTAGCCTTAAACTTTGTATAAATAAGAACAAACAAGACCCACATGAAATCTTCCTGAAAACTTTTCCATGCAACTAACCCCCCAACAAGCGTTTGGCACTTTGTCTAAGAATATAAGTGGGTATTTCAGGTACTTTAATGTCAGGTTAGGGATTTCTCTTCACTGTAATCAGGGGGTAATTTAAATATAGTGAAAGAGACAGCTATGTTTTTGTAGCTAAAATAAAGAGTTTCTTTTGTGTCCCAATGGAAGACTGTCAACCAAGCAGTTATCAATAGGTTCTTTCTCTCTATACATATTTTTCAGTATAAGTCATTCTTGTGACATAGAAAAACAACTCTCTCTCTCTCTACTATCTATATATATATATATATATATATATATATATATATATATATATACATATATATATACGTATCTGCTTTTGCCCCAAGATAAAGAAGTCTTTTGTCAAAAGCCCAGAGATCTCTTTCAGTTCTATAAACTGCGTAGATGGAACATTTTAAAGCAATTAGGTTAATTGCTTTAATATGGTAAGTGGTGTAAAGGGGGGATGGTTTCTTTGGTCAATAAGCGAGTTGAACAAACCTTTATTCATGAATGACAATGTTAATGTATGTTGCTGAAAAACAGTGAAATTAGGCATAGAATATTATAACAAACGCTCACTTGTACATGCTCTGTTGCTGTTTGTCGCAAATAGATCCACTCATATAAACCCCCAGCAAAGTGGCTGAATACATTGGATCATCATATCAAACTATAAAGTTTATAAACTACAGAATCACCCAGTAGTATACTCAATGAGTGTCCACGCAAACAAATTGCTTTGATGGTTCACTGGGTTTAATTTTTAACTTGATCCAAGTCTCTGCAAAAAAGAAAACATCAGCTTTCACCAAGAAACTAAATGTTTTCACCACGTAAGTCCTGTGAGAGCAGCTCTTTATTTTAATATATATTCCTTCAGAGCAGTTGGACACACATTTACCAACTCAACTACTGCAGGATTTCTCCAGGGCTTGAACAAATGAACACAGAGCTGGACAACTAAAACACTGATTATATTAACGGTTACATCTAAATTTGTCTAGTTAATAATATATACATTTTACAGAAAAACATATCAGACTTGGTTATTAATCTGTATTTGAAAACCCTTTTGTGCTTGTGCAATGTTAAACTTTTTTAAACTTCCATTGATCATTACTGTTTGAAGGTATAATATATATTATAAGGGGAAATTATTGTCAAAATAGAAGTTGCTCTCGGGTAAAAGAACTTAATTTCATGAAAGACATGAAAAAGTTAAAAGATACGGCACAAGTAGTTTAGCCACAATATGCAGTCTCTGGTTGCCCCATACAGCTGCCATAAGTAATGTTTATGCTTGACAAAAGGGCACAAAAAAAAGAGAAAGAAATAACGAAAAGAAGCAAAAGTCAATCGGTCAAATATACAGAATACAAAAGCTATTGCCTAAGACGATGGTAAACAAAACACGCACACACACATATGTATTGTATATTCCTATTAAAAAGAAATTTCTCTTATATCATGCCAGGTTGTTTGGTTAAACAAACAGTATCACAGATCTGAAGCCTTCCGTATAATTAAGCTTAGAGGCTGAGTTGAGTTCTGAAAGAGAAGCAATAGGCCATGAAAGAGAGAGAGCTTATATATCACACAAAAAAAACAGCTCTACACGCACTAAATACTCATTTGCTCATAAGTAGCATATCCATAAGTCCTGAACAGTTCTATAAAGCAGTAATACTACACTATGCTAACTAATTTTCTGACATGGACATACTTAGGTCCTCACTCATCTGGCCCGGATGGTTTTCTGATCTGTTTTCCTAACTGCGTTAGTTCTATATTCTTGGTATAAGAGGGATGTACTGTACTGAAGGGGTCATAGCACAGCAGAAATAGTAAGCTATAGGGCTGGGAGTGTTCTGGAATTATATACCCTAAACCAGTGTTCCCCAACCAGTGGCTTGTGCGCAACATGTTGCTCGCTAACCCCTTGGCCTGAAAGTAGATACCTATTTTTTAATTCTTGGCTTTGAAGCAAGTTTTGGTTGGCATAAAAAGTATACTGCAAAACAGAGCCTTCTGTAGGCTGTCAGTACACATAGGGGCTATCAAATAGCCAATCACAGCCATTATTTCATACCCCCTGGAGCTATTTTCATGCTTGTCTTGCTCACCAACTCTTTTTACATTTGACTGTGGCTCACAGATAAAGTATGTTGGAGACCCTGGTCTAAACACTAGCCATAGAGCCACAGGTGCTGCTGTTATTCAGTTAAAATACAACTTCCATTTTACTACTATATTCATAGAACAGCAGTCAAGCAACAGCAGTGGTAGAGCCAGTTGAAGCAATGGAACACAAAATGCTTTACATACAAAAACATGAAATTATCCAGATCAAGATACAAAGCCAAGGTTTCTCTGTGTTTAACCAGATAAGAAGCAGATCACATTTCAGTCTGGCCTTATCTAAAGTTAGTTTCTATCTTTATGTGAAATGTTCTTTGCTTGCATTTATAATCCATGTTATTGAATCTTTCCATCCCATCGCCATAATCCAGGGCTGAGCCTTGGCAACATCATCATCACTTATGGCTAGTACCACAAAAAAATTTGCTGCAGGAAAATTAACTGAGACAAAATGGAAATTTTCTTCAAAGCATTTCTACAAAATAGTCACCTTAAGAAAAAAAGCTGATTGACTTTAATTGTTCGATGCGAAAAAAAAGTTTCCGGTTGACTTCAATGCGTTTCGCACATTTTTCGCAGTTTTGCTGAAAAATTTACGAAATTGTGAAAAAATGTACAAAATGGTGACAAATTCAACAGGTTCACTCATCACTATCCGTGAAGCAAGAGACATAGGTGCTATCAATCCATGAAGCAAGAGACATAGGAGGTATCAACATTATCAGAAACTACAAATTACGGTACAACAGGAATGAATAAAAATTCACTATAAGCGCCTTTTTGCACATATATATAGATATGTTTGTAAATTCTGAACTTAAGCCACTGGTAAAATAATTCTGATTGTCTACAGACAGACTGTTTTTTTCTATAATCACGGCCAAGTTGCAACCAGCGGTTATACACATTTAATCCTGACAATACTAGATTTATCTGAACTCCCTTTTTAAAAGATTTTTCTTGGGTCTGCCTGTATTTTGTTTAAGCGTCTCTCTCGACTGCTAATTTACTGCGCTGCTTTCCACTCAGTCTCTATCATTTAAATAATGACAACCAGCCCTCATTATCTCTGACCAGGAATGTTTCTCGTTGGGAAGCAATCATTAATTCTGTTTCTATTATCCTTGTTCTCGTCACTCATCTCCCAATGGATAAAATATATAAGATTGCTACTACCGTTTCCCTTCCACGAGACACTAATGTATTTCAGCAAAGTATTAAGTGCTCCGCAAAACAATTACCTGCCAAAAGACACCCTAAGAGTATTTTCCTCAATGTTAATGTTATATAATAAAGGAGAACAAAACTCAGTTTAGCAAGTGGTAAGTGCTAATGGTTACCTTCCATTTAGTTAACCCTTAAGACAATGACACAAGGGGTACTGAAAAAAACCCAATCCTGATCCTCCCCAAAGGCAGTTTTGTGCAGAATAACAGATATATATCCCAAAAACAACTGGATTATCCTGCTGATCCCTGAATTCGGTAATATTTAGCACTTAACAAAATACAAGGAGTAAAACTGCTTCTGACCATTTTTAAAACTAGATTCTCTGTTTTTTTAAACATAAATTCAATGCAGAATAAGCAACAAAAATAGTCTATATTGTCTGGCTTTGTGTGGAAAGAGCACAGCAGAACAAATCATACTCACACCTGTGACATTGAACATATAAAAAGACACAGACCTGTTTATGGAAAGTGTCAGTTGATCTGTGCAGGCCTTAATCTTGTTCTGAGCAACTAGGTGATTCATGGTCTCTGTGTTCTCCCCGTTGATTTCCAGAATAACATCTCCTGGATATAGGTTAGCCAATTCTGCCTTGCTCCCAGGATTAATCTGTACAGGAAAAGGGAACAATAGGTGAGTGGTGTAAAAAGCAGATGAAGACATGAACAATGAAAACACATGTAGCCATATTCCTGGCAAACAACAGTTACACTTATTAAACACATTATACTTTAAAGCTTTACATTTAAACACAAGGGGCCCTAATGTGGTTTTCATTGAAAAAAAATGCTGCTCAGCTGAAAAGTGCCTATAAATTTTTTCTCTTGACGAAATCTCAAGGATCTGAGTTTGGAAGTGTATGAGGCAGCAATAAAATTTAGAATGAAGAAGGATTTATATTAATGTTCAGATTGTGCTGGAGCCAGTTATGCATTCATTTATTATGGCTCTATGCAGGATAGATAGAGGTAATAGTGCACTAACAAGTATATATCAAATAGTGTTAAGGGAAAACAAGCACAAACCAAAGAATGACACTTAAAGAATGCCATAGCACCTTCTGATATAATCACGGGTGGGTGCTCCTATTTAGGGCTCTTAATCACTTGCGTTCTGACCTGCACTCCCCTGCGTTCCGTTTTTTGGCGTTCAGCCGCAGGGGAGCGCAGGAATAGACGCATGTCATTATTTCAAATGGGGCTGTGCTCACTCAGGCGCGTGTAGGCGCCGAACGCAGGTTGAGACGCAACATGCTTGATTTTTCCCGCGTTCAGCGCCTACACGCGCCTGAGTGAGTACAGTCCCATTTGAAATAATGACATGCATCTATTCCTGCGCTCCCCTGCGGCTGAACGCCAAAAAACGGAACCATGCAGAACTCAATCAACTTTGTTTGTTTCCCTGTTTTGATCATTTATGACGATCCCTAAGCAGGCCAGACCACACTGAGCATGTGCAGAGTCTTGGTCTTGCAAAGATGTTTAACAAAGTTACAAGATGGTGACCCCCTGTGGCCAACTTTGAAAGCATAAATCATTGGTTTGATTAGGCTTGTGGTGCAGTAAATTCATGTTTATGTTTAGTATACAAAATACAGCATTTATAGCCTTATTCTCTCAGACTTTACTTCCCCTTTAAGGACTCAAGACCAAAACTGCACTGCCTATTCAAGATGAGGCTTAAAAATTGTAGTGATTTAATGGAACATTCATTAATATTAACAGGGTTTGCTACAGGGAAACCCATCAACAATCTGGTTGTTCACCATCAAAACTTTTTTTCGATTTAGTTGTTTTCAGATAGTTCTCCAGAAATAAAGACTTTTTCCAACTACTTCCTATTTGTGACCATTTTTCTAATATTGAAGTGTAACGTTTCATTTTTCACCTTCTTATGTCTTTCTAAAGTAGTTCGGGGGGGGGGGGCATCAGCGACTCTGTAACTGTTCTAAATTGATACATTTAGTTGATACCTTTCTTATCTTTGGCCCTGCTGAGCAGAATCCACTAGTTTTATCAGAGGCAGCAGTTAGAATTGCTACAACAGTTGACAATAGTTGCTAATATTCCATTAAACATTAAGAAATAAAAACAATTGAAAAAAAGTCTTTACTTCTGGAGAACAATCTGAAAACAACTAAACTGAAAAAAAAGGTGTTTGGAAGGTGAACAACCCCTTTAGGGTCTGGCCACACGAGCAGGTTCGGGCCACATTAGGGCCAGACCCTTAAAAAAAAAAAAAAATATCCGAAATGGGTAACAAAAAACAGCGGTTACCAGGCACTTATGTTTGCTTATCTATTTTTTTTTCTCATCACACTCATGTAAACCTGAGAAGTGCAAGATATAGCCATGGCAGAAAAAGGAAGTGCGTTCCTGAAAAAGAACAAGCTTAGCATTAGTATAACAATAATTGACTATGGAGGGGCTTGTTGGTTTGGTGAAAATCATTTTCTACATTGCCACGAACCAGTAGTTATATGTAAAATGACTTGCAAATCAAGTCTTTCCTTGTCAAAGAATAAATTAATGACAAAAGAAACTTTATGCTGTCCTATGTTCTGGGATTATTGGGATGCATCTCTGCATTTGGCATAAGACTATTCTGGAGTGGGTCAAGTGGACAATATGTTATAACACTACATTATTATTTTGTTTTTCTTTTACCCCAACTTTGTTTTTTTACCCTAAGCAGTAGGCAACCAAGGAGCAACATAAGCATTCAGCATCATTCTCTTCCCTATTACCAAGAATAGTAAAATAACACTTTCAGGCAGTAGATCCTTCATGAACCCAAGTTTAGTTTTGAAAATAAAATTGATTAGCTTCACTTTTAAATGCCTAATGTGCTCCTGACATATTTGTTTTTCTGTAGACACAAGAAACACAGCTTTAAGTGTGCCTGAACCTCCCGCATACATACACCCTGCAGAAAGTAGATGAAAATAGCAGAAAACTTAGCAGAAAGCAGGCCAAGGGAAACACAGAGCCATTGTGTTTATTTTAATTCCTTGAAAGCAACACATCTCTTTTGGGAATTCCAAGCGGCTGTGCCACTTACTTGGGTACTCCCCAAGAAGTAGCAATGTAATTAGGCTATTTTAGAGATCTGTTCCCAGAACACATAAACAGGCAAACGATTCAGCCAGTCTACCACAGTTAAGCAACTGGACTGTCACATTTGACAGCAAATTTCAATTTATTGCTCTGGGCTGCATGTACTGACTCTATGGCAAAAGACTTACAAATCCTTGAACGATTTTGCACGTGCTGTGTTGTAAATTCACTCCATACGCTGTGAAGATATAGGTTGCTGTTAAAGAGTGGCAGTCTTCAAATATTCACTGATGAGATCCGAAAAACTGCATTCTGTGACAGTCATATATGGCAGGTGTTCATATTTGAGTAGATTCTACAATATTCACTATTTGACACAAATATCGGAGCCTTTAGAAGCGCAGATTGCATAGTAAATGAGAATTGCCCATCCAACCCTCTTATACAAGTTCCATACAGATTATAGGTACAGGATCCATTATCCGGAAACCTATTATCCAGAAAGTTTCACATGCGGAAAAAACTAAAATACAATTCATCCTTACTGGAGGCAAAAGCAGCCTATTGGGTTTATTTCACATTTCCATGATTTTCTAGTAGACTTAGGGCAGGGGCACACGGGCAGATCCGGGGAGATTTAGTCACCTGGCGACTAATCGCCTCTTCTTCGGGGCGACAATCTCCCCGAACTGCCTTCCCCCCTGCTATAATGAGAAAACACCAGCGTAATGGCACTAGCGGCGCCTCACAAGGAAACTTCGGCAGACTTCAGAAATCGAAGTGCCACGAGTGCATTGCCGCAGGCGATTTTCCTCTAACTTCACTTTTTGATAAATATCCCCCAAGTTATAAAGGATCAAATTACGGAAAGATCCGTTATTCGGAAGACCCCAGGCCACGAGCATTCTGGATAACAGGTCTCATACCTGTACGAGAAACAGGGTAGAAATAATCCCCAGGATTTGGGTGATTTCCT
Organism: Xenopus laevis; assembly: GCF_017654675.1. Taxonomy (NCBI): domain Eukaryota; kingdom Metazoa; phylum Chordata; class Amphibia; order Anura; family Pipidae; genus Xenopus; species Xenopus laevis. The sequence continues at coordinate 43,996,447 of NC_054375.1, forward strand.
TTGCAGTAAAATACTGAGGGGCAGATTTACTAAAGGGCAAATTGTCTCCAGCGACCGCTTTGCACACATCGCACCACTTTGCCAGGCGCAAATTTGCTACAACTATGCTAATTCACTAATATGCAAAGTTGCGGGACCTTCCCCATAGGCTAACATTGACTTCGGTAGGTTTTAGGTGGCGAACTAGGGGGACGAAGTTTTAAAGAGACAGTACTTCGACTATCGAATGGTCGAATAGTCGAACGATTTTTAGTTCAAATCGTTTGATTCGAAGTCGTAGTTGAAGGTCGAAGAAACCAATTCGATGGGCAAAGTAGCCAAAAAAAACATTCGAAATTCGAAGCATTTTTTATTCTATTCCTTCACTCAAACTCAGTAAATGGGCCCCTAGGATCAACCATAATTTTTACCGGCCAGGCCGGTAAAATACCGGCCAGATGGCAAGCCTAACCATTAGCCACTTCACCCTTTAGTGAATCTGCCCCCGAGACACTGGCTGCTGCCACTCAGAGAGCAAAGACTGTAGGCATGAGCCCCCATGTATCTGCCCTGTTAGATTTAGACTCAAAAGAGGCGGCTGGTGATTCATGGGCTATTGTGAAACATTTACACAGATCTTCATGCTATAAACTACTTTTATGTAACATGACTAATAGCATTTCTGCCTCCATAAGCCTTCTGTAGGCAGTCATGCTTCAACATAGAGTGCTATTAAAGCCACAACCCAGTAAAACATGGGAGTTAGCCAGAGAGTGCTAAAACGGGGTTTAAATACAAAAATAATATAGTCCACGTTTAACCTATGTCTGAAAAACTGTAAACATGTCTCACTTTAAAAATATGGACTGTCTTCAATTTGTATATGATTTATAGGAGGAGACTATATTTATTGCAATTTATTTTTGCCTGAAAGCTGACCTGACAATGGTTAATGGTAGATGTGGTTTGATGAGCATTTTATAAAAAATATATAAATATATAATTGCTATATTGCTGTGTGAGGCAAAACACCTTTTCCTCAGAACTCTGGACTCTATCATTGTCACGTATGGAAGTGGGCTCCATATGCATTTAGAGATTATAGCTAGGGTGTATGTACTTATAATATAAAAAGGGAAATTCTATTTAAAGGGATACTGTCATCGGAAAACATGTTTTTTTCAAAACACATCAGTTAATAGTGCTACTCCAGCTGAATTCTACACTGAAATCCAATTCTCAAAAGAGCAAACAGATTTTTTTACATTCAATTTTGAAATCTGACATGGGGCTAGACATTTTGTCAATTTCCCAGTTGCCCCTGGTCATGTGACTTGTGCCTGCACTTTAGGAGAGAAATGCTTTCTGGCAGGCTGCTGTTTTTCCTTCTCAATGTAACTGAAGGAGTCTCAGTGGGACATGGGTTTTTACTATTGAGTATTGTTCTTAGATCTACCAGGCAGCTGTTATCTTGTGTTAGGGAGCTGTTATCTGGTTACCTTTCCATTGTTCTTTTGTTGCTGGGGGGGAAGGGAGGGGGTAATATCACTCCAACTTGCAGTACAGCAGTAAAGAGTGATTGAAGTTTATCAGAGCACAAGTCAAATGACTGGAGGCAGCTGGGAAATTGACAACATGTCTAGCCCCATGTCAGATTTCAAAATTGAATATAAAAAAGTCTGTTTGCTCTTTTGAGAAATGGATTTCAGTGCAGAATTCTGCTGAGGCAGCACTATTAACCGATTCATTTTGAAAATTAGTTTTTTCCCATGACAGTATCCCTTTAAGGTACAATTGATTAGAACAGGGTCAACTTTAGATTCTGAACATAGTAGGCTCCTCAAAAAGTTTAGAGGCAGCACACCCTCTTGTTTGACATGAGTTCATTGAAGAAGGCTTGTGCAAACAGGGAAATTGAAGTTACTCCAAGTTTGGTCCTTGTGAGGTAGATAGACATGATGCCACTAATTAGTAGCAGCAATAAAAACACTGAAAATCGCTGTTGTTCACTGCACAATGAGCAGTCATTGGTAAACTACTGTTGCTCAGAAACATACCATAGCTCATGGGATCTTTGCTTGCGTAGTAGTGGAAACTTGTGTTGTTAAGCCTACTGTGTATCAGTGCCACAATAAAAGTTACTGTAGGCCCTGTGCATAAAACATTCCACTGCCAATGTTTGTGGCTTTATTATACGCCATGTCAGCAATGCATTATATACACTCAATCTGTTAATTCATTGAAACAATACCACAGAGCGGTAAACTGTGAGTTTTAGATGGTTATTGATGGAATGCTGTGGCATAAAAATAGCTAGAACGTTGGCTGTAAACCATAGAATTTAATCGTTAGAACAGAAACATACAGTATTACACTCCTCTGTTCAAAAGTTACTATTACTTTTTCAGAATATATGTAAATCTTTTTTTTTTTCCATAAAACTATACAGAAAACCTTCCCTTTAATAAAGATATGCACAAAAAAAATCACTCCACAATATAACAGCAAATACACAATTTTAACTCACACTTAGGTCATTGAGAAAAGACACAAGTTTTATAAAGCGACTGAGATTTTCCTAATCTTATCACGGTTGTTAAGTAATGCCGCTTTGATCTTCGTGGCTAATTCTGAAGGCAGTGTTTGCACACTGTGTGATAAGGTGAAGTCTATGATTTCTTCAGAAACGCTGCCAGGGGCCAGTGCAGATGGGTGCAGAGCTTAACTTCATCCCCTGAGATGGCACATTTTTCTGGGGTGAGATCTTGAAGCTGCACACTTGCCAACACATTTACCATTGTTCAAAACCCCAAACCACTCATAGGCAGCATTCTAATGGGATGACAACATCTGCCTTCTAATATCATTTGTACCCGCTAATGTGCACCTATTATATTCTACATAAACTGCTTTTGATGCTACAAGTGACAGATTGAACAGATGGATAATGCAAGATACTGAGGCTGCGCTAATAAGCTTTGGCTTAGCCTTGTTCTTAACCAACTGATTCCAACATATTGATTTCTTCCATATATATCTATATCTGTATATAATATATATATATATATATATATATATATATATATATATATATATATATATATATATATATATATATATATATATATATATATATATATATATATATATCTATAAATATATAAAAGATATAAAAGATACAAATAAAGTTTTTACATTTTTAAAAAAAGACCCTAGAGTGCAACAGAATTTTTTTTTTACAAACTTTATATACTACTTCTGTTTTAAAAAATTTAACCTTATTTATTTTTCTGCCTTTTGTCACCATTTATAAAGCCTCATATGTGTCATCCATTAATTTCTGTTGAAGATTTTTTTCACGGTAGAACCATAATCATCGTCTATGGTCAACCTGGAGTACAGCCTATTTTTCTAGGCATTATACACAAAACGCAAACATATTATAATTGTTTTTCTCATATAAACAAGCAAGGGTGTACGACATGAATACTTGCTTTGCTGACATCATAAGAACAGTCAGCTTCATTGTACCATACCTGTTCACTTTACAAAAGTCAAGAGCATTTAACTTTTTTTTTCAAACAGGAATACTGCCTTAATAGATTGCCTATTAAGGCAGTATTCCTTAGGAAATGCCAAGGCACTAAAAAAATAATTCATGTCTGCGCCAGAGCAATTTAATGTGTCATAATAATTACAAAGCGTAGCTTTCACTTTGTGGTCAGTTCCAGCTAAGTTACAACTTTCACTCCGCACAGCCCACTCATCTTCAGACCAATTAGATATAATAAGTGGCAAATTACAGGGAAGTAATGTTCTGGCACAATGATCAAAAGAGGCATATTATTATCTTGCACTGGGAAAAATTACAGCTATGTGCATAATGTTATCTTCATTCTATTCGACAATGCAGCTTTATGGCTGTTCTGCATGTGTGCATGAACGGGCCATTAAACCTTTGGCAGTTCCAGGTTGACTGTTTTGGGCCTGGTGGTATGAATGAGCTGGTTTGTAGAGAGTGAATGCAAAAGGGTAACAAACGCAAACCACTCTCTGGTGTCCTGAACAAATAGGGCATTTGTAGGACTGCTTTAAAACACTGGTAATAGAAGGGCACAGATCCCATTGGTGGGCCCCCATCAGCAACTCCTCACCCGGCCCCAACAAATTTGTGGCAGCATTGCTCTAAGCCAATTTAACACACACAATCACAACTATTTATATTACAGCTGTCTGATAGAAATGCCATAGAAAATAATAAGAAGTGGAGTGCACTCAATGCAAGGCACTTCTTCTTTTGTAAACAAGCATATCCAGGTGCCAGAGCTTACACTAATCTCCAATAAATGTGCATCTACATAACATACAAAATATGCCAGATCTGCTTGTTTGGCAAGAAAAGCATACAAGTGGATCTGGGTTTGGCCATCCATCTGCATGGCCAGATTGGGTTGATCAAAATTATGAGAACTGAAGCAAAACATATCTAGAAAAGGAATTCCAATAACTATCACCTATACCTCTCCATCTAAGAAGCTATCCCCTGTACTGACAGCTTTGTATAATGTATATAACATTAAGAGCAACAGCCTGCAGATACAGTCCAAGAATTGCATTAGAAGGAGATTAGGAAAATAACACTAGCCACAGACCACTAAATCAAGTCCACAGTGAATGTCGTATCATGAATCATATTTTCCGACTAGTTTACTGCTCTTAATTATCTGTCTTTCCAGAAAAGTAATTCATCTAGTCTCACGTTTTTCCTATATCAGCTTTCCCTCTATTTGTTTCTAAACACGAGGAAAGAGACTGACTGAAAGTTTTGGCTGAAATAAATATCTTTCCCACTCGCAAGTGAAAGCAGATTTATAGCTGGCATCCGAAAGATGATTAATACATATTTTTTTCTGTATTTGCTATCCTTCAAAAATTACCCCACATAATGTTAAGGAAGTTATGAGACCTGTTATCCAGAATGGAGCAGAGTTTTTCTGGATAAGGAGTCTTTCCAGAATTCTGATCACCATACTTTATGTCTAATAAAAACCTCATTAAAACCCAATACGATTGTTTTGCCACCAAAAAGGATTCACTAGATCTTAGTTTGGATCAAGTATAAGGTACTGTTTTATTAACACAGAAAAAAATCATTTTTAAAATTTTGATTTGTTTGATTACAATGGAGTCTATGGAAGATCGCCTTCCCATATTTTGGAGCTTTCTGGATAACATGGATCCTTGTCAGGGCCCGAAGGTGCAATTTGCAGTTGTGGACCAAGGAGGAAGCTTAGCCAATATAAACACAGTTCGCGGTACAGAAGGGGTCAAGAAGAAGAGTCGTCAATACAGGCAAAAGGTTGGGTCAGGCAGCGAAGTTTCGTAATAGGGGTACAGGCAAGGTCAAGATCAGAAGTTCAGAATAACAATAGTCACGCCCAGGAGCACAACAGAGTTGAATCTATAATCGGGCAATGGCTGAATCCTCTGGCGTCCTTTTATAAACTAATCTTTACGCCAAAACGCGCTTGATGACATCATGCATCACGCGCAGACGTTGTGCGTCGACGCTGCACGTTTTGATGCTGGTGTCAAGACGCTGCGTCCAGATTGACGCATCCTCGTGGTTCCCCCTGGGTGCCGCCATCTTGGAAAGGATGCCGCCATGGACGGAGGCATCGGTGAGTGCTCCTTACAATCCCATACCTGTACTTATATTTACTGGCGCTACCAATCTATATACTTAAGGCCTGTATGCTATGTACAGAAATGATGTAAGTCTGTACATAGAAAGCAACACTTATACTAGAGCTTGGGATGCCTTGTACATCACACAGCTGTGTCCGGCTGAATCTCCATCCCCTTAAACAGCTGGCAATTCCCTTGCTAAGAATTCCACAGCTCCCGGAGCAATCCACAGTTTGATTGACATGTATTTGCAGCTGTCTTTCAGAGAGCTTCCCTCCTTTTGTCAGCACTTTAAATCTCTAATTCAGAGACACAAGCACTACAAGGAGAAAATGAGGACAGAGAAGCTTGGAATAAGGATACAACGACAAATGGGGAGAAGGAGAAAAGAAACATAGGACAGTGAATAAAAAATAGAAAGGGCAATATCTACGCCTGAACTAAATTTAATGGGAACTATTGCTAAATGATTTTAAAATAAAAAATGTAATAGCTTCAGCATCCTGAAATAAGAAACTTTCTAAATACAATCAATTAAAAAATCTGTCCTGTTTCTGAAATAATCAAGTTTATCTTCACTATTCCTCTGTTTCTCCTCATTCTGCCAGGAGTTGAGTTTCAGATGAATAATCCAATATATCTTATAGGAGGGCTCCTTTTGCTTAGAAGATGTATTAGAACTCACTCTATTAAAATCATCAGAAATCCTGTCTCTCTACATGCAGAATTTGTGTAAAAGGCAGTTATTTTGTTAGATTTTTGTTTGTACTGGAATCAGTTATTTGAGTTTCTGCTAGGAAAGGGAGTCCCCCTTTAAGATATATTGGATCATTCATCTGACACCCAACTGTTGCAAGAAGACAGAATGAAGAGAAACAGATGCTGAGAGAGGAATAGTGAATATAAACTGGATTTTTCAGAAACAATGCAGAATATTTACTTGATTGTATTTAGAAAGTTTCTTATTTCAGTATGAGGAAGCTTATATTAAATTTTCATTTTCGCTATAGTTCCCCTTTAAGGATTTGGTTGGGGATTTGGCTGACCTAGCACTTTCTGCGGGATTTGAATTACAACTATCAAGACCTCTTAGTATTGCTGAATAAATAATGTGGGTCTTGTGGGTCTAAAGGAAAAATCACGAGTTGTATGGTATGAAAGAAACTTCACAAAGCTTGAAAAAAAAAAGCCTGTTCCGCCTGTGAAGATGGACAGCACTGGTTTACATAATCTAGCATCTGTATTTATAAAAGCTACATTATTTGAAATGAGGGGTGTGCTATTGATGTTCTGCTGGCTGAGAGCTGTGCAATTTGGCATAAGTTTGAAGGAACATTATCTGAGGCATGTCAGCAGTGTATACACTGGGCTCCTCAAGCTTGGGGGAATCTAGTATATATAAGCAAATGCCTCTTGACAAATATATTTGTTGGTACTCATTTACAAACACAAACACATGCAGCAGTGCACTTTACATAGACATTTGTGCATATTACTGTGATTTTGATTCACGTGTTCCTGTACTTTACACCGGCCATTAGCTATGCATTAGAGTTCCCTTTGCCCACTCTGTTCATGTTTGGTATTTTTTGTATCTGGAAGTTACATGCAATCAGTGGCGTGACTACCATAGATAAAACCTGTAGCCCACTCCCATGACAGAGGGGGACCTGGGCAATCGTGAGGTCGTCACTCACAGCAAAAGATGGCTGCAAACAAATGAAGGGCATGCAGGAGAACATCTATGTCCTGTCTGCCTAAACCAACTTGTTCACTCATTTAGCTTACCACTGGCTTTGCCCAAAAAAATTTCTGCAGCTTGTGGTGGGCACAATAATGCGGAAATCCTACCCCCCACCCCAGGTAGACCCCTTCTCCCCCCAGGCTAACTGCCCACCTGGGGAAATGCCCCATACTTTATACTTACCCCTCGGCGCAGATACTGCCAGCGGAGTTCCACGCATCCATCTTCCGCGTCCTTGGCAAGCTGATTGGGAGATCGGTATTTCGGTGCATGCGCAGTTTGCCGGTTTGTTACAACTGCGCATGCACCGAATTGGACAGAAATTGCAGATCTCCCTGTCAGCTTACTGAGGACCCAGAAGGGGCAGTAAGCCTGGACGGAGAGGATCTACCTGGGGTGGGGGATACAGGGTTTTTTTTTTATACAGGGTTTTCCTTTAAAAACCTTGAATTTTCCAGCTCGAAGCTGGAAATAGCTAGAAACCAAAAATACACCATCTAAAACCTATCAAGGTTATGTAGAAGTCCATGGCAGAGGTCCCTTGAACTATTTGAAGATGTTTATAGCCTGATGTCCGAAAACTTGATCAATTCGAGCAAGTTGAGGTTTTTTTCGGCAAAAAAAGGCCAAGTTTTTGTAAAAAACTGATTTGAGTTTTTTGCATTCGAGTTTTTTCTTAAATTAGAAACCATTAGAGTTCTGAGTTCATTCGAGGTATAAAAAAACCTCACAAAGCTCTAACATTTTACTTTTTATAAATAAACCCATAAATGTGCAAAAGAAACCATAAGTAGTAGCAATATAAGCTAAATTAAAAAAAAAAAACTATACAAACTGTCTTCTGTTTTCTCTTACAGTCTTGTGACCTATTGAAATACAGCTTCTCTCATAGCCATCAGTTTTGCTTCTGCTTATCTGCAAGCACTACAACTGCAGAGACGTCCTTTCAGCATTAATTTAAAAAAAAATTCTGATACTGGTACATTATTTTTACACACTTCATAATTTCAGTGTTTAGGAAAAAAATTAGCTGCATAGGCTATTATAAAGTTTGCTGTCAATATTTTGTCAAGTCTACATGATTTGCACATCATTTCTGAGTAACACTGATGCATCATGACTAATATTTACAACTAATTTTGAAAAAAAATGAAAAGAGGACTATATAAATAACTGGGAAATAATATCCTTTTCTCAATTGTAAACATTTATGAAATGTGGTTTCACGGCTACTTTATTTAGTAAGAATTAAAAGGATTAACTGCATAAACCAAAGTTAGTTATCTTTGCCCAGTCTCTAGAGTTTATTGCTACTCCGATGCTTAAAGGAGAACTAAACTTAAAATCACTGGAAGTGTTCCAAAATGCTAGGCACTCCCTAGTGATTAAAATTGCTTACTTGATACCCCAGGCCAGTGCTCCTGTTTGCTAAAAACGACACCGGCCTGAGATATTGCTGCAGAGGTTCACCGTCACCATCTTCTTAGGTGTATGTGCAATAAGTACAAATAAAGTGAAAGCCATCTTTTCCCCTCTACTGCACATGTGCCTGCCTGAAAAATGATTTGCAGGGTTCGGTGCATCCCTATACAGTATATAAAAGATAAGTCTCCACTTGAAGTATCTTACATGTAAATAACTGAATATGTTCTTTCTTCATAATTTCAGAGTACCTGACCCTAATTTTATTTAAGAATGTTTCATTTATTCAATTTTAGATAACGGGGTAAAATAGTTAAAAGCTGCTAAAAAAAAAAAAATGTACTGATTCAGACCAACTGACCTTGAAACTAGTTCAGTCTCCCTTTTAGAAAGAGCCAGACATAAATATATAAACCTACAATTACTGAGTGCGAGGCAGGTCTGCAACCACTCACCAATCCAAGCCTGACACGATGACTTTAAACCTTTTTTCTTCTCTTTTTACTGTGTGATCTATTATCAATCCCCCGAAGGCTGCATAATAGATTCTGTCAAATACCACATTTATTCCAATCATAAATAGTGAAAGAAAAATACATTATATATGTAGTATCTGAAATGTCAGTTAAATAAAGCCACATCCTGAGGGCCCCAGCAGTGATTTGAGCACTAGGGTTGAACCTGAGAGCTTGGTTTTACGAGGCCTGCTTTTAACGTTGTAAGACCAGGACTAGCCCAATCTGCCTTAATAGCCTCATCCCTGATGGCACTACTCCATCCCTCAATCAATGCCCCCCTACCGATGTCTAGTCCTGACCCCAATTGCATCAACCCATCACCCTGCCGTTTTCTGCGTTTTGCCCCGCAAAGGTGGTAACTCTATAATAAACCAGTATAAAAACCATTGGAGCAGGGCAAAGACAAAGCAGACTATTGTTGCAAGTAAGATCACAGGTCCTTCCTCAGGTGTAGCATTTAGTCTGAATAAATGGAACTTGCAGGAATAATCTGCTTTGTCTTTGCCTTGCTCCAATTTTCTACTGGTTTATTATAGGTTTGATGCAATTGGGGTCAGGAATAGGCATCGGTAGGGGGTCATTGAACGAGGGATGGAGTAGTGCCATCAGGGATGAGGCTATGAAAGCAGATTGGGCTAGTCCTGGTCTTACTACGTTAAAAGCAAGCAGGTTGAACCTCTGAGGTTCAACCCTAGTGCTCCAATCACTGCTCAAATCCTCAGGATCTTTCTCTAGGTTTTCAACAGGAGTTATCTGAGCAAGCCCTCTGTATTCCAAAATAAACCTTAGCGATTGCTTTAATATGCAAGGACATCTATAATATTACCCTTCTGTCTTACATGCGCCAGCTCATATTTTTGTTGTATTTGCCAAAGCATTCCATTAGAATTTTAACAGTAACAAGAGGCATTTGGTACAACAGCATGGGACAAACATACTTTCTTTTTTTTTTTCTTTAAGGAAGCAAAGAGAAAGAGCTTGGCGTTGATTTTTAGCATACAGAATATCACTCTGCAAGTCATACTGAATGTTCATTTTTAGATGAAATCCTCATATCAGACTAAAAATAACACACTAAAAAAACATTATTGCTCAAGCCAAAGCCCACTCCCAGCTAATAAATGACACAACTGAATGAGCTGTTTGGTTGAACTCTTCATCCTCAAAGCTGTCTTTAGCAGTGACTTGACCCAGGGCGATATCCCCTATGTCAGAGTTTTGTTTTGGAACAGCTGGAGGCTGGCGTTGGAAAGCCGTGATATGAATCTAAAGGACATAACGGAACTTGCTTACAGGTTATTCCCCTCTTTGCTTACAGATGGCAAACACTGAAGGGAATGAGGGCAGACAAAGGAGCGATTACAAAGCAGAGGGAACATATCACATAATTAAACAAATCACAAACCCTTTAAAAAAAAACGTACTAAGGGCAATGGCACATTAGGAGATTAATCACTAACTATAAATCTCTGCTTCAGTGGGCGACTAATCTGAAATCTCCAGTAAAAGCTTTCCCATAGACAATAATGTGAATTGGCGGCTAAAATATAAATCACCGGCGGGATGGCACTCGGAGCGATTCGTTTTAAGAAGTCGCTCCAAATTGTATCACGAGGAAACTTTGGGCAACTCCGGAAAACAAATCGCTTCGAGAAACATCCCGCTGGTGATTTTCATTTTAGCCGATGGGGAGGCAGTTCGCCGAGATTAGTCGCCCAGAATCTGCCTGTGTGCCCTGACCCTAAAAGGGGAGATTTAGCTAAATGTAATAATGGATACATTTTCTCACTGAATGTCGCAACATATGATTTTATGATCATAAAAACTTGCAAAAGGGGGAGGTTTATATAACATTAAAAATACGTTTTTCTACTTTCTTTGGTTCTCTGGTCTTTATAGTTTGTTGCTTTAGATTCGATTTGGTAGGTTATTTACTAAACCTCAATTGTTTTCCTGGTCAAGGTTTTTTTGGGCAAAACCTTTTTTTTTTAGAGTAAAAAAACTGCATTTTTTCGAGATTTATTATACCCCGAAGCAGCAGAAAGTCCAAATCCGAAAATACGCCATCTCAAAACCGGTCGAGGTCATGTATAAGTCAGTGCCAGATGACTTTTTTACAATTTGAAGCTATTGTGATCTGCGCTGTTTCGTCCTATTAATCCGAAAAATTTGTGGTTTTAGGACGATAAACAGAAAAAAAATCGAGCAACTTGGGTGTCAAATCTGAAAATTTTGTACGATTCATCTTACGCTTGATTTTATCAAGTTATATCCCGACCCAACTTTATCAAGTTTTATTGATAAATAAGATAAAATCGTGGATGAGAGTTTGGTTGAGCTTGGTTTAATAAAAATATGAGATAAATTTGAGTCTTAGTAAATAACTCCCTAAGTGCCATGTTGTAAGTGAGGTCCCTGCTCCATATAGTATAATCTCTACAAAGCAGGAACCTCCTACCTACTCTTTGTTAGTATCCTTTCTATTCAATCCCTCTCCTGTTCATATTCCAGCCACTCATTCATACTGCTGCCTGGTTGCTAAGGTAAACAAGCTCCTATCAACCAAGTGCTTTTTATAACAAAAAATCTAAATAACTGAAAAACCACAAAAAATAAAAAGTGAACAGCAATTGCAAAGTGTCTCAGATGATCAATGGCCATACTAAAATTTAATTTAAAGGTGAACAACCCTTTTAAGAATGAGACCTCCATGAGACCAAATGTGTAACTACTGCTTTTTTAACCACTTTGTTCTTGTTGTTTGAGTTACTTCCCAATCCTGCACAACTATACCGATACAGACTACATAATGTATTTGCTGAAAGGAATATAATGCCTGTTTTATTTGTCGTTTCTGCAGGAAAATCTCTCTAGAAGTACCTGCTGACAGGAAGAATCAAGAGTTATCTGAGCAGTAAAATGTAACTTGGTCTAGGAAAAACCAAAGACTGCATGTCTTGTAGAGGAGGAAGCAGATCTGTATGGGGTGCTGGTAGTGCACTGGAGGTAAGGTAATTAAATATAATTTCTACTTCAGCAATAAGCAAGCAATAATCGCTTGACAATGCCAAATATTCATTAGAATAGAGGTGCTATTTCCATACCTCCCAACTGTCCCGTTTTCTGTAGGACAGTCCCGGTTTTGACAGCTCAGCACGCTTTCACTTACTCACGAAAATGATACAAAGTTTCTGAAACTTACTTACAATAAGAGTGTTTTTGGCAGAGAGCCCAGAACAGTCAGCAGCTCCACTTATATGTTTGTAACAATTTAAGATAAGCAAAGAAACAACTGTAACTATTTAAGGTAAGCAAGTCTTTTGGGAGAACTGAGACTAGCAGTTTAAAGGGCAATTCACGTTCATTAACAAAGCTGTTTTAACACATAAATCATTACACTAAAACTCCCAAAAATGTGTTCAAACTTTCATAACCTGCCAAATTTTGTAAATTGGACATGGTAATTAGGGGTTGTGGCCATTAAATGGGCGTGGCCAAAAAAATCACCACGCTGCAGATACAGATTTTTGTACCTCTTTTCATTTTTCAAATGTTGGGAGGTAAGCATTTACTTGCATGCTACTGCCCTTTGGGTAATGGAATATGGGGCATTTTGTTGCTCATGCAAAAATGTGACAAAATGAATACCTTCTAATTGTACAGCTTTCTAATTGCTAATCCCTGTCAGTGCACATAAGGGCTTTAGCACACGGGTAGATTCGGAGAGATTTAGTCACCTTCCGCCTGCTAAAATGAAAAAGCCTGTGCCAATGCACTCGCGGCACTTCGATTTCCAAGTTGCCTCACGAGGAAACTTCAGGCGACTTCGGAAATCAAAACGCCACGAGTGCATTAGCGCAGGCGATTCTTCATTCAAGCAGGCGGAAGGCAGTTTGGGGAGATTGTTGCCACGCAGAAGAGACGATTAGTCGCCAGGTGACTAAATCTCCCCAAATCTGCCCCAACCCTTATGCAGCAATGAGCTACAAATTGCCCAATATGTCATTGTCCTTAAGGTTTTTATTGTGCCTGTGCATCTCACTTCCTGCTTTTGCATATTAAATGTGATAAGCCTACCAAGTTTCAAGCAAATACATACTAAGATTAGGTTTTGTTTAAACATGCTTTTAGTAAATCAATATGTTTGTTTGGTTGTCAAGTACCTGGCTTTGTAAATAAAGGTCATGATGTCTAACTGATTGTTTTCAATGCCGGTTAATTTTCAACTTTTTGTTTGATTCCCCATGATGTCAACAACCAATAAAAAGTGCAGCTCCAAAAGATAGTGATTCAAATACCTAATTGTAAATTGTTTCTGACACAGGTAAAGACAATATTTTCCCAATTCAGGAATGTACTGCCAAAAGATGTCTGTTGGGAGATGGTTGTGATTTATGTGTGCTGCTTCTCTGTTAATAAGGCCATTAGCCCACAACATAACATACCTCCCAACTGTCCCGTTTTTAGAGGGTCAGTCCCTCTTTTTACAGCTCAACCTGCAGTCCCTCATTTGTACTGGAAAGTCCCAGTTTTCTCTGCACTGACCAGCCAGAAAAAGAAACAAAGTTTCTACCTTATTTGGCTTTTGGCAGAGAGCCCAACAGAAGATAAGATACATTTGTAACAATTCAAATGTATCTAGATAAGCAATCTAGATAAGCAAATAGTAGTACAAATTAATTGTAACAATATAATATAACAGGTCCCTTGGAAAAGTTAGACAGCTTAAAGGGCAATTCACCTTCATTAGCAAAACTATAATAACTAAAAAAAAAACACAGAAATATGTTCAAACTTTTATAACTTGCGAAATGAACATGGTAATTAGAGGATGTGACCAAAAATGGGCATGGTCAAAAAAATTCAACACGCTAAGCGCGGCAACTTTTATGTCTCTCTTTTTATTTCCAATATGTTGGGAGGTATGCATACTATAGATGTAAGGTGCACCCACAAACAATGTACCACATCTATTTCATTAATAGACAAATTTGCAGTTGGCCCTCTCAGAAGCAAAGTGCAGACCTAAAAACGAGGGTCAGTCACAAACACATTTTTGTCCGCTCAGTGAAATATGGAACAGTTGTCGAAGGTTTAGCTTCCATCTACTGCTGTATTTTGCATTTCTTAAAAGGAATGGTTGTTGTCTGGTCGTTTCAGTATATTCTCCTAGAGAGAGTAGTAATTTAAATATTATGGTGACAGGAGTAAATGTGTTGGAAGACATTTATTTTATAGCTTATAGTTCAATTATCTCCATAAAGGGAAACCAGTAGGGTAGCAAAATTGAACATAAGGGTAGCGGCACACTGGGCGACTCGTGGGAGATTTAGTAGCCTGACAACTAATTGCCTCGTCTTTGCGGCTACCAATCTCCCCGAACGCCTTCCCTCTCTCTTGCGCTGGCTAAAATGAAAAATCGACTGCGCTAAAGCACACGCGGTGATTCGTTTTCAGAAGTCGCCCTAAAAGTTTAATTTTAGCCAGCACAAGAGAGAGGGAAGGCGTTTGGGGAGATTAGTCGCCAGGCAACTAAATCTCCCCGAATCGCCAAGTGTGCCCCTAACATTAGTGTGTAAAGAAAATCTTCTGGGGATTTTTTTTCATGAAAATGAGTGCTGGCCCAAGGAAAAAACGCTTTCTGATTTAATCCAGTGGAGATAGCCGACATATTGCTTCAGGTGTCCTTGTTCCTTATTTAACAATAAAATAAGGAAAAGTTTGTTTCATTAAGAGATACAGGTATGGGACCTGGGTTTTTAGGGATAATGGATCTTTCTGTAATATGGATCTTTGTGCCTTAAAGGAAAACTATACCACCAAAATGAACACTTAAGCAACAGATAGCTTTACATCATATTAAGTGGCATATTAAAGAATCTTACCAAACTGGTCTATATATTTAAGTAAATCTTGCACTTTTACATCTCTTGCCTTGAACCACCATTTCGTGATGGTCTCTGTGCTGACGCAGAGGTCACCTGACCAGAAATACTACAACTCTAACTGTAACAGGAAGAAGTGTTGAAGCAAAAGACATAACTCTGTCTGTTAATTGGCTCATGTGACCTAACAAGTATGGTTTGTTGGTATGTTTGTGTGCACAGTGAATTGTAAGATCCCAGGGGGGCTGCCCTTATTTTTTAAAATGGCAATTTTCTACTTATGATTACCCAATGGCACATACTACTAGAAAAGTATATTATTATGAAAATGGATTATTTACATTAAGCAGGGTTTTACTGTACATATGAGGTTTTTTTTTTTTATTGAGACCTACATTGTTTGGGGGTATAGTTTTCCTTTAAGTCTAATAGAAAATCATGTTAACATTAAATAAACCCAATAGGCTGGTTTTGCCTCCAATAAGGATTAATTATATCTTAGTTGGGATCAAGTACAAGCTACTGTGTTATTACTACAAAGAAAAAGGAAACCATTTTTAAAAATCCGGATCATTTTTATAAAATGGACTCTATGGGAGAAGGCCTTCCCATAATCCGAAACTGCAAAAGATGCTGTATAGTGATGAGCGAATTTATTCGCCAAGCATGGATTCTCTGTAAAATTATTCACTTCGACCAACTGCAAATTTTTTCACAAAACTGCAGCAAAAGTCACCAAGACAAAATTGCAGCAGAGACAAAAGTCATCATAAGAAAAAACTTCATTGACTTTAATGCATTTGGTGTGAGAAAAAATTGTCACACGTGTAGAAAATTGTTGCTCGTAAAAAACAAATTTGCCGCCTATTGACATCAATGCATTTTCCTTATTTTTTCGCTGTTTCACAATTTTTTTCCGCAATTTGACAAATTTTTCGCCGAAGCAAAACAGGACAGATTCGTTTATCACTAATGTTGTTTTATCATGCTGCCAGTTTTAGAACACACTACTGATACCACTCAGATTCTTATTCCACAAGTGCCATATTTCTATCACTTCTTGCTATTCTACAACTCAAACTTATAGAAAGGTATGATATTAAACAGAGTCTGTGTTTGTCTTAAGTTTATCTAAGGTCATTCTACATTTCCATTATTGTGGCTTTTCTAAGGCTGGGACATGTTCCATCTCAAACAGATCTGCTGCTGTCCTGAGCATAAGGGGGCCCCAGCCCGTAGCTGAGAACATCAATTCATATTTCATCATGGCTGACTGCAAACCGTTTATATTTACTGGAAGAGAAATTACAAGTATGAGTTATGTTATGTTCATTCAAAATTTAATGTGCTGTAAAATCAATGACACTATGAGGCAGTTTTATTACTAGCCAGCGGTCAAGTTTGGACAAATGCGAGAGTGATCTTTATCTTGCGTGAAATTTCTAATATCGATTTGTTTTGTTTTTTCTGTTGAGCTTCTTAATTAAAAATGTGATCAGGATTTAAAAAGAACGCCTCTAACTAACTTTTGATAAAGTCCTTTGAATGTGGCCTTGGTTTTATGGGAGAGGCAGCTTTGAAAAGCAGAATTAATTTGTTGAATAGATATTTCAACAAGTTTATGATACATGTGACAGTTGGCAGGCCTGCAGGTCAGCAAGCAAGTGAAGAATTCAAAACTCACTCCAAGAATCACAATTTGCCTCACAGCATTCACTGTCACCTTTACCACTATATACCAACTCTAGCAAATAACGGCGTGTAGGTTGGGACATAGTTCACCATCACCATTTATTTATTCATACAGTGCCAGCAAATTACACTGATTACATCAGATTAAGAGAAATGGAAAATAACCTGGTACCAGGAAAGTGGGTAGAGCAAATAGCTATGAAGCTAATTATAGGCAGAAGAGCAGGGACTAAGGAGACAATTTCTCTCCATTTCTTATCCTGAACACAATCCATCAATGTGTCCTCTCAATGCAAAAATGGGGCACACTGAGCCACACTTTCCTTTATGAAGCTGCGAATTGCATTGATGCTTTATATGTTGGGGGGTGGGGGAATGCGTGATGCCATACAACACAGTTGAGCTTTTGACAAACTGTAGAAACACATACATAAAATAGGTGTATCTATCAGTATATGTACTAGATAACCCCAAAAGCCAACACACTTCCTTGTTCAGAGGACCATGACATCCATGCTCGTTGATCAGTGGTACAAAATACATTTGAAAGGTCAAATATGGAATTTTTCTCAGAATAACAATATCCCCATTCAGCCTTTAAAAAATGGTGAATTGATAAGCCAGTCTTTACCTAAATTATTCTGCAGTGCTTACTTTCATTGATCTCAATTAGTTCTACTATGTAACCTATCTTCATGAAATTCTTGGCAAAACACCTGGCTTGTTCAAGATACAGTATCATCAGACTAGGACACCATGGGCCCACCCAAAAACCTTAGACCAAGGACCCACTCTCAGTACTATTTTTCTTTCACTCTCTATTTTCCTAGTCTCTTTTCTTTACATACATCTATTATGCCATCTTTTTAGCCTCTTTTTTTTTAAATTTAGCCTAGAAATAGGGAATGGCCATGAAATAGGCCAAATGTTTAGAAGCAGTAGGGCCCACTGACACCTGGGCCCACTGGGAGTTTTCCTGGTATCCCGGTGGGCCAGTCCGACACTGAATACTTCTATTGGATTTATTATCTGGAGTGCTTGGACAGGATGGATTTGCAATCAATATTCAGAATTATGCTTCCAGAGTTAGACTTCCAGATAACAGGTCCTGAAATTATGCTATAATATTTAAATATTTACTGAAACATAGCCTAGTCTAGAAACCATAGTGTAAAAGTGAATATGTATATATACTTGAGCTTACACTATGTTTAGGTGGGCAGAAGTTCCTATTGAATCAGTTTGCATATTTGCAGTTCATTCTGCTATATCTCTATTTTGTTTCTTGATTTACTCATTGCTTCTTTCACCTTGCCAGTTTATACCATGCCACCTGGTATGTGACTTTTTCTGCTAATTTTGATTGCCCCTATATTTATGCTCTTGTTGAGCTCTGTACATGTTCTGCTATGTAATTATGCACTGATGGTGGATGTCATGTGATATGTGAGGTGTAGCATTCTTCATCCATAATCCTTGACATCCTTAAATAAGACATTAAATCTGTCTCCACTGACCAGTTTTAAGATTATCAGATTATCGTCTATATCCACACCTGGCTTCCTAGCATACTGTTTAAAAGGTTTTTTTTTCCTTGGGTACAAGTTCAGTAGAAGCCACTTAAATTTATAAAGTAGGTGCTGCTCGTTGTAAGGGAAAGAATGAAACCTCGTTTATTAAGGATATGTAATAGTTGCTGTCTATTTAAACAAGGACCCATTTCTGCCCTTTGGTGGTAAAAAATCACAGCTGTACAGTGTCCAGGGAAAGAAATCTGCAAATACCTAGAATAACTCAGTGGCATATACCGTATGTGCCAGCTGATACAATTTGTGAGCCAGTTGGGAATGATGCTTTCTTTGTTTTGCCTCATGTAACCCCTGTAAATATTATTCTTGAAGCCTTATGGCAATATTTCAGCGTTTACATTTCTCAAACACTTCTCTTTTTCAGACTAAACACACGATGTATATGTGCTCCTTTCATACAATTCTTTTCTGTTCACTGATTGCAATGAGAGTTTACAGACTACGGTACTGTTATGTAAAAAGAGGAACCCAAAAGTAGAAAATCTTCATTAGGACAACGGTGGGAACCTTCGTGCCAAAGGTGGGAACCCAGGCCGTCTGTCTCCCCTCCACACAATCCCCCCAAAGGGGGGGGGGGATATTGATCCCCCCTTCAAAAGGACCGCACAGAGGGGAGACCGATAGCCCACAAGCAAGCACCCACCCCTGGCACTATATAGATAATAAATATTGCTCTTGTGTAAAATAACAAAGGAACTGGAGCTCTTTACTATGCTGTATATGTGGCAGTTGCTCTCAAAAAAGGGCCTGCACATACAGGTATTTGAAAAAATGCAAATACATACAAAATTTATTGCAGTAAAATAGAAGAGCGCAGACTATAGTAAATAGGGTTATTTTGTTCGCTTTCTCATTTGAAGTAACCTCATTAGCCAACAAAACTAGATCCTTTGTTGCTCAAAAATGGATTGCTCTATTCTTATAATTTCTCTGGAAAATAACTTGAAAGGGTAAGCAAAATGGTAGCTGTGGCTTGTGTATATTAATAACAATATGTACTTATAGAGGCCCTGCATAAAATATACACCTGTATGATTATGCATATACTTATTCCATTGCTGTGAGGGGAAAAACCTTAAGGATAAAATATGCATTGACTTTATAGCAGTAACATCAAAAAAATAAAAGTGTTTTAAAGTAAGAAAAATATAATGCAGTGTTGCCCTGCACTAGTAAAAATTCAGAGTTTTTTATTTATTTATTTAAATAAGCTGCGGTGTAGCAATGGGGGCAGACATTCAAAGGAGAATATCCTCACGTTACACAGCAGATAAGCCCTGTAGAATGTAATGGCGTTATCTGTTATCCACTGTTTATCCTTTGCCATATAGCCTTTTTTTTTAATTACCACCATTGCTACACAGCAGCTTGTTTTTGTGACTATAGTAGTGTTTCTGAAGCAAACATACCAGTTTTATCAGTGCAGGGCAACACTACATGATATTTTAATTACTATAAAACAATAAAAAATGTTGGTGTTACCGTTCCTTTAAGCTTTTTCTTAATTCACCCAAATTAAAATTCAGAAAACTGTTTCACAACCCAAGAATTAATCTAGTAAGTTGATACTCTTCAATAATTGAGACCAGGATTTGTTGTATTGACTATAAAGATGCATTAAGTGACGTTTTTTGGAAACAATTTGTCTTTTGAAAAATCATCTAGTACAGGGGGTCCCCAACTTTTTTTTTTACTCATGAGCCACATTTAAATGTAAAAAGACTTAGAGAGCAACACAAGCATGAAAAAGTCGATGGGGGTGCCAAAAAAAAGGTCTGTGATTGGCTGTTTGGTAGCCTCTATATGGACTTGCAGCCTACAGGATGCTCTATTCGGCAGTACATCTGTTTTTTATGCAACCAAAACTTGCCTCCAAGCCTGGAATTCAAAAATAAGCACCTGTTTGAGGCCACTGGGAGCAACATCCAAGGGGTGGGTGAGCAACATATTGCTTGCAAGCTACTGGTTGGAGACCACTGATCTAGTAAATAGCAGGTGCAGCGTTATGCCTCCTGTAATTTCAAAGTGACAAACCTTCCCTGGAAATTGTCAACAATGTACTGAATAGATAAACATGGATTTGGCAAAGCTGCACCACTTTAATGAAGCAGATATGTTTTGCAATACTTTCTGTTTTTGTTATACTACGTTTGAGCTGAGGGTGAGGTGGGATAACCCTCTCTTGCTTGGTGCATACTGTATGTAAGATTGTCCTGTGCTATGCCAATCGGGGAGGCCAGAGGATTGTTGTCAAGAATAATGTTGGACATTAAATACAGAGCTGCTTTCAAATCCTAATTGGTAGAATAATGATTGGTTGCTTAGTTAAAAAAATGTAAATCATTCCCCTGTGCTGGTGGCCATTTTTGGGCTGAAAAGCGCCAAGAAGATCGCTGTTGCAGCTGACAGGCAGCAGTCTATTTATTCTACTTATGTAAAGATATGTGAGGAACCCAGATTCATATATCTGTTTTCTATGGCTCATGTATCCTCTTGTGTTCATATGCCATAAAATGTCTATTTAGCAATTTGTCTTTAACTTTGGGGACTAATCTACAGCAAGTTTGTCATGTCTGACCTACCTACTCTGGGCTGGACTATAAAAGATGCCAAATCTTCCCAAGAATATTGTTAATCACTGACAAATGACTACAGATGGTACTCATAAATTGTAAGAGTGCTATTCTCAATGGATTTAGTTTTATTTCTTCCCAGGAGATTGTCACACTCTCCAAAATTCCTTCTTGATGGATCTGTGGCGGTATCCTGTCTCCTTGAGGGAGTTCATACTTTTCACCACACTTATCTTCATCATGACAAACTCAGGGTACAACCTCAGGGATTCTCCAGTGTAAATAGATATTTTAACTTCAAGAAAGTGATGACTGAAGCCATACAATAGAGTCAAATGAATGGCTCTGATTTGTACTTTACCGTCCTATCCCTTTGTTATAGTTTACATTTAACTAGCACAGGCACAAGAAACTACTTAAGGGTTCATATCCGAGATTCTTCAAATAAGGCCCTGAATGCAATCAAATACCCCTTTTCAATAACTTCGGTGTGAGTACAGTGTGTGGGATGCAACTTCTATATGTCCCCTTTGTATGTATTGATGATGGCTGGCTCCTCCAGGAAAACTGTATAACAACAATTGAATGGTAATCCAAACAACACTGGGCATATGCCCTTAATATATCAATTAATATGAGAATCTGTTGTGCTGGCAACATTCAAAAAATATGCCAGAGAAGACAGATCTCCTTTGTCCTTTATGTTAAAATATTGTTAACATTTTTTTAAATTATATGCCTCCCATGGGAACACACATTAACTATGCTTCAGGTGGTCTGCAATACATTTTCACACAGTCCTGCATACTGCTATACTTACTATTCATGGACTTTTGTTTTGTTTATTCAGGGGTTTGCATCTTCTTTGGCAACCAATATGGCCACCGTAATATTAGTAAAGAAAATCCAAATAAAAAATATTTGTTATAAAGAATAACCTATGACTATGTTACTAAATGTGTATATTACAATAAAATGAAAATAAGTTCTGGTCTACTCCTGATGCCTGTGTTGAGAAAAAAATAGGTAACCTTTTGATAGAGGGATACAAAAACTACATTTTGAAAGCCTTTTAAAATAATGTAACGTTTCGTATTTTTTCCAAAGTAAGTCTTATGCTAACCCTTACATCCACAAAATCAATGACAATGGCTATTTTTCAACTTAAAGACAATTAAAAACAACCCCTAAACCAATTGCTACAGCTATACGCAATGTTATAAACATTAAATTGACACCGTCATCATTTTAGGATTAAACACGTTACAAAATTCAAGTAACGAGGGTGAATTTCAGCCTAAGACATATGTGAAACATATGTTGATACTTAAATACCAATTACTTCCCCCGCGGGGCATATCTAGTTTATGATTTTGCAACAAATGTCTAAGTAATTTTGCTCACTCTTTGTCAGTAGCCGAGAAAATCTGCCAACTGCTACTGATTCTGCGGTTAAACTGCCATTATGAGACAAAATGCACAGTGGAAGTGACCTCATAATATTCTAGGACCTGTTCTACTGGTTGTGTACTATAATTTAACTTGAACTACAGCTGCTGCCTTACCACAAAAATTCTCCCCCCACAGAATGTACAAATGGTCCACTGATTTCAGAAGCAATGTCTATGTTTCTGGTGAAAATTTCACCCCTGTTGCTAGGTTGGGCATTGACAAAGCATTGATGTTTTATTTGGTAGATCATAAAAAGGTACTAAAGTGAAGTGCAGTGACAAGCACCAAGTCCCAACCACACATTCTCAATAAAAACCAAGTCATAAATTGCCAGCAACACTGCAGAAGGGTTTTTTAATTTCTTTCCAGCAATTCGGATGACTGGTCATTAGGCATGCACCGAATTTGCTATTCTGGATTTGGCTGAACCCCCGAATCCTTCGCAAAAGATCTGGCCGAATACTAAACTGAAATTTGCACATGCAAATTAGTGAGGTCCTAAACATTTTTTTACTTTTCTTATTTTGTGATGAAAACTCACATGATTTTAAGGATTCGGATTCAGTTCTGCCAGGCACAAGGATTTTGCCGAATCCTGCTAAAAAGTCTTGTCTTGTTAAGCACAAGCATATATTCACTATAAGGTAAAATTAAATGTATGTATAACTGCACTTTATGCTACATTACAATTTCTAATTAAAAGTGACCTTTTTTCCCCTTTGTTTTTCCTCCGGATCAAAAGCCATATCCCTACCTACCTTGTACTTCAAAAACAAAACAAAAACTTTCTTCTCAGAAAGTCTGGGCATTTCCAAACCCAACTGTATAATGTGATATAAT
This sequence comes from Xenopus laevis, assembly GCF_017654675.1. NCBI lineage: Eukaryota > Metazoa > Chordata > Amphibia > Anura > Pipidae > Xenopus > Xenopus laevis. The sequence goes on from NC_054375.1 coordinate 44,019,829, forward strand.
ATAATGATTCCCTTTTATGAGCATTCTGATCAGCTACAAAACTAAAAAAAACAAAACAGGGTAGCAGTGACTGTTTTTGGTTTTTGTAAACCTTTTGGTTTCAGCAAACCTGAAACAGGACTGAACATTTAGTCAAAATTACTAATATCCAAGTCAATTGGTTCAAGAGCTGATCAGTATATCTAACCCTTTTAACTACTGAGTGAAACTATACAATGTACATTCGATTGGCCTGTTGTATCCTGTCTGCTCTGCTTTCATTTCACTAAAAATAAATACAGATCGGCAGCACTAGAAAGGTACCCAGAATAAATTCTTTAAAAAAAAAAAATCTTGTCACTTTGTGCTGCTGGGCATCATTAAGGTTCTAACAGGAACGTGTTACTTTACTATGCCTAAAATAGCCATTTGCTATTGTCAGTTAGTGCTAGGAAAGTATTTATCGGCATCACACCATCCTGTTACAATCTAGAATGTGTCACTATCCCTGTAAATGAGCAATATACACCTATGTCCTACACTAGTCAAATTATTCACCTGAGAATAGTAATTTTATTAAGTGCCCTCTCCTCCATCTATGATTGCTTTGAAGAGCCAACGAGGGGGGATCAATTACATAATAAAAATGCTTTCAGTTTCACTAATCTGTGATGTTAAATGCAAAAAAATATGAAAAACTATAGATTAAAACAATCGTCAGAATGCATGTGTGTTTCTGTTTAAATAAAGAGCTATGTTGACCCAAAAACGCATCAGTGTTTAATTTGCAGTTGGCTTGCTGGTCACTTCCTGTGATACTTTCAGGAAATGTAGTTCTATTGCTGCACAAATGTTAAACATATCTACTATATAAGGCTGTTTAATGCAATAACCCATAGAAATCTTCAAGCCACTGTACAAACATAAATAATATGAAATATCTATGACAAAATAGGCAATTCACAGATTGCAGAAGAAAAGCAAAAGGACAGTGCTCTATGGAAGGATGATGCGTGGGATGAAGCCAACAAGGAATGATTCAATGTTTCTGGGCTAGGAAGTAATTATGCGTGGGTTAAGCCCAACAAGGATTGATTCAGTGTCCCAGGACTAGGAAGCTATTATATGTGGGTTGAAACCAAAATTTATTATCTTCACGTTCATACAAAGGAAAATTCATTCCCCCAACGTACTGTATATGAAGAAGCTATGAATATTAGTGTCTTGTTTTTTCTAATTTCTATTGATTTATACATTAAAAGAGATAGTGAAGCGTGCCAGCTGGTGCCCATTGCCCTCTGCTTCTTAACTGTGTTGTGCCCAAACACAACTTCAAGCACAGGGCAGTTGCAACTAAATTTAGGCTTGGGACTGGGGCAAAACATGAATATTACGGAAAACAAATATAAACAGTAACCTGGCCTATTGATACTTTGCTCCGCCCCCAAGTGCAATGTCGATGGCACTTGCCTGTGCTCTAAGTTGAATTGGGTCATGATAAATATCTTCAAATACAACCGAAACACATGGTATATACCTTTAAATCAACGGTCTGTCCTATACAGTAGCCAATTTCTTGCCTATGCTCAAAATCACGTTGAAGACCTGCAGATTGTTGCTACTTTAGCTGGGCTTCTACAGCAGGAATTATTTTGCAGCTTTAATGGAGATACTTAAAATTGATGGATGCTTTAAAAAACCCTGCCAAAAACCACCAACAGCCTTCGTAGCCAGTGACATAAATGGAAAAAACTACAGAGAGAAGATATTCAGCTCTGTCCAAGTCACAAGCCCAAGTATCCTAGTTCAAGTGACTTAACAGTTCTCTGGAACAATATATCTGTCAGCAGACATGAAACAAATCTCAGAGACCTATGAGAGAATATACAGGCAGAATCTGAGAAAGAAAGTTTTAATTTTATGAATTTGATGAGAGGATATTTATAGGCAGGGACCTGCAGTTCAATAATTCCCTAAGTGCAGCATCACCACATGTAAAATATAATTTTCTTGAGTAACTTATTCTGTACAAAAGGCAATGTGCTGTTTTTCTTCTTTAAGTGGCAGAGCTACTGGCATTTCCTAAAGGGGTTCTATCATGGGCCTTTTCATCTCCTGCACAATGAAAAAAATGAGACACTGAGATAAAGGGAAATGCTAACACTTATTGGACTTATGTGAGTTTTGTTTTTTGCAACTACTTGAAGTTTCAAATTCTGCCCTGCAAGTTAAAAGTAGAGTAAAACTGGCCATATACTAGAAGAATTTTTACAAAACAAATCTGGGGATGCACCAACCCTAGGATTCTACAGGCGTCCGTATAACTTAAAGGAAAACTATACCCCCCAAATGAATACTAAAGCAACAGATTATTTCAAATTAAGTAGTATATTAAATAATCTTACCAAACTGGTATATATATATATATATATATATATATATATATATATATATATATATATATATATTTATTTATTTATTTAAGTAAATATCACCCTTTTACATGTCTTTCCTTAAGCCACCATTTCGTGATGGTCACTGTAATGTCTCTGAGATCACCTGACCAGAAATACTACAACTCTAACTTTAACAAGAAGTGTGGCAGCAAAAGACAGAACTCTGTATGTTAATTGGCTCATGTGACCTTAAATGTTTGGTTTGTTGGTATGTTTGTGTGCACTGTGAATTATACGATCACAGGGGGCTGCCCTTATTTTTTAAAATGGCAGTTTTCAATTTATGATTACCCAATGACACATGCTACTGAAAAAGTATATTATTATGAAAATGGTTTATTTACATGAATCAGGGTTTTATATATGAGCTGTTTTATGCAATATATTTTTATAGAGACCAACATTGTTCGGGGGTGTAGTTTTCTTTAAGAGTTGACCCCTTCAGCAGCAATGCTGACTGCACTGTATGCACTAGTTACCTGTTAACATAGACATGACTTTTCAATTTTTAGTGAGCAAACAAAACACCACGGGAAAAATCTTTTGGAACTGGATCTTGTATATGAATTTTCAGTTAGATAAAAGGCAGTGAAACTGCAGCAGCTGCTTGTGTATTTTATTACAGCTCTGCCTCATTCCCCTGGTCACAGCCAGGAGATTGTTCTCCCTGAGTAACAAATGTCTCACCTCTATTGTTCTCTGGGAAATGTGTTGCTGACATGGGACTTCATTCCAGCTAATGAGTCCATCAGCTTGTTTTGGGAACCTTACCAAACTAACTTGTGAATCAAACACATCCAAGGGGTCTGTGACAAAATTATAGGAAGGAGGTTGCTACATTTGATACACAATCCAGCTTTTGTACCCCCCGGCTTCATGGAACACTGGATAGGCTTGCACAAAATACAGAATGCAAAATTAAAGATTTATTGCCTCCATCTTACAGGTAGTACTACACAGTCTTCAGTGATCATTTTAAGATTGTGTTTGAAATGAAAGTAAAATACCAGATAATGGATTTATGTTATGTCATTCTTACACTTCACGAAAGTTAAAAGTAACTATAAATGAAGGGAATTTACAAAACACATTATAGCAAATGCAACCAAAGTTAAGGTCTATCAGTAATGCATGTACAGTATCTAGCAGATATAAGTCTAAAGCAACGGAACAGAACTTTATGAGTTTCTTTGAAAACGTTTCACCACTCATCCAAGTGGCTTCTTCAGTTCAGTTCAGTTCAGTTCAGATTAATAGGGAATTCCCCTGCATTTAAACCCTTTAAGGTGGCCATAGACATAACAATTACGATCTTTCTTGGAAAAGATCTTTCCAAGAAAGATTGTTTCAATACACATGTGTACACAGGAAGAAACAATAGAATTCTACCTGTATCTGATGATCCAGCATTAACAATGGGCGATGTTTGGGTGCCTTCAACGGCACCCAATCAAGATTTTTCATCCAGCCCGATTGACTAGCTGACCAATATCTTCTGCCGATATCGGTTAGCTCTTTTCCCACCATACATGCACCAAGTATTGCACGAAAATTTGCTTTGTACAATATTACCTGTGCGTCTATGGCCACCTTAGGGGTAATACATTTACCATTATACAATCACAATGGTTCCATTATTCAGTTAGGCGTTAGCCGAAATATTCAGTTAGGTGAAATGGATGCATCCCACAAGATGGATATTAGGACCACATTACAAACATATTCTCGTAATTTGGAGATTGCATGAATAATGCCATGCTTATAGAACACACACTAGCCTACAATTGACTGCAGTGATTTTAAAACATTTTAAATTTAAACATGCCACAGTGTCCAACCCTGTAGAAGGCAACCCAAGGGGCCAGAATGTAGAGAATGTAGAAAGGGGGAAACAAAGGGCAGCCAAACCAGACCAGCTGTGAGGCTGGGTTCACCTTTAATCTACAAATCTTTATTTTGGCTCAATTACAACTCTGCCTTACACGTCTAAATCAAGTGTTGGAATAAATGCCATACATGCTACATTTGTGTTGTGATATAACAATAAGAAAAGCTCTGCTTAAGCAGAATAAGGAGCCACTGCAGCCATTTCTGTGTGAAATGAAGAAAGAAATTATGGTCATGGAAGAAATGTTTGAAAAACATTTGGTTGCTCACCTTCCAAACACTTTTTTCAGTTCAGTCGTATTCAGCTTGTTCACCAGAAATAAAGACTTTCCTCTTTGCTTTCCATCATTTATTTTTTTTTTTACTAGATGCAGAACTCTGTAACAATTTGTTACATTAGTTGATAAATTTCTCAGCATCATCTGTTGTGGAATATTAAGTAACTATTGTATCAATTCTAACAGCTGCCTTTTATGAAACTCAGGGATTCTACTCAGCAGGGACAAAGATAAGAAATGTATCAACTAAATGTATCAATTTCGAACAGTTTACAGAGTTTATGAACCCCTCTCCCAGAGCTGCTTTAGAAAGACATAAGAAGGTGAAAAATAAACTTTACACTTCAATATTAGAAAATCGGTCACAAATAGAAAATAGAAAGTAATTGAAAAAAGTATTTCTGGTGAACTATCTGGAATCAACTGAACTGAAAAAAGCAATGGAAGGTGAACATCCCTTTTAAAAGAGAAGAGATGGCGGTGCGGAAGGAAGAAGAGACAAACTCAGAGGAATGAAAAAGTGGGAAATAGACAAAGAGAGAAAGAAGGAATAGCTCATTGGCTGGGTCACTTTTTTTGTTACTAGGATGACCTGGATCTTATTCCATTGTAAACACCTGTTGCTCTAACACAGGAGACGGAGTCCCCAACCTTTTTTACCCAGGAGCAACATTCAGATCTAAAAGGAATTAGGGTGCAACGCAAGCATGAAAAATATTCCTAGGGTGCTGAACAAGGGCTGTGATTGGCTGTGATCTGGTAGCCCCTATATGGATTGTCAGCCTACAGGAGGCTCATTTTGGTAGTACACCTGTTTTTTATGCAACCAAAACTTGCCTTCATGCCAGTAATTAAAAATTAAGCACCTGCTTTTAGGCCAGGGGGAGCAACATTCAAGGGGTCGGACAGCAACATGTTATATTGCTCACGAGCCACTGGACCACTGGTCTAACATGTGGCCTTAGCAAGTCACTTGCTCCTAAAACACTGTAATCTTGGTAGGTTTGACATCAGGGATGGGTCCAGTATCACTGGTAAATTTGTAATCCCTATTCCAGCTTGGCCCCTTTCCGTCCTGCCCCTCTGTCCCACACCCTACTCCCAGAATTTTAGCTCCATGTGCTCTCTGTTCATGCCTCTCATTCTTATGCCTCCGTCTATATTGAAGTGGCTGGAATTTTTAAAGAAGAAATGTAGCAACCCTTATACGTAGTAATAAAAAATGTCCATTTGCCTGATAGGCCAATTTGCATGAATATTGCTCAGTACAGAGACCTATCGTAAGGCAGATTTGACAGAGCAACTTGTGCAAGCAGAGAAATACTGGTCTGTCCAGACAGAATATCCATGCATGAGTAGAAGCCTCTGGCACTTTCTTCCACCTTCCCTAACAATAAGATGGTACCTTGTACTTGTATTTGGTTTTTAATATTACAACTTTTTTTTCAGCAGCCTTATAGAAAAATCCCTTATTTGATGAACCACGGATCTCAGGCATTCCGAATAACAGACCCCTATGCCTGTACTACAAACTCATCTCTACTCTCACAATGGCAGAATGTACTGCACTAACCTGCTGGTTTAAGCATAATCCTGTAATTATTCCTACTTTAAAAACAGATCGCAATGTTCTAATCTTGTTTACAATCTCTACTTACACAGTGGAGAGTAAATAAGTGGAAACTGTCTTCCCTGGTACTAATGCAGTAATGCTAAATTCACTCCCTTTCTTAAAATCCTGTGTTTATTCGAGGCCCAAAAACTACTTTCATCCTTGTCAGCTGAGATTATTTTGGTGGAAAATATTTTTCTTTTGTCACTTCTGCTTTATAAACAGAGAGAAAACGAAAGTTTTCATCGGCACTAACTTTGTCACAGCCTTCACCTTCTGTTTAAATAAACCATGATATATATGCATTGTAAGGCAAATGCAATATTATTTCAAGCAATGTCAAAGGATACAAAGGCGAGAAAAATATAAAAACAGCTTATGTCTGTGCTACACATCAATACACAGGGAAATAAGCTTGTGCATAGCTTTCCTTGAGGATGATGGATGACAAGGTGGTTAGGTTTTTTTTGTGTCTCGTAGTCCCATATTGTGCTTTTGCTGTGCATAAAGGCAGATGTAGCGCATACACACACTGCTATACATCATTCCACACTGGAAAAGAGGCGCTTAAAGGAACAGTTCAGTGTGAAAATAAAAACTGGTTAGTCATTGAGGGTTAATTCCCCAAACATATGTACATTTTAAAAATGATCTTAAATACAACCATAGAATTAATTATCCCGAACACTTGGGTCTTGGGGTTTTTCAGATAAGAGATCGTTCAGTAATTTCGATTACCTTTGGTCAGCTAAAAAAACATTAAAAAAACCCAACAGGGCTGTTTTTCCATCAATATGGATTCATGCAGTTTAGTTTCTATCAAGTACAAGGAACTGTTATATTACTGCAGTTTTACTTCTATTCTTCTATTCTACAATAACATTGTTGGGAATCACCTGTTGAGTGTAGTACAGGTATGGGATCCGTTATCTAGAAGCCCATTATCCAGAAAGTTTCAAATTACGGAATAAATATCTCACATAGGCTCCATTATAATCAAATAATCCAATTTTTTTTTAAAATGATACCCTTTTTTTCTGTAACTATAAAACAATACCTTGTACTTGATCCCAACTAAGACATAATGAATCCTTATTGGAAGCAAAATCAACCCATTGGGTTTATTTAATGTTTACATGATTTTCTAGTAGACTTAAGGTTTGAAGATCCAAATTATGGAAAGATCCGTTACCAGAAAACCCCAGGTACCAAGCGTTCTGGATAATACGTCCCAAACCTGTACTGTGTTACAAATTAAGGTTTGTGAGAAGGAATGATGTTGACAAAACATGGTGAAATGAAAGACGAAGGAACCACATAATCCCCTGTAATAATGTTGGCAGGGAATGCTGGTAGTTATGGTTCTACCTGTACAGACACAAGTAATCTTAGTGACTTGGTACATTTTGTTTATATATCATCACATAGCAGTCTGGGAACAATTTAACCGTCTGTTCTACCTCTCTTCACCATAGGATTTACACCTCAGTCTGCTCAGTGACTCAAGCAAAGAGTAAGCATAAAAGAGTTTGTGGGTAGGTGTGATTTTTGTTATTTTGTATTCCTTTGTGTTGCCGCCCTCTGCTACATATTTACTAGCATATCATTCAAACCATTGCCTGGATTCTAGTGATCCAGTTTGATCTAAGACATACGTGACCATTTAGCTGTGCGGCATCTATTGTTCTATGTTGTTATTATGCTTTCTTTCAGTCAAGGCAAACAACACTAGAGCTCACTGCCGATATGCATTTTATAATATTATACATGCATAAAATGAATGCAGTGTCAAAACGTAGCATTAGAAAATGAGTGGAAATTTAAGCGTGAACAATAGAAAAATATTTTTTTGCTCAGAAAAAAAACACATGTAACATAAAAGTGACACTATCACCCCCTTGAGCCACACACTCAAATTCCTTCCCCCGGCAGTTTAACCATATGGCTGGCAGTTAGCCAAGCCTGCAGACTTCTAACCACTGTTATTTTACATCTAAAGTGTGCACCTGCTAAATAACTCATTTAGGCCTCTGGGACAGACTATCTTCAGCCCCCAAAATCCAACAACATCCCTTCCATGCTGCCAGCGCCAGTTCAGTGTAGACTGTGATGTGCTTGATATCACCCAAGGGAGGATGTAGGGATGGGCCCAACTGTTTCCACTACAAACTACATCTGCCACATTGTAGCAACATAGAATGAATTGTATATTATATGTAAAAATGACATCCAGTCTGATACATGTCCAGAACCTACTATATATATATATCAAAATACAGGTATGGGAGCTTTTATTCAGAATGTTAGGAATCTGGGGGGTTTCCGGATAAGGGGTCGTTCCGTAATTTGGATCATATTTTAAATCTACTAAAAAATCGTTTTAACGTGAAACACAATAAGATTGTTCTGTCTCCAATAAGGATTAATTGTGTTTTAGTTGAGATGAAGTGAAAGTACTGCTTTATTATTACAGAGAAAAAGGAAATAACTTTAAGAGATTTGATTATAATGGAGTCTATGGGAGGTGGCCCTCCTGTAATTCAGAGCTTTCTGGATAATGGATCTCATATCTGTATATGCAGTCTTTGTCTGTTTGAGGAACATGTGTGTGTATATATATATATATATATATATATATATATATATATATATATATATATATATATATATGTATATATATGCTTAAATGGATTCTGTCATGATTTTTATGGTGTCGTTTTTATTTTTAAGTTACACTGTTTACACTGCAAGTAATTCACTCTACCATATATAAATGTCATTCCTGAACCAACAAGTGTATTTTTTTAGTTGTAATATTGGTGTGTAGGCAGCCATCTCGGGTCATTTTTCTTGGTCATGTGCTGTTATCTTGTGTTAGGGAGCTACTATCTGGTTACATCCCCACTGTTCTGTTGTTAGGATGCTGGGGGGGGGGGAAGGGAGGGGTGATATCACTCCAACTTGCAGTATAGCAGTAAAGAGTGACTGAATTTCATCAGAGCACAAGTCACATGACATGGGGCAGCTGGGAAATTGACAATATGTCTAGCCCCATATCAGATTTCAAAATTAAATATAAAAAAAGTTGCTCTTTTGAAAAATGAATTTCAGGGCAGAAGTCTGCTGAAGCAGCATTGATGCATTTTGAAAAAAACACGTTTTTTCCGTGACAGTATCCCTTTAAACTCTTCAGACTGGGCTGGCGGGACACTGATAAAAAACCCTGAAGCCCCCAGGCCACTGATCTCCCTCCACCAACACACTGAAGGTAGGTTTAATTTACGTATGGAGGGCAAGTGGTGGGGGTGTGGGGGCATGGCTGGGCCCGGAGGGCCCTGCATCCACCAGTTGACCCTGCTTCATTACCTAATAAAATGGCAGAAATATGATCTATCAAGACTTGAAAAATGTGTATGTTTCACTCATTCTGCTGAATTGCAGCATTATCTTATCTTCTATTAATGTTTAGACAGTAATATCTGCCAATCGAACGCAATGTTTTCTTTCTATATAAATACAGTTTGTTTTCCAGAGAGTGTTTGTTTCTGATTTGCTGTACAATAAATCTCAGTGGAGGCGCAGGCACCAAAACTAAAACACCGAAACTGGCTGTGCCGGAAAACAATCAGCCAACAAATGAGAAAGAATAACATATAATCTGAAATATTGAGGATAGAATAATTCCATCTCCATCTAAATACAGATTGCTCGCACTGGCCCTGTTAGACGTGCACCTGTGACCAAACATTGTTCGGCAGAGTCAACAAAGGGATAATATGCCTTTTGTTATTTTCCACCTCTGTGGAACACGCTTATACCTGACACTCCTTTATTTGGGTGGTATCTGGTAAACAAGGCATGTAACTGCGTATATTCCCCATATTAATATGATAAGTAGCGCAGAAATGTCATTGTGGGAATGTATGAAAGGAAAGGGCTGTCACAATTTCACCATTAACGTTGACTTGAATGAATTTGTTTTTAAAAAGGGCGATGCTTGAGATTAGGAGGAGGCTGGAGCTTTCGCTTGGGCTGCGGTTTTTACAGTGAAAGCAGTAAAGCTGTGGAATGCGCTCCCTATAGAGACTCTACTGGCAGATACACTCAATTCAAGAAAGTGTTGGATGTCTCTTTAGCAGATTTGAAATATACAAGGTTACTGGTAATAAGAAATGTTTTTCTGCCTGTTGATCCAGGGTCTGGGCCAACTGCCATTTTGAAATCAAGGATGAATTTTCTATTCCTTTGAGGGAAAAAGGAGACGGCACAAGATGGGGACTTCAACCCTTCCCTTGCATATTTCCTTTTTTTAGCTTTTACTTGATGCGGAGGCGTGCAAAACTTCATAGATGTGTCTTTTTCATCCCCAATAGCAATGTTATTATGTAATGAGCTCACACAATAAATATCATGTGCAAAATATTATTACTGAACCATAATAGCTACAGTTTCTACAAATATTTGTAACCATGTTGCCCACTAATTGAATAGTAGTGTATGGCCTATCTCCTGGGGGTAGATGGGCCATACAGTACTGTCACAAATGTTAATAATTATTCAATGTAATCAGTCACACAAAAGATTCAATCAATGAGTAAAATCAATGAAGAATTTGACTGCAATAGGCATGTACTTATAAGTCACCCTGCTCCATACAGCTTTGTTAAAAGGAAATCTTAAACCCATAATCAATTACAGTATTTTAATCAGTGCAATTATTCATTTCCTCTGTGATTCAATTAACAGATCATTTTTAGATGCTGCTTTAGTAGGTTCATACTAGAGCCTTTACCCTTGCTTTGGTTAGCAGTAGTGAATAGTTATGTTGTACTGATTTCAGTGGACAGCAGCCCTATGCAACATTAATTAATGTCTAGTAAAACATAACCACAGTGCTTTGGCGGGTATTCGGGCATTGAGTTGCTTTATGTGTAAATCAGTAAGGCGGCATTCTGAATTCAAGGTGTATTGGGTTTGGCTTTTTCAAAAGAGCAAACAGATATTTTTTTTATATTTAATTTGGAAATCTGACCTGGGGCTAGACATATTGTCAGTTTCCCAGGTGCCCCCAGTCACGTGACTTGTGCTCTGGTAAACTTCTGTCACTCTTTATTACTGCACAACAAGTTGGAGTGATATCACCCCCTCCCCCCCCAGCAGCCCAACAATGTGAAGGTACCCAGATAACAGCTTCCTGGTAGATAAAAGAATAGCCTTCAATAGTAACAATCCATGTCCCACTGCGACTCCTTCAGTTAAATTGAGTAAGAGAAACAATTGCCTGCCAGAATGCAGTTCCATCCTGAAGTGCTGGCTCTTTCTGAAAGCACATGACCAGGCAAAATGACCTGAGATGGGGCCTACACACCAATATTACAACTAAAAAAAAAATACACGTGCTGTTCAGCAATTACATTTTTCGGTTATTGTAAACAGGTATTAGCTATTATAACATTCAGAAAGTGAACATAAACTACCTCAGGCTGGAACTATAAGCACTGTTTGGAGCAATATCATGACAAAAAATTCAAACAGTTCCCCCTGTTCTATCAACACTATTTTCCTATGTCAACAGACATGCCTGCCATTTATTGACAAAGTTTACTCTTTTTGCCATTAGAAAGGAAAGAGTAAAGTACGATGGCTTTGATTATTGTGTACAAAGAACATAGCTTCTCTATATCGTTATTTTCCTACTTATAAATATGAGTGGGGGCTACCTAATCTATGTTAGGTCATTCTGTCATTAACATTATTAGTTTACCGCCACCTACAGGTCAAAAACAGATTATATTGTTCTGGTTGGAACGCCACAGAAGCAATACAGCAGCTCCCACTCATATGCTTTAATGCAAGTAGGAAGGGAAGGGATTTTCTCACAGTGAGCTACACCCTCATACCTTCCTTTGCTAAGCAAAACAGTTACTGAGGTGTGAGTAAGCAGACACAAAAACTGCCCATCTGCTTCACACCACCATCCAGCTGAAAGGTTCTCTAAATATGTTTGGTTAGCCATGGTGCTATAGATTTGTCAGAATATGATTGTATACACTAATCTGCACATAATATTACTTTTTATATAAGACAGAGTAAAGTGATTTGCTGGTGATTCTAGCGGCTCTGCAGCTTTGTGGTTTCGCTTAGGAGCAAACAAATCTTTTAGTTACAAACAAATCAATGGTTTTTGCCTCACGAGTAAACTTCATTCGACTTCGGAAAACTAATTGCTGGCAGGGAGGGGAGATTAGTTGCCCTGAAGAAGAGGAGATACTAATCTCCCTGAGTCTGCCTGTGTGCCCTGACACTAAAACAGGGCAAAAAGGGCAAAAAGGGAAAATGAAGCTTCTTCCGTGTCTGGTCCTTTGGGCAGTGCATAGATAATCCCCCTGCATATTGGACTTTTGCTAACAAAACACAGTCACAACAAAGAGGGAAAGGAGGGTGTTGTAAACTGTCTGCACTAATGCTGAACAAGCATAAGAGCATAAAGGTAGCAGGGGGAAGAAAGGACCATTTTAGCATCTGGCTGACAGCGACTCCACCTACTGAAACTGGTTTGAAAGGATCTGGGTTTCTATTCCAGTAAAATCACAGTTGGGGGAATGTTTTTCTAAGTATACAAGTCAAGTTCCAGTCTTTGGAGAGGCAATATCAGCAGCCCCAAATCAAATGGCATGTCACACTTTACTAGCATTTTCCGGCAACAAATCGCCTCTTCTTTGGTGCGACAATCTCCCCGAACTGCCTTCCCCTACCTTCTAATAGTAACATATTATACCCTGCTTCTCTTTCCAATGTGATATGGACAGAGTATTGATCCATAACCTGTGCTTACTGCTCGTGGATTCCTATGAGATAAGCCATTCACCAGGGAGGGATACAATGTCCAAGGAGCTATATTGTGTGTGTGTGTCCAAAGGTCTATGTTGTGCATGTATATGATTTCTACTATCTGTACAATTCTATCAGCAGAAGGGGGGAGGACTCCACCCATTTTAAAATTATTTGTATTATTTAACTGAGCTTGAAAGCAGTGTTTGTTTATGCCTTTCTGTTCTCTGGTTCTGACTCCTGAAACGGGGTAGCAGAAGTCAGTTTGCCTCCAGGTCTGTTAACCAGCTGGCTTCTTCCTACATTGTTTCCAGAGCCCGAGCCAGGAATGCAGAGAATATAAACAGCCAGACAGATACTGCTTTCAATAGCAATTACATTTACAAATAAATTTAATTAGAAGAAAATTCCTTGAGCAAGGTCCCCAAGTGGGATCGAAACTTCGGATAAGATGCTATATCATTGTGTGAAATAAAAGACTATATATTCAGAGTGTGCTGATCTTCCATCTGCATATACTACAACAATTGATTGTGCACCTCTGGCTTTGTAAAGTTTGAGTGCAGGCACTGTGGGATATATTATATAGGATATATATATATATATATTTATATATGTATATATATATATATATATATATATATATATATATATATATATATATATAGATATATATAGATATATATATATATATATATATAGATATATATATATATATATATATATATATATATGTATATATGTATATGCACTCAACCCATTATCAATATATTAAGGACATTGAAACATTCTGTGTCTTATGCTACTAAAAATGCCTTACCCTTTAAACAAAAGAGGGATTGTTTGTCCATATATTGCAATATATTTAAGCTGGCAAACTATGTCAAAGTCATCCCCGGTGTGGCCAGTTCCTACACTCAATTTTCATCTGATTCATTAATTCTATTGCTTCATTATACATTTTATAATGGGACTAAGTTTTACCTGCAACTTACTTGCTGCTTTCAAAGTAAACCTCCCAAAGTTTAACTTTGAAAGCAGCAAGTAAGTTGTGGGTAAAACTTTATAACATTAATAATTTGTCTATGTAAATGTTGTGGTCACAACCTCATTGCTTAATGCTTGTAAAATTAGTAGGGATCCACCGAATCCAAGATTCGGCCTTTTTCAGCAGGTTCGGTATTCGGCCGAATCTTTCACAAAGGATTTGGCCGAATCCAAAAAAGTGGATTCGGTGCATCCCTAAAAATTAATGGTGTGCAAAACTCTACCTTGGTTTTAATGTATATTTTAAAGCTGGTTAGAATTACGTTTTATTTCATTCACCAAAAAGGTTTTTTTGGGAGGGGGTCCCCTTTCTTTGTCCCAAAAGATGTCTTGCCTATGCCAAGTGAGTCTGCAAACAGCTACCATGTAGCAAAATGAATTCAGTGCAAAATGAATGAAATTAAAACATGGAATTTTCCAAAATCCAATGGAAAGTGAAAGCACTGGCTACAAGGCACTGGCAGCTCCCAAAGCCTGCCAATAAGTACATTTTCTATAGAGATATCTAGGCTGGATGAAAGAAGCCTCAGAAAGGGAGGTGGAAAGAGCCAAGGGAAACAGCAGCAGCAGGACAAGTTAAAGCAGCAACACGTTTACCATTGAAAGCAGCAAGAAGCTCGCAGGCAGTATCCCAGCGCTTGGTCCTTACCTTGGAAATGGTCAGAGGGGTGTTGTAGTCCCTGCCCCCCACCAGCCTAAATCCCCAGGGTGAAGGGCCATTGAGAGTAACGCTCAGGAACATTGTATATCCCTTGTTCCTTTTCCCTCGCACGCACGGAATGCTGGGCAGGAGCTCACGACTGTGCTGCTCTCCGGGTACTGTTCATGCACCGCACTGAAACTTCTTTTCACTCTTGCCCAGGGACCTGCTGAGCCCGGTGACGTAGCTATGGGCGGGGCCCGAATGCCGGCCGGGGTGTTGCTAGGGAACGCGAGGAGCGTGACCTGAGCTCCTGGTCCATTATAGTAGGGACAGCTAAGCTTGTCTGTGTGAGTGGGCGTTAGGGGCAGAGTTGCACTGTAACTTATTTCCAGTCTTGCCCAGGAACCTGCGGTAAGAATAATCAGCGAGTGGTTGTTGTGGAAACACTTGTGAAAGCCTTATTGTCACTATCTATTGGCATAGGGACAGCCTGACCCGAGCACCTTTTTACCAGTTCTTTTATAAATGATCCTGAGCATTGCTGAGAGGATTTGGCCACAGAGCTTACAATTATGATATTTCCTGCCACCATTGGTTCCAGGAACTACAAACAAATTTTCAGATGTGCAGAAACAATAGAATTCGAACTTTATCTGATGATTCAGCAGTATCCCTGTGACGATGCCTAAAAAGTGCCCAATAAAATGTTTCTGTCGTGGCTAAAGGTGGCCATACACTATTAGACGCCAAACGAGCGGATCTTAACCCGATATACCCACTAACGGCTGGGCGATATTCGGCCCTGGATTACAATGCTGCGATAGGGCGCCAATGTGCAGGGTCGGAACTAGGGGTAGGCAAAAGAGGCACGTGCCTAGGGCGCAAAGCTTGGGGGTGCCAGGCATTTACCTTATATGAAGCCTACCCCTAGTCCAGCAAGTGTTACCACATTGAAAAGTGGGTGCAATCTGTCTAGTCGAAGTGCTTGGCGCATGACCACGCGCGCGCTATGTTCTGCATTCGCGTCCTTGGTTACGCACATGCATCCTTTGTTATGCATGCTTGTCCACGGTTGCGCGTAGTTACGCATGGTTACGCACGTGCATCCATGGTTGCGCACAGCTGCAGCAGGGACCGAAGTTACCAACGGCCAGCCGGGTTGCCTGGGGCAACCGACAGACTTGGTCGGCACTGTCAACGGGTCACAGAACCGCATCAACTAGCCAATGCAGTCCTGGATCGCTGAAAAACTCAAACTTGCCCAATCGATGTCTGGCTAATTTTTGGCCTGATATAGATCGGGAGGACCCTTCGGGAGCCCCCACACACGGGCAGATAAGCTACCAAATCGGTCCAAAGGAAAGGACCAATATCGGCAGCTTTAAAGGAGAACTAAAACCTAAAAATAAATATGGCTAAAACTCCTATGTTTCATATACTGAACTTATTGTACCAGTCTAAAGTTTCAGCTTCTCAATAGCAGCAATGATCCAGGACTTCAAACTTGTCACAGGGGGTCACCATCTTGGAAATTGTCTGCGACACTCACATGCTCAGTGGGCTCTGATCAGCTGTTGAGAAGCTAAGCTTAGGGGTTGTCGCAAATTATCAAGCAGAAAATAAGGTTGGCCAGTAATATAAGCTGATGCTACAGGGCTGGTTATTAAATTCTGATGCTAATTGCACTGGTTTCTGTGCTGCCATGTAGTAATTATCTGTATTAATTACTAATCAGTCTTATATTGTGACATTTATATTCTATGTGTACTGTATATTGTGAGTGGGTCCCTAAGCTTATTAAGTGACAGCAGCACAGAGCATGTGCAGTGAATCAGCAGAAAAGAAGATGGGGAGCTACTGGGGCATCTTTGGAGACACAGCTCTTTACTGCTAAAGGGCTGTGGTTCCCTTGGGATGGTACACAAGCACAAAACATTATGTAAAATATTTCTAGCTACTTCTTTAGTTAAGCTTTAGTTCTTCTTTAATCTGCCAGTGTATGGCCACCTTAACACTATTGGTTGCCCAGTCTGCCACCATACACACACATCATATTGTACAAAATTTCAATAGAAATATGATAGGAATTTACTAAGAGGAGCTAAGGTGCAAAGTGCCAAAAATGAAATATGTGCAGTTGTACAGTATATTTACACAGGGGAAGTTGATGTAGATCAGGTGAAGTATACAAAGGCGCCACAATATCAACCATTACACAAACACACACCAAAATCTCTGTCAATACAACATTAACACACAATCCCTTTATGTTCCGTTGCCTATAGATTAACGGCAAATTCCCAGCCTGGAAACAAAATAGCGACCTTGCAACACAATGTCACAATTGCTGTTGTCTAATGAGTTACTTTCATTGTTGCTAAATTAAGGTAGCCATACACCCACAGGCAGATTTAAGATGCTGATTCAGGTCCTTTTCAGGTCCTTTAAACCAATTCAGCAACTTATCCATTCAGTGTATGGGGGCATTCCGACGGGCCTCCCCAACCGATATCTGACAAAAATCACCCAGATATTGATCTGGTAGGTTTGATTTTCCCCTACGATCGAGGACCGCATCGGCTAATTGATGTAGTCCTCGTACCGTCGGCATCTATTCCCATCATTGTAATCAGATCGGATTAGCCCGATATTGCTCTGCTTTTGGTGGGTAGATTGGGGAAAGATCTGCTCTTTTGGCAACCTACCGGCACACAGGATAATGCAAGCAGGCTCGGCCTTGCTATGTGATTTTTTGCAGCATGCTGCAATAAATCACATAGCAAGGCCGAGCCTGCTTGCATTATCCTGTGTGCCGGTGAAATTTTTTTGTACTGCTGTTATTGGAAGGTGGCCGTCTCCTTCCTTTGCTGTGCACCAGGGAGTCACTATCGAAGGACGAGGGTGTGCGGGTGTTTTTGGAATTCCTTTTGGCAACCTAGCCAAACGAGCGGATCTCATAGTGTATGACCACCTTTAGAACCTAAAGGACAAGGGGTTACTGAGGGAACTCAAAAATTTGATTCAACGGGGGGGGGGTTCCTTACTTACTGGTACCCACACTGAATCTAACTGCTACGTTCTTTCTTTGGACTAATGGAACATTTAAAGGAGAATTCAACCCTAAAGTAAAAACAACCCTACCCTACCCTACATAGACCCCCCTCCCTCCTCCCCCCAGCCTAGCTGCTACCCTGGGCAAATGCCCCTAAGTCTTTACCTACCCCTCGGTGCAGATTCTGTCCAGCGGAGTTCACGGCAGTCATCTTATTCTCTTCAGTAATCTTCGGGAAGTAAGTGCCGTATTGGCGCATGCACAGTTGGAGCATTTTCTCGGTGCGAGACAACCGCACATGCTCCAAAAGTGCCGGAAATTGCCGAAGTGCCACTCTCATTCCGAAGATTACTGAAGGGCCTGAAGATGGCTGCCATGAACTCAGATGGACAGAATCTGCACCGTGGGGTAAGGAAAGAGTTATGTGCATTTGTCCAGGGTAGCAGCTAGGCTGGGGGGGAGGAGGGAGGGGGGTTTATGTAGGGTAGGAGGGTAGGGTTTTTTTTTACTTTAGGGTTGAATTCTCCTTTAAAATGGAGAAATGTAGCAGCGATCAAACCTTCCCAGCCATCCGTCTTCAGACTTGCACATGAGTCTGTGTAAACAATGCCTGAAAATAATAAGTAAAATGGTGGCCCTGAGCTGCGTTATTTTCCCAGGACAGTGCATTTTTTGCCCTAAAAGGATCAAACTTAGCAATCAGATTGCTTAAAGGGGCTGAAAGGGAAGTTTAACATATGTACACCCCAGAGTTTCCTTGTCCTTAAAAAAGCCAAGAAGTTGTGTAATTGTGTACACGCACAGGTAAAATCCAGCACACAAGGCCACTATCGGTTACCATGGAGCACCATACTGCTAAGTTAACAAGGCTTTCTTTCGTTCCACAATTATTAGTCCACTGGTCACCTGGGAACCATAGGAGGTACTCCCTGCCAAAAGTAAAATGGATCACCAGTGAGAAAATAAATTCTTTTATGCATGACCACACCCCTATCCACCTGACCATGACCCAGTATGACAAAACTGTTGCCATTTGATGTGTCTCTACCTATTGAACATAGTCAGTGTCGCATTGGGGGGTCCAGGGCCCACCGGGCCTGCAGCCTCAGGGGCCCCCCACACCATCCCCCAGGGCCCCCCAGACGCAAAGTCCTCTCTGCACCCCCCCCAAGTGTGGTTATTCTCTTTAAAACAAATGTTTAATATGATGCAGTCAAACATCATTTAAAAGTTGTCTTTATTAAAAAAATATTTTCTAGTAAAAGAAAAAAAAAATTCTTGTAAAATAGATGTAAAAGTGTGATTTGCGTGTTGTGAAGGGGGTGGGACTTGTGTCCCTTAATTTTCTCAGCACTGTTGGTTTGACTGTAGCAGAATCCAGCTCTTTTAAGACACATGCAGATAATTGGGGGGATTAAAGTCTTGGCTGGAGGACAGCTGGCTTTCGCTACATTGGGGTGTATTCATCAAAGAGTGAAGTTAGAGATCGTGACAGTCCACTAGCGTGAAATACCACCTCTCTTCATTCATTTCTATGGGATTTTTAAAGGGGTATTTCTCAAATGGCGAACTTTCAGTTTCCCCCTTTGAGAAATACGCCTTTAAAAATCCAATAGAAATGAATGGAGAGAGGCGGTATTTCACTTCACTCTTTTATATAAAATCCCCATTGTGTCAACAGTTAGAACCAAGTGTATTTTGTTAAGGTGCTTAAACTTATATTCATTGTTCATCAATCTCCCTAGGCTAGCTCATGGTTAATATCCCACCTCTAGGGGCAGAACATCTGCACTTGGTTGGGAGTGTGTAAAAGTAGTTCTGGCATCTTCTGGGATGTCACTTTACCAAGACTGAATAAAACAGGGCACTAGGGGCTTTGCAGCATAAACATAATTTTTTTAAGTATCATTAGTCATTTTCTATGGCTGGACTGATAAAATGCAGCTGTGCCACGACTTCTGTAGCTCCTACTGTGAAGCCCTTAAAGGGCAGCAAATTTGGGCTTGGAATACCTTGGCTAAGGCTGCACATATGCTTTTGAAGGGCAACTGAAACAGTATTGTTTGAAATTTACCTTTATTCCCAAATCATTTAAAAATTATATAAACCAGACAGGATGTTTTTGCTTTCAATAATGATTAATTATATCGTAGTTGGGATCAAATACAAGGTACTGCCTTATTATTACAGAGGAAAAGGAAGTTATTTTTAAAAATTTGGAAAAAATGGAGTCTAGTAATTCTTAGCTTTCTGGACAATGGGTTTCTAGATAATGGATCTGTGCCAGGCCAGTGGGGGAATCATAACCCTATGGAAGTGAAGATCAAAAAATCTCTATCATGAAGCACTATAGTTTCTGGCCTTATTGAAATTATTGCTTATAATATAATGTTTTATCACTTTATGTTTATGTTTTAAGACTAAGTCATCGCAAACCAGGGCAATTTTTCATTTACCAAATTATAGAGGATACATGAACATACAGGGGCCGATTCACTAACTTCGAGTGAAGGATTCGAAGTTAAAAAACTTCGAATTTAAATTTTTTTTGGGCTACTTCGACCATCGAATGGGCTACTTCGACCTTCAACTACGACTACGTCTTCGAATCGAAGGATTCAAAGTAAAAATCGTACGACTATTCGACCATTCGATAGTCGAAGTACTGTCTCTTTAAAAAAAACTTCAACCCCCTAGTTCGCCATCTAAAAGCTACCGAAGTCAATGTTAGCCTATGGGGAAGGTCCCCATAGGCTTGGCTAACTTTTTTTGATCAAAGGATATTTCTTCGATTGTTGGATTAAAATCCTTCGAATCATTCGATTCGAAGGATTTAATCGTTCGATTGAAGGGCTATTCCTTGCGCAAAATCCTTCGACTTCGATATTCGAAGTCGAAGGATTTTAATTCCTAGTCGAATATCGAGGGTTAATTAACCCTCGATATTCGACCCTTAGTGAATCGGCCCCACAGTGTGCTCCTTGTATGGCTGAAAGATCCTTTAGGCACTTTAGGAAATAGACCTTTTGGTAGCACAGTATAACAGCTGCCCAGGTCCATAAACTGGATAGTCAACGGCCTAAGTAACCCTCTGCCTAGCACCCTATTCTCCCTCCCCTTCTCTTTTTCCATAGGACACTAGCAAAAGTGGGGAATACTTTGAGGGGGGTAGTGAAGGGAATTTTCCAAAACCTGTTGTTTTCCACAGGGAAGGATCACATGTCTCTATCTGGCTTTTGTCAAATGAATTCAGTTAGGGCAGATGCAGATTTATATGGAAGACCACCTGCATTTTGCAGTGAAAAATGTCCATGTATTTGGAGCTGGAAAAATAAAGAACTAAATTTTCAGTATATTTAACACTTCAAAAATCTTCCATCGCTCACAGTGATGGGCGAATTTGCGAAACAGTGCGTCCGTTTTTGACTCTGGCATCTGGTTTTTTTTGGACACCGGCGACAATTTTTTTGACGCCGGCGAATTTTCGTGGCTGTTTTGCGAATTTGTTTGCCGTCAGCGAATCGCGCAAATTCGACGCGAATTTCGCCCATCACTACTCACAAACCTCTGTGTCTTTTTAGAAATTAAGTGAAAGGAATTCTTCACACTGAGTACTTAGCAAGGGTGATTTCATTGGCCCTGTTGACTCTCCACACATGCAATAGTTTGTCACATGCCACACAGTATTTATCTAGTCCTATTTACAGTATTTATCTAGTCCTATTTACAGTACCGGCATATGACCGACAAGGTAAACTAGGTGTTCATTGTTTCCACAGCAACAAGCAATAGACTGCCAGGCTGTCCCTGCCATAGTATTGTGTTATTGTTACATAGTTAAATCATAGTTAAATCAGGTTGAAAAAAGACATAGTCTAGCAAGTTCAACCCCTCCAAATGAAAACCCAGCATCCATACACACAAATTATATATACCCATATCTATACTTACTATAGAGTTTAGTATCACAATAGCCTTTGATATTATGTCTGTCTAAAAAATCATCCAAGCCATTCTTAAAGGCATTAACTGAATCAGCCATCACAACATCACCCGGCAGTGCATTCCACAACCTCACTGTCCTGACTGTGAAGAACCCCCTACGTTGCTTCAAATGAAAGTTCTTTTCTTCTAGTCTAAAGGGGTGGCCTCTGGTACGGTGATCCTCTTTATGGGTAAAAAGGTCCCCTGCTATTTGTCTATGATGTCCTCTAATGTACTTGTAAAGTGTAATCATGTCCCCTCGCAAGCGCCTTTTTTCCAGAGAAAACAACCCCAACCATGACAGTCTACCCTCATAATTTAAGTCTTCCGTCCCTCTAACCAGTTTAGTTGCACGTCTCTGCACTCTCTCCAGCTCATTTATATCCCTATTAAGGGCTGGAGTCCAAAACTCTACTGCATACCTATAGTTCTGCACAATTTAGTATCATCTGCAAAAATAGAAAAAGTACTTTCAATGCCCACCTCCAGGTCATTAATAAACAAGTTGAAAAGCAAGGGACCTAGTACAGACCCCTGAGGTACTCCACTAACAACACTGGTCCAATAAGAAAATGTTCCATTACCACCACTCTTTGTAGTCTATCTTTTAGCTAGTTCTCTATCCAGGTACAAATACTATGTTCCAGGCCAACATTCCTTAATCTAACCAATAAACTTTATCAATCAACTGTATCAAATGCTTTAGCAAAGTCTAAGTAAATCCACTGCCATCCCAGAATAGAGGTCCCTGCTTACCTTCTCATAAGCAGGGACCTCGATTCTGGGATGGCAGTGGATTTGATTTACTTAGACTTTGGGGTATATTTATCAAAGAGTGAAGTTAATAGTGAAGTTCCGCCACTAGAGTGAAATTCCGCCACTCTCCATTCATTTCTATGGGATTTTTATAGGCGTAGTTATCAAAGGGTGAACTTTCACGTTTCACCCATTGATAAATACGCCTTTCAAAATCCCATAGAAATGAATTGAGAGCTGCAGAATTTCACTCTAGTGGCAGAACTACACTCTTTGATAAATTTACCCCTAGTGTTTCCTTTCTGACTGGTGTTTTGCTATTGTGTTTTCTTGTCTGACTCGGTCCTAGTCATTGTTGCAGTGTTGCATCTATTCCAAGTTTGCCTGAATAATTCTGCTGTAGTGTTTGCTCCTTGAACCCTGCCATAGTATTGCACTTATTGCAATATTTGCCTGTGTAATCCTCCCATAGTATTGTGCTATTATATCTGCCAGTCTATTCCTACCTTGTCGTGCTATTTTATACAATAATGTCTTCTTTTACTGCTTAATCCTTAGCATTATAAAACGTTCTTTTCACAGTATGTCTCTATAGGCACGTTTCAATGAAAAAACTTTAATTGGAAGATTAATAGCCTTTTTGAAGAAAGGAAATAAAAGGCACGTTAAAAAGTTGAGTTATTTTATTAACATTGGCAAAGAAAAAAAGTAAGTATAATAAAACTAAAATTCATGATTTCAAAAGTGTCCATCTGTATTGCTCTTGCCAAATAGATATTCAGTTTCCTTATGGTGAGCATTGATATATAATATATTGTGTTATCAACAGCAATCACAATGCAGCCAAGCACTATATCATTCTAAACGAAAAATGTCCAACTCTGTAAAGCTGTTTTACATCATCTGTAAGCATATAGCATTGCGGATGTGCTGCTCCCATTAACAAATCGACATTCCAATCTAATAAACATCTATAATAAATTATGTTTCTTTTTGGACGTGGCTGCATGTTTTTTGGTGAAAATGGAAGAAGCGAAACAGTGCAGGAAGTTTGGCTCCTTTGGCTGCCGTATGCTGGGAGATGTCCTTCAACGGTGGAGGAGGATAGAATGGATATGATAAATAGTTCACTAGCAACAAAAACAAAACTATAAAAATGAAAAAATGTTATCTGCTTCACTTCATAGACACTTTCTGGTCAAGGGGTCCTTTATGGGTTTGGGAGCCCCAGCACAATGGCCTTCTCTGCACTGTCCTGCAGCAATCCCCAATGGGAGGTACAGCTACATATTGTGCAACAGAAATATCATTAAGCATTAATGCAAGGAATGAAATACTAAATGCAACAAGTAGGGTACAGTCTTCTTTGCATGTAAGGGTGTTTGCCTGCAACTTTGTCTTTAGGGTTGCCACCTTTTTCAGAGAAAGTTACTGATGGAGACATGTCGTTGAGGTACTGGAGGGGGATTAGGGTAGACTGAGCGTGCAACCAGGAAGATCAGAGAAAGCTCACTGTAAAGGAGGCAAGGATGGAAGGGAGTGGTGACATAACTAGCAGACCCTGCTAGTAAATAAGTGGGCACTTTACCAGCTAATTGAAAGTGGCCCTACTATGGTGTAACAACAGGGAACCCTAATTATACCAACACTGCAAGTACATTTTTAATACAGGCCCCAGCCTTGGCCAGTGGTTTTCCAGTTAGCCAGTGGGATACCAGCAAATTGTTAATTTCCCATTTAAAATGGCAAAGTCTACTTTAGAGATTAGTAGTTGATTAGTGGTACCCATTTATAGTTCTCCTATAAAACTCCAGCTGTGCATGCTTTTCCCCTATTTCTTCTCTACTACTACTACAGGTATAGACCCTGTTATCCAGAATGCTCAGGACCTGGGGTCTTCCGGATAATGTATCTTTCCCGTAATTTGGATCTTCATACCTTAAGTCTGCTAAAAAATCATGTAAACAGTAAATAAACCAATGGGGGAATGTAATAAAAGTCGCAAAGAGCAAAACAATTTGCACAAATAAGAATAAAAAGTCTAATTTCGCATGTAATACTCTTCCTGAAACTATTATTACATTGCGAATTTTAACGCTATCTATAAAATTTGCAAACCTTCCACTGTCGGAAAGGGGTCGCTAAACAGTTTCTGGGTTCGCAAAAGCTATATTAAATCCGCACAAAGGCAAATTTTTTCGCACAGAGGGATAACTTTTCTCATTGCGAATATTTTTCCGTTACTGACTTTTATTACATGTATAGGCTGTCTTTGCTTCCAATAAGGATTAATTATATCTCAATTTGGATCACGTACAAGGTACTGTTTTATTATAAAAGAGAGAAAAAGGAAATCATTTTTTAAAATTTAGATTATTTGGATAAAATGGAGTCTATGGGAGACATCCTTTTCATAATTCGAAGCTTTCTGGATAATGGGTTTCCAGATAATGGATTTATGAGGCATGAGGGGTTTGTCTTCAGACCGTAGATGCCCAAGAGCTGTTATAATCTGTAATGGCAGCCACAACTAGCATAATAAATGTTTGGAGAATGAGGGTAAGATCCCTAAGATGGTGGATACTTCTCTTCTAGAAAGGAGTCAAAGTCTATTTAAAGTCAATTTAAGAGTAGCTGTGTCAAAAAATAGTCATTCCTCTGGTTCTGGATTTATGTTTTTGATGTATGTTTGGGTAGACACCAAATCCAGACTGAGATTCAAAATAGGCCCAAGCAACCCCATAGCAGCCTACAAAATTGTGTCTTTCTATGGCAGGGGTCCCCAACCTTTTTTTTTTACCTGTAAGTAACATTCAAATATCAAATGTAAAAATAGTTGGGGAGCAACACAAGCATGAAAAAATCACGAGGGGTTTCAAATTAGGGCTGTGATTGGCTATTTGGTAGTCCCTATATGGTTTGGCAGTCCACAAGGTTTTTATGCACCCAAAAGTTTCCTCTAAGCCTGAAATTCAAAATTAAGTATCTGCTTTGAGGCCACTGAGAGTGACATCCAAGGGGTTGGTGAGCAACATGTTGCACACGATCCACTGATTGTGGATCACTGGTCTTTGGCATTTGCCAGAACCCATGGATTGTAAGTCCGGGCCTGGTAGACACAGTGTCAAAGACACTGCTCATGCTGAAATACCAACCATTGCATGTCCTGTACCAGTCACACAGGCAGTTGCATTTAGTGAAAAAGTGCTTTTAGTTTGTTTCAATTCAATTTACTTGAATCTGTTTGCTTTGTGTAAACCCAATGTGCAAGTGTTCAGATGGTATTGTCTCCATAAACAAAAGTGGGCTGCCCTAAATCAGCTTCCAACAAAAGGTGTTTGTGTATCTCCTGAGGGCCACAGTCTGAACACAACTGCTGAAGATTAAGCGCTGCATTCCTTATTTACGCAGGTCAGGGAAAGTTTGACTTCTATCACTCACTAAAGCCGGGAACAGTTAAGTGCTTTTGTTTTTAGGATCAGTTTAAACTTTTATGCCTCAGAATTCATGCTGACAAATTATATTGAAGTATTTTAAGGAGAAAATAGAAAATGCTTATTTCTAAGACATGTCTATCTCCATATACATACTGGAGCATATTCTTGCAAAGCGACTGCGCAACCTGAGGCACAATTATCCACATGCCCCTCATTGTATCTCTCACTCTTCTAGCTCTCGCCATCTCTGTTTACTGCAGAACAAAAAAATGGATTGTAAATCAAGGATCTCACTTACTTTTCTTCTTTTTTGCATGTGATAGATTGGCTTACATTGGGCCAGTCACAACACTATGTTAATGTTATGTTTAAAATGTCATTATTTCAACATTGTCCGTGTACATAACTAAGCTGACCCTTTTGCTTAGTTCACACTGCATGTACTAGCAGTCTCTAATACTATAGATCCCAAAAGTGAGGGTTTTTTATTTTCTGTGAGGCTGGGGTTAAAGCCACACAAAAACCTGTTTCCATGCTATGTAGTGTGTGACCCCATGCTATGAGGGTCATCATTTAAATGAGAAGGAAACACTAAAAATGCCATGTTTTATACACTGAACTTATTGCACCAGCCTAAAATTTCAGCTTCTCAATAGTAGAAATGATCCAGGACTTCAAACTTGTCACAGGGGGTCACCATCTTGGAAAGTGTCTGTGACACTCACATGCTCAGTGGGCTCTGGGCAGCTGTTGAGAAGCTAAGCTTAGGGGTCATCACTAAGCAGAAAATTAGGTTTGTCTGTAATATAAGCTTATGCCAAAAGGCTGATTATTAAATTCTGATGCTAATTGCACTGGTTTCTGTGCTGCCATGTAGTAATTATCTGTATCAATTACAATCAGCCTTATATTGTGACATTTATATTCTGTGTGTATTGTATATTGTGAGTGGGTCTCACTCAGTAAGTGACAGCAGCACAGAGCATGTGCAGTGAATCAGCAGAAAAGAAAATGGGGAGCTACTGGGGCATCTTTGGAGACACAGATATTTACTGCTAAAGGGCCGTGGTTGCCTTGGGCTGGTAGAGAAGCCCAAAAACATCATGTACAACATTTCTACCTGCTTCTTTAGTTTAACTTTCCTTGTCCTTTAAAAAGACTTTCTGCTGACTGATCAAATTAGAATCATCATGCTAGGACATTGTTGGACTGGATCTTCTAGGCCTACCGGAGAACTTGTAACCGAGGGCTCAATTTCACAACAGATGTAGATGGTGTTAAATATTACAGATGCTTTATTGTTCCATGGTGCAAATAAGAAAGGGCTTATGGAAAAAAAACATGACCAGGAGATCCTTTGGTAAGTTGGGAAGCCAGTAACACTCTGTTCAAGGGCCCCAATTTTTTAGTTTTGTTGAAAACAAATTAACATCTTGCCTACTTGCAAGAACACTGAAGTATACCCCGACAATGCCTGCTGGTATGTCCCTGATGCCTCCATTAAATAACAAGCAATCCAGGTTTTATCATAATTATATATTGATATGCCAATCGCCAACTATTTTAAATACCTTTACAAGGCAAATATTCACTGGAAAATAACAGTTCCAATGGAAAAAAGTTGGAGATGCATGCAGGCAGAGCTTTACTAATTATTAGTAAAGGAACTTAACTGTTACTGTGGGTGACTGGGTGAGAGGGTGTGTCAAAATAGGGTAACTAGAGAAGAAACTGTTTATAATATACATTTAATTAATGTACTCTTCTAAAGCCCTAGAAAAAAATGATGCAGAAATTCTGCCATGTTTCTAGAGTCTTCATAATTTAGTTCTTAGCAATATTTAATTCCCGCACACATTAAAGAATCAGTTGACAGGTACATACTGTATATGGGAACCATTATCCTGAAACCGTTATCCAGAAAGTTCAGAATTACAGGAAGACTATCTCTAATTCTAAATTTTAAAAAAAGGATTTCCTGTTTCTTTGTAATAATAAAACAGTACCTTGTACTTGTTCCCAACTAAGATATAATTCATATTTATTTGAGGCAAAACAATCATATTGGGTTTATTGAATGTTTAAATGCATTCTGGATAACAGGTCCCATACATGTACCTTTAAGCTAGTTCTATAAAGTCGTGTTTGCCTTCCTTCCTTGCATCTGGATAAATATGTCATCAACCTTTAAAGCTTACACCTAGTGCAGTTAGATCTCCTCCTGCTTGTGCTTGTGCCAGGTCCAAGTGAGGGTGATCACACACTTTTCAAGTGGTGTTTGTGGCAGAGCTAACCACACTAAGCTAAGGCAGGAGTAAACTTACTTATGAATTTGGGATTGATGGCTTGCTTTACAGGGAGGATTGCTGAATAATGCAAGCAAAATATGGCAGACATATGACTTTTTCAGAGTGACTATGGGGGAAATAAGTAAGCACAATGGGCCATTTGGAAACTTGAAAAAGTACTTTAAAATAAACACAACACCACAATAACAAGTAAAGATTCAATAGATAATGTTTTTGCCTTTTAACTCCTCTATAGCCATTACAGAACACATAGTTGCACCACTGATATGAGTAACTTGATTCAGATTTTACATATGCAAATTAGGATTCGGCCGAATCCGAATCCTGTTGAAAAAGGCTGAATCCTAGCCGAATCCCGAAGCGAATCCTGGATTCGGTGCATCCCTAATTTAAACCATCAAGTAATATTTAAAAATCTCATAAGTCAGAAGCAAACAGGAGGGTGATGTAATAACATTTTTAGTAGGCAATGCTCTGCTCCTTGATCTACTGATCATCCATGGAAGACTATTTTCCAGACTATCTGCATATGATAGAGCACACCTCAATTCCTATGTATACTACGGGGCACATTTACTAAGGGTCGAATATCGAGGGTTAATTAACCCTCGACATTCGACCCTCGAAGTTAAATCCTTCTACTTCGATTTAGCGCTATTCGTTCGATCAACGATCGAAGGAATAATCGTTCGATCGAACTATTAAATCCTTCGAATCAAACGATTCGAAGGATTTTAATCCATCGATCGAACGATTTTCCTTCGATCAAAAAAATCTAGGAAAGCCTATGGGGACCTTCCCCATAGGCTAACATTGATGCTCGGTAGGTTTTAGGTGGCGAAGTAGGTGGTTGAAGTTTTTTTTAAAGAGACAGTACTTTGACCATGGAATGGTTGAATAGTCGAACGATTTTTAGTTCGAAGCGTTCGAATCAAGTCGAAGGTCGAAGTAGCCAAAAAAATACTTCAAAATTCGAAGTATTTTTTATTCTAATCCTTCACTTGAGCTAAGTAAATGTGCCCCTAGGTGTACAACTGAACAAGAACTTTAACACATGGGACTGTGCTAATATAAAATAGATCTTAAAGAAATGATACATACAAAGTGTATTTAGGAATGTAATCAACACTCCTATGCAGATACAGAGCCTACGGATGCTCTGAAGCATATGTTCTTGGAAATATGAATTAAAATACTTTATATTCACCTACAGATATTTAAAGAGAGTAAGACATTTCTTGAGGCAGTGTTAGTCAAGGGTTTTGTAGGATTCTGGCAAGTAAATGCTAGAGGGATATGGCATTTGACCTGAGCTCTTCTTGAGTACTAATAATCCTAGAGGATCTCTGTGGGAATGTAGACATATATATGTTACCTGTGACAATCTAGAGCTCAGTTATGTCCGCAAGCAGCCCTACAAAAATGGGCACAGTTGTTGTGGACATTGACACAATTCATTATAGGTATTTGCACCTACACATGTGCCTCAAACCAATGCGTATGCACCTGCCCAGTCTGATTGATGAATGTTGCACACGTGTGTCTATTGACAAAGGCATGAGAAAGGGCAAGAGTAAGCTCGAAACATTGACTGGTTGTTTGAACCTAATAAATTAAAGTTTTCACTTTTTTGCAACAAAGAGGTGCTGCAGCGGTATTTTTTTCTGTATTGCCAGAGGGTGACCCTTGAGCTGCTGCCACATCGAAGGGGGGTGTTATTCCAAGTTTTCCATTGTGGGCTGCCCCAACAGAATTTAACACTGGGCACTGGAAGTTAGCCAAACCCATCTGAAAACTATCAGGCCAATTGTGTCCTATTCCATAAACCAATCAAATGTGTTTGTTTGTGGTCTAACGGATTGGATGCAGTTCCACGGAGGGTGAAGTGCAGCATTCTGGGTATAAAAAAACCATGGGAAATTGCATCTGAAATTGCAATATGCACACTTTTAAGATAGAAAACATTAATGCTGTAGAGAGAAATCTTCCTACCAATTTTACACTGGTCACACACAATTTCAGATTTTATTAGTAGCCCTCCGATAAAATGAAATGAGCTGCTTCCAGATGTATCTACACAAGACACATCAGTGTACAAATATGAATGTTTGAGGTTTGGTCTTTATGCTCACTAATCCACAATTTATTGTAGATTAGTAAATTATGATGTTTGTGGTCTTGGGACCCAGCCAAATTCCATGGTCTCTAAACACATGCAGCTCGGCATTAATCATGCATGAAGCTTATTCTATAGTCCTGACCTAAAATGTAAGAAAGTTGAGACAGATGCTATACTAATTATCCAAACAGAACAAAAAAGAACACTCTCTAAAGCTAGCCCTACATTGAAAGATCTTTCCCTGATATGCCCACCATGGGGTGGGCGATATCGGGCTGATCAGATCTTTTGGCCCTACGGCCAAATGATCATATAACAATGACGGGAACACAGGCTGTCAAGAGAAGGACTTCATCAACCAGCCCATGCAGTCATCTCCCCAATGAGATTATTAAACCTGTCCAATCAATTTCTGGGTTATTTTTGGCTAGATATCGGGTGGGTGGGGTTGGTGGGGTGGGCCCCATTGGAGTGCTCCATACACAGGCAGATAAGCAGTTAACTTGGACTGAAGGAGCTCAAATTGTGAGCTTATATCTGCCATCTATGGCCACCTACCCCCCATCTCTTGTTGACAAATTAAAAACCACTGGAGGAGGTGTGAACGAATCCTTATAGCTGGCACAGTTTAGCAAAATTACCAGTTTTTTGCAAATCCGCATATATATATATATATATATATATATATATATATATATATATATATATATATATATATATATATATATATATATATATATATATATATATATATAGTATTTAAAAAGACCAGCAACTCCAGGATTTTAGTGCAAAGCAAAAATCTTGTATTTATGTGAGCTTATACAGCCAACGTGATGTTTCAATCCACTCTGGGGCCTTTCTCAAGGTCTGGGACCTTTCTCTCCCAGAGTGGACTGAAACGTTGTATATATAAATATATATATAACATTACTGCAGTTAACTGTGCCGTGACCAATAGCGGATGCTTGGCCACTACAGTAATGTTAGATGATATGTTATTGGGGGATGTATCTGATCTGATTAATTGCATGTTAACACGTCACAGGGGAGGGTCCTTGGGTTTTTCGCGCCAGAACCTGAGTATTTAGGGGTAATTTGTTTGTATCTTTGTAACTTGGACAAAGGCTGATGTTACAGCTGAAACGTTAGTTTCTTTAAATAAACGAACATTTTTTCAATAAGTCCTGAGCAGTGCGGCTTCTTCCGGGGAGGATTGTATGCAGCTTTGTGAAGCGTGCACCCAGGCGATGTGAGTACATTTATCGTGAGTGCTGGGAGTTTGGGGTGTATATATATATATATATATATATATATATATATATATATATATATATATATATCAAACAAAAAAGTCCAGACCACTTGCTTAATGAAACAAAAAAGACTTTTACCAAGCAAGAAATTGCAACGTTTCGAAGCTCCCGCTTCTTTATCAAGCATACATGATTACAATGACATCACATCCTATATAGGGTCACAGGCATAAGTTCCGCCCACACACATATGTAGAATAATTAAGCATAACCCCATGGTATCACATAATATCACCCAGAATGAGCATAATTAAGCATTGTTGACATAATTCTAATAAACACCAGGTTATGCATCAAGTAACTAGTAACAAATAAGTAACAATAACATATATTAGTTTTCACTCAGATTATCAAAACAATGTAACAAATAGGATATGTACTATCAATCAGTCCCAAAGTTATCCCATCTCATTCAATGATTGTAATATACTTATATAAAGGCATACAGATCATATTCTCTATTGAGTCCCTTTGGATGTAGCGTTTGTAGTGTATGGATCCAAAATTTCTCCCTTTTCTGGAGTTGCTGGAGTCTGTTGCCCCCCCGGCGTGGGGGGCAACAGACTCCAGCACAAGAAACCTCAAGGTTGCTACCGAATGCCGTGCTGCATGAAAGTGCGCCGGAACCGGTAATTTCAACACCTCCTTTCTAATAGTAGATTTGTGCAGATTTTGTGTAGATTTTATTACACTTACTATTGAGCATATACAGAAGGAATTGATTACCGTATCGGAGCAAGTGAATGCACTTGAGACACAGCTAACACAGACTGCGGGACAGGAGGAGTTCTCTGTGATTAAATCCCAGCTGGACGAATCGGTGCGGAAGTACCGACAGGAAACTGAGGCCCGCAAGAGGGGCAAATTCCTGAGGGACGCGGAGGATTACACGAACGGACGCGTGTACTGGTGGATACCGGGACGTCCTTACGTTGCTCCATCTTTCTTCCGCAATCAGAGGACACAAGCACGCGCAGTACGTGCGCCACGCCAGGAGAGACGCCAGGAAATTGGCCGCAGCAGTTCAGGTGAATCTATTGCCCAGCGCACAACAGATTCGTCCGGCTCCTCTCGTTCTTTTTTAGGGGAGGACAGCGCTCCCTCCAGCAGCGGGGAGCACGCAGGGGCCATTCCAGAGGCAAACGCTGCAGCCGCAGGCAAAACACGACAGGCACGGACCACCAACAGGACAACGCAGAGGAAGTGACATCGCTGGTGATAAACATCTCAAAGAAGGTACTGTCACAATCGGAACTTTGTGTTCTACAGAAGGGTTTATCATTCTGTCCCTCTGCTAGATTAGACACATTCTCCCTGGACATAGACCTGCAGCGGTTCTATAGACTACTACGACTTAAAGTACAGTTTAAGGACAGGGGTGGTGGAGAGACTCAGGTCCACACAGAGTCACTTACTATGCAACGCTTTAATCTATATAAGAAGAGCAAATATCTTCCACCCACATCTAACCATCCGGTTGAGACTGTTATCAGCTTTATAGCACGTGACATTAACCATTTAATACAAGACTCGAAGGGACTAAGGTCTATGAGATTTTAACAACAATTTGTCAGTGACTGAACGGGACTCTTTGTCTTCATTTATGGGGGATGATACAGTAATATACAAACCTGCTGATAAGGGGGGAGCCCTAGTAATTTTAGACAAGGAATATTATGTACAGGAAATCCTGGGTCAATTAAGTGATGGTAATACCTATGTATGTCTAGAAAGGGATCCGACTGCAGAGATAACAGGTTTGATATCAGAGATGCTGTTACGTTACCAGGATCTAGGCATTATCAATGAAGGTCTTAGGGATTTTCTTACACAGGAATTCCCCTGTATTCCGGTGTTCTACACTTTACCTAAAGTGCATAAAAATTTGCAATCTCCCCCAGGGCGACCCATAGTAGCAGGGGTTAACTCCATATTATCCCCTTTATCGATATTCTTGGATAAAGTACTGGCACCCTTTGTGTCCTTGGGACAGTCATATGTAAAGGACACTTCCCATTTCTTGAGATCAATACAGGACTTAGATCTAGGAGAAGAGAGAATAATATTGGCAGCCTTAGATGTAAGCAGCCTGTACACCTCCATCCCCCACGAGTTGGGCATGGCGGCGGTCCATTCAGTGTTGGAGAAATCAGAGTATGATGCTATACAAACTAACTTTTTTATGGAGCTTCTATCTGTTGTCTTACATAAGAATTATTTCTTGTTCCAGGATAAGTTTTATCTCCAGCTACAGGGGACCGCGATGGGATCCAACGTCGCCCCTACCTACGCCAACATCTTCATGAACCATTTTGAAGATACATATGTTTACACACATGAATCATTCGAGAGACATTGCCTGAAATGGTGGCGCTACATCGACGATTTGTTGGTAGTATGGAGGGGTGACGCTGGATCCCTATTGGAGTTTAAATCATATTTGGATGCATGTATCCCAACCATAAAATTCACATATACGCACAGTGAGGAAAGGGTTACATTTCTCGACACTACAGTGTACCGTAAAGGCAGACAGTTACATACTGATTTGTATGTCAAGTCGACTGACAAGAACAATTTATTACGGTTTGATAGCTCACATCCGAGGGCTAATATTTCCTCTCTCCCCAGGTCACAACTATTACGCGTTAAACGAATAGTTTCAGAGGAGGAAAATCTTACTGAACGCCTGACTGAGATGACAACTAAATTTACACAGAGGGGGTACCCGAATGCAATGCTTAACCAGGAAGTAGCAAGGGTTAGAGAGCTCCATCGAGATTCCATTATACAGGAAAAGGTTCCAGAGGTGTCACAAAAAAGACGTATAACCGTTTGTGCATACTTATCACCCAAGTACACGTAAGATACATCAAATTATTTACAAACACTGGCCATTACTGCAAAAAGCCTATCCTGAAATTTTGGAATTTAAAGCACCCCCCTCTTGTCGTATAAGCGCCCAAGGAGTTTGAGGGACAGACTTGTTAAGGCAGATTTAGGTACCACTCGGACCAACCCGCAGAGGACTTTAGCACCCCTGAGAAATGGCATGTACCCTTGTGGTAGATGCAATCAGTGTTCTAGCGTCATACGCACAAATGCCTTTACCCATCCCTACACAGGGCGGAAGTACGAAATACAAGACC